>NC_044904.1:5868393-6184460 GCF_001633185.2 Quercus lobata | reverse complement strand
ACATAAATAGCCCAAAAAAAATACATCAAGAGCCAAAAAGATACATACACAGTGAAGCACCTAGATACAATCTAAACTCCACAAGCTCCAACAAACAAAAACTCTCCCCCTAACTACAAAAAATCCTCTACAAATGTCCAAAAGTACTCTCCCTTTTTGTGATGGAATGCCAAAGGGCAAACAAAATCCATCATCAAAAGGAGGTGGCGAAGGCGAACGTCAAAGATGCGCCAAATCTACTCGCAAAGCACAGAGCTCATCAAGCACGTCCACCAAAATCTGACCATGAGCCGCTTGAATGGTCATGATAGTCTCCAATGTACGACGAATGTCAAAGTCATCCGAAGTAGGTGGTGGAGGAACAGCAACAAGATCAGCAGATGCCTCACCAAAAGTAGTACCTGTAGAAGAAAGAGGGGGTGTGGTACCAGAAAGGTCAACTCGAGAGCGTTTAGAGCTCTTTCTCATCTGAGTAGCCCTCTGCCTAAGAAAAGTGGCACCTATGGGAGCAATAATGTGTACAAGCTCAGAAGTGGGGAAGTCATCTAAACCTAAAAACAACAAAATCCTATGAATGAAAATAGGATGAAAAAGAGCATGAGCAGTAGAGGAACTCCTATGAACTTCGTTCAAAGAACGAAGAAACAGATGAGGAAAACTAATAGGAGCATCTATAACAAGAGCATACAAAAATGCACATCACTTCAAAGGAATGGTGTGCAGATGAGAGATAGGCCATAAGGAATGACACGTTATCCTAATGAAAAGATAGGTAGTCTTAGTGAGCTCAGTAGAAGTGATTTGAGGATCAGAACCCCACCGGATAGAAGTACCAGTGATGTAAGACATGATGTCGTCTAGAGGAGGAGACTTATCATAAGAATAAACAGGGTTCGGGACCATGGGTATCCCAAGAGTATCAGCCACTACACGAGGAGTAATGGTGAACTCTACACCTCGTATCCAACTCTTAACTAAAGTGTTGGAATCATAGCATGGATAGAGAGGTTCGAGTAGAACTCTATAATCAGGGTAGCAGGAGGAGGATAATCAATATCCAAAAGTGGTAACGAGCCTTAACACTCAAAGTTTGCCCTAATGGCAGGATCAAGCTCATCTAACAAAACCTTACACTCAGCCCAAAATTTTCTCTTAAGGTTTAGTATCTCATACAACTCTTGGCTTTTCTCACTCCAAAACAAAGTGCCCACAGAGAAAGGAGTAGAAGAAGAGGAAGATGTCCTATGGGCACTAGTCTTCCTAGGCATGGTGCTAGGGTAAGGACAAAGACACAAGAGAAAGAACAAAAACAACAAAAAAAAATACCCAGGGCAGACTGCAAGTTAGCACAAAAATATATAGAAATAACAATTTATATGATGCATGAATAGAAAAATGTCATGATGCATGCTTTAATGCAGTGATAACAAGTTCAATTTAAGTTTAGAATCACAAAATTGGCTTGAGTAAAGAGTTTATACCAAAAACCCCAAAATTTTGAAAAACCACTTGTTTAATTTGTACTAAATTGACCAATTGATCATCACACAAGTTAGAAATCATTTTATAATGATCAAATTAATCAATCCAACAAGCCAATTTCATCAATTAAACTCAATTTGAACAAAATCCCCAAATCGGGTAGTTTCAAGCCCTAGAAATTTCAATTTCTCACAATACAACAAATTGATCAAATTAAACACCAAAGATCATGTTTATAACATCTCCCAACAAAAACCCATTGATCAATTGTGAAAGAAAAGGCTTAATTCATCAAAACCCCAAAAATTTCATAGGTTTGAAATTTCCCAAATAATGCATGATTTGATGCATGAAAAGTGAAAATAAATGCAAAAGGAAGGATATAAAGGTCTTACCAGCCTTGGGAGAGAAAAACCTTGCAAAAAGAATGGAGGAAAACGAACAAAAATTGGATTGGAGCCTTGACCGAGTCGTATAGAGAGAGAAAAAGTTGAAAAACTTTTGAAAAAGTGAGTTTGAACACGTGAAAATCAGTTTTTAAAAAATTCTCTACATGATTTTCGATCGATCAAAAAACAGATTCGATCGGTCCAAAATGCTTCGATTGATCCAACACTAATCGAGCACCGATCGAAATAGATAGAGAGTTACAAACATTTTTTAATCACAATTTCGATCGGTCGAAAAACAATTTCGATCAATCTAAATTCTGGAAAAAACAGTTTTTTTGAAAAACAAAGCATAATAATGTAGAAACTTCTTAAAGCATTGAATTTTATGAATCACATGCATGAGTATGAGATGAAATGTTTTTCAAAAACACATGCTTTGAACCCAGTTTTCCCAAAATTAAGATTTTCAATCCAGTCTCTTAAAATCTCAACCATCAAATGTGTTTTGCATAAAACTCAAGGAATTTTCAAACTTAGTTGGTCAAACCAGAAACACACACAATAACATGTACAAAGTTTAGCAAAGAGTAACTTGTGTAGTGTGTGCAACTAGTAAAAACTTGAGATACATGTGAGGTGATATGTGAATAGAAATCAAACACAAAGTCTACAAAATTCATCATATAGTGTTTGAAAGAGACTATCACCTAAAGAGTTACATCATATAACTCCCACATCTCCTAGATCATAAGCTTGCAATCATGTAAGTTTCTTGATTTGCCTCATATTGTACACACAAATTTTAATTTACCAGAAACTTATTAAAATAGCCGAGATAATGTACACACCAATTTTATTTGATTGATTTAACTTTAAGTCCAATAATGTACACACCAATTTTAAGCAATTTAACTGAGGCTACACTTTATTTTCTTTTTGTGCATATGCTACACTTTCTCGAGCACAAAATCTTATGATATGCATTAAGGTGTTCATGATTGGCTAGTGGACAGTGGTGAGATGGTTATTTATGCCTTTCTCCAAAGGTTCTAGTCTGATAGTCAATGACATGTGACTTCAAGATCAAGACAAAGTGATCAAAAACTAAAAACATCTTTCCCACACAACATGCACTACAAAGCTTCAACTAGTAAAGTGCAATAAATAAGCTCATCCAAGCTAAACAAGGTATAAAGACATGTTATGTGAAAATAAATTGACCAACCTTGTTTTCAGTGCCAAGAAAATAAATGCAAAAACACAATTTGCTTCCTTTTCCTTTTTTATTTTATTTTATTATTTTATTTATTTGAAAAGAATATAAATAAAAAAAATAAAAAAAATAAAAATCCTAGAATGAAATGCATGAATGTAATGCAATGCAAATCCTAGAAACAAAGAAAACAAAAACCAAAGAACAATGGTCACAAAGAGTAGAGCAATGAAGCACAAGGACCATGAAAGCCAAGGAAGACTAGGGACACCGAATCACACCAATTACTTGATGAAGTGTCTCAAACTTACTTCTATCAAGAGGTTTGGTGAAGATGTTAGCATTCTGACATTCAGTAGGGATATACTCAAGGACCACAATCTTCCTTTCAACCAAGTCCCTAATAAAGTAATATCTAATCTCTATGTGTTTAGTCTTAGAATGCTGAACAGGGTTCTTAAAGATATCTATAGCACTAGAATCATCACAATAAGGGTGTGTTTGTTTTGGGTGAAAATGGTTTCAGGAAATCATTTTCCGTAAAATAGGCTGTTTGGTTGGTTTGGAAAATTGAATTTTCTGGAAATCATTTTCAGTTGACCGTAAAATAGTAGCGTTGACCACAGAAATTCATTTTCGTTCCTATTTTCATTTCAAATGATTTCCGGAACTGGGGACGCACAAGGGAGAACGAAAGAGCTCACAGACGTGCTGTTGATCGTGAAGCACCGATCACACCGTCGATCGTGAAGCACCTATCGTGTCGTCGATCGCGAAGCACCGCGCCGATCGATGCTTCGTAAGATCGCGATCGACGCGAACAGTGCTTCGCGAGATCGCACCGCCGATCGCGATCTGAGATCGCAATCTCGCTAAGCACCGCGCCGATCGCGATCTCGCGAAGCGTCGATCGACGCTTCGCGAGATCACGATCGACGCGGACGGTGCTTCGTGCGCCGTCGATCGTGCCGTCGATCGTGAGATCGCGTCGTGTTCTTCTGGGTTTTGTCCGTGTTTTTCTGGATTTTGCCTCTTCTTCTTTTCCAAACACCAGAAAATTTTTTTCGAAATTTTTTTTGAAATGCAACCAAACACATGAAAACATTTTCCTTTCCGGAAAATAGCATTTCCGAAAAATGGAATATTTTTCGGAAAATAGCATTTCCGAAAAATGGAATATTTTCCGGAAATGATTTTACACGAACCAAACACAGCCTAAACAACCATGGTGCCTTGTGCTATCCCATAATCACTCAAAAGTTTTTTCATCCAAAAAAGTTGTGAACAATAACTTCCAGTGGCAATATATTCTACCTCTGTAGTAGACAAAGATACATAATTTTGTTTTTTACTCATCCAAGCAACAAGATTGGCTCCTACATAAAAACACCCACTAGTGGTGCTTTTTCAGTCATCGGCATTGCTGGCCCAATCAGAATCAAAGAATCCAGCAAGAGACAGATTTGACTCTTTGCTATAAAACAATCCATAATCACAAGTTCCACCAACATATTTTATGATATGTTTAACAGCATTTAGATGAGAAACCTTAGGATTAGATTGAAATCTAGAACAAACACCAACACTAAAAGCAATATTAGGTCGACTAGCAGTTAAATACAAAAGACAACCAATCATGCTTCTGTAAAGTGTAAAATTAATCGACTCACCGGATGGATCATTGGTTAATTTTGCATTGGCAGCCATTGGTGTTCTAGCATATGCAGCATTATCAAGTCCAAATCTCTTGACTAGATTCTTGGCATACTTTGCTTGGTTGATGTAGATTCCAGAATCTGTTTACTTCACCTGCAATCCCAAGAAATAGTTTAGTTCACCAACCATACTCATTTCAAACATTGTCTTCATTTCATCTGTAAAAGATTGAGCAAGAGAATCATTAGTAGTACCAAAAACAATATCATCAACATAAATTTGAGCTACCACAAAGTAATCCTTATCCTTTCGTATGAAGAGAGTTGAATCTACAAATCCTCTTTTGAAGCCATGCTCAGTGAGATATGCAGTCAACCTATCATACCAAGCCCGTGGAGCTTGTTTCAAACCGTAGAGGGCTCTCTTCAACTTATAAACATCATCCGGTTTGTGAGGATCAACAAAACTCTTCGGTTGTTCAACATATACCTCTTCTTGCAACATTCTATTCAAGAAAGCACTCTTGACATCTATTTGATATAGCTTGAAATTCAGATGACTAGCTATAGCCAAAAGTATCCTAATGGATTCCAATCTTGCTACCGGTGCAAAGGTCTTATCAAAATCAATCCCTTCCACTTGTGTGTAACCTTGAGCAACAAGTCTTGATTTATTCCTGATAACAGTGCCATGTTCATCTGACTTGTTCTTAAAAATCCATTTAGTTCCAATCACATTTACTCCCTTTGATTTAGGAACTAATTCCCACACATCATTCTGAACAAATTGATGAAGTTCTTCATGCATAGAGTTAACCCAATCGGCATCTTGAAATGCTTCATCTACCTTCTTCAGTTTAAATTGGGACAGATAGCATGAGTGAGTAATTACACTTAAGGCTTTTGATTTTAATCTCATGTTATCATTCAAACTTCCCAATATATTTGTGGTAAGATGATTTAGCCTTACTCTAGAGGATGGACCTTTAACTAGAGATGTGGAGGTACCTTTTTGTTCTAATGAAGGACTAAACTCATGTTGTGCTTGTTGAGTCTCATGAACCAGTGTGGATGGTTCTGGACTTGATGGTATAGAAATTGCATCATTTAGCACCATCAACTCTTCGTCACTATGCTTCCCCACATAATCAACAGGAAGTGAGTCATCAACTTCCATAGACTTATCTTGAACCAGAGCAGTGTTTTCTGAATGTGCTTCTGAACATACTTCATCATTGATCACAACATTTAAGGATTCCATGACTATTTTGGTTCTCAAATTATACACTCTATATGCTCTACTAGTAAAAGAGTATTCCAGAAAATATCCCTTGTCACTCTTTGCATCAAACTTTTCTAGGTTCTCTCTATCATGAAGAATGTAACAATCACTACCAAATATCTTGAAATATTTGACAATAGGCTTCTTTCCTCTCCAGAGTTCATAGGAAGTTTTCTTGGAATCAGGTCTGAAATACACCCAATTGAGTGTATGGCAAGCAGTGTTAACTGCTTCTCCCCAGAAGGATTTGATCAACTTTTTATTGTGTAGCATAACACGTGCCATCTCTTGAACAACCCTATTCTTCCATTCCACTATTCCATTCTGTTGAGGTGTCTTGGGTGAAGAGAACTTTTGATGTGTGCCTTGATCATTGCAGAAGGTAACTAGCTTGGTATTCTCAAATTCTCTTCCATGATCACTTCTGATTTTGGCTATCACAGTATCTTTCTCAACCTACAATTTCTTGCGTAGATGTATCATCTTCTCAAGAGCCTCAACTTTATCTTTCAAAAGCACAACCCAAGTATACTAGTAAAGTCATCCACAACAACTAGAATATACTTCTTTCCACCTAAACTTTGAATTCTAGTAGGACCTATAAGACCAATGTGCAATAACTCTAGAGGTCTTGAAGTTTGAACACTAGCTACAGACGGACGTTTGGATTTCACTTGTTTACCTATCTGACATGGTCCACAGATGCACTTATCTATCTTCTCAAACTTAGGTAAACCAATAACTGCATCACACTTGGAAATCCTTTCTAATTGCTTCTGACTTGCATGTCCCAACTGTTGATGCCACAAGTCAACTTGATCGATCTTTGCACTAAAACAATTGTTACTTATACTTGGTGTTATACCATAACAGTTGTCCTTACACCAACACACATACAGTCACCTCCTCCATCAAGTATCTCACATTCATACTTAGTGAAGAGAACATTCAGTCCATTGTCACAAATCTAAATGATACTGAGTAAGTTGGTCTTCAATCCATCAACATACCAAATATCTTCAAAGATTAGCAACCCTGGAATGTCCACAGTTTAAATGCCTCTGATCACAGATTTGCTTCTATCTCCAAAAGTGACTGTCCCAATCTTTCCTTCAAAGGGTGTCTTGAATAAACCTTTGTTTCCTGTCATATGCCTAGAATAACCACTATCCAAATACCAAAGACAAGAATCACGTGCCTTTAAGGCGGTTAAAGCAGTATAACACAAAAAATTATCATCACATGTGATTAGATCAAGATGCTCAAGGAAAGGTTTAGCAAAAGCAACAAGAGACAAAAACAACAAGTAGGCAAGTTGACATATAAGCAAAAAGATTTTCTAAGAATCCATGACAACAAGGGTCAAGGATCAGCTCAGAGATCAAAGATCTACAACAAGAGAGCTACTTGCTCTGATACCACTTCTACGTTTTTAGACCTCTTAAAACACAATTGGATTAACCTAGTTAATTAGCCAAGTGATTACTTAGTCCAAATTTTAGATCTAGGTTAATACAATCATATAATCATATCAATGTAAAGCGTGAAATATAAAGAACACAAAGATATGATGACCTAGGAAACCACACCGGTAAAAACCTGAGGAGGATCTAACCTAGCTATCCTCAAAGTAAACTTGAATCCACTATGAAATAATCAAAATTTTACAATAGCGACTTAGACTACTAACATCCTATTGCTACCCACCAATAGAAAACTTACTTATACGACCACGTGACAGCTCCGAGACCACGGACTCCTTCTTTCTTGGATTCTCCAGCAAGTACAAGCATTCCTGCTTGTATATCTTTAAGCTTTTATTGCAGCAACTGAATGATCATCAAGTTCTCAATGAAATATTTTTCTTGATAATCCTAAGCATGTGTGAAGACAACCACCTCTCAGATCTCACAAGAGATTCACACACACAGCAAAATAAGCAACACAAAAACGTGGTTAGGGTTTCCCTTTTATACCTAGGGCAAAACATAAAACCCTACACGTCATATGAGCTTAGGGCCGAGTTGGAAATTCTGCAGAAAAAACATTCTGCCCGGCATTCAATCAATCGAGTCTAATTCTCGATCGATCAAGCTAGACCGAATTGCACAATGAATTCTGCAGTAGCTCGATTCCAATTTTACATAAAACACATACTTTGAGCAAGACTAAAACAAGACTAAAAACCTGTTTTGATCATGGTTTACCAACAATACAAATTAGAATTCTAATACATTAGTTCCTAAGTACTTAGAACCTAACAGTAACTTTCTTTGATTAGATTATTTTGCTACAAACCCAATCAACAAAATTTGATTTTTTACATTGGAATTGTTTCCAAAGTCTCATATTATTACGTATGGAATTTATTTTTGGGAAAAAAACAACCAAAGACCAAGAGGAATGGTACTTGCAAAATGTGTTGTTGTGCTTGAGCCTTGAAGAGGATCATCAATTATGTTTTTGTTCTATTTTATCATAAGGTACAAATTAAGGTTTTCCTATATTTAACCCTCTCTTCTTTTTTTGTTGAATATAATTAACCCTCTTTTTGATTCGTTTCTTTTCCCTCCTTATGTCTATATATATATATATATATATATATCTAAAAGTTGAAGTGTAGCATTTATTATTGTTACGTTCTAGTTGAGACACATTAGCATCCACGTTATCATCATTTTTCTTTTCAATTTTTCTATAATTTTTTTAACATTTACTTTTTTTTTTATTTTAATATTTACACTTTCTCCAACATTTCCCTTCATCTTCCTTTTTTTTTTTTTTTGGTCTTTCCTTATTCACACCCTCTTATAGGGACAGAGCCAGAATTTAGAGTTAGGGAGGCAGCTTTGTTACTGGTTGTGTGCAGTGACTTCGGTCTCCAACTTTGTTGCTACTTAGCTGTTTAGTTGCTGGTTGTTTAAAATTTTTTAAAGGGTCAGATTTTTTTATTTTAGGTAAAATTGGTTGACTAGGTTTAATTTTTTTTTAGTTTTACTATTGGTAATTTTGTTGTATGACTAATTTTTTTGGGCTTGTATATTTTGTTTTAGATTTGGTCTTTAAAATGAGAAAAATGCTAAAATTACAAACTTTTTTACAAATTACTAATGTGATGGGTGGTTAGTAGTAGTAAAAAAATAATGTAAGTGGTGGGCCTAAATGCAAACTAATAAGAATTTGCTACCATAACAGTTTGTAAAAATGTTGTAGAAAAATTTGTGAATATAACAATACTTTTAAAAGAATCAATGATATTTTTAAAGAGGTAAAATGAAATTTTATAAAACAAAATTGCTAAAATAAGTACCCATATATATAATAATATATTTAAAAAAAAATTGTGGGGGCCATTGCCCCCCAAGTCCAAACATGGCTCCGTCCATGCCCTCTTACTATAAATTTGTCATTCTCTCTTCCACTCTTTACATACTTTTACCTCACAAAAAAAAAGGTTATCTCTCTCTCTCTCTCTCTCTCTCTCAATTTTTTGGTGGTTTTTTTTTTTTTTTTTTTAAAATTTTCTTACATCTCTACTTTAGGTTAATAAATTGTAGTGTTCTTTAGAACTATATTGAGCTGATGCAATTTAGTTTTTTGTTTTAAGTTTTTTTTACTCTTTAATTGTTAATTTTATTACATGTGTTTTTCTTTGAGTTCTTAGTTTAGGTTGCTTTGAATTCACCTACTTAGTTGTTCTATATATGTTATTTTTGTACAACATGACATTGGTTCTATGAAATTCCTTTTAGACTCGATACATTATCTTTTCATTTGATTTTTTTTTCCTCTCATCATGTGCAATGATTGACTTCTAACAAAAACTTTTCTATTTATATATTTAGAAATTTATATCTTCTTATTTCCAATAGTTTAAATTTTGTATGGGCCATGGATTCTATTGAGCAAATTAAATCAAAGTAAAATAAATTCTACAATAATTTGCTATATCTGGATCGACTCCTCTAAGTTATATATTGTTCCTTAAAAGTGGTGTGAGAAAAACTAATGTTTGGCCTATCTATATCTTTTGAAAGTTTGTGGAGCATATACCTACTAATTAGGCCATCTAAATCATTTGAATTAAAAATCACTTGTAACATAAGGAACAAAGGGGTCCATAATGCATTCATGTTCTCCTCATATCGTGATAAATCTGAGTTGCTGAATAGTATTGTTGTTTAATTAACACTACAACATATTTTTTCTTGAAAGCTACATACCACTGATCATAACACCAAATGGATTTTTCAAAGTTCATTGCATGATTACTTTGCTATGTGGTGAGTTGAAACATTGTTGGGTAATTGAAAGTTCAAAAACGTGTACAAAAACACCTTTGAACGTTTAGACCCCCAAATAACAACTTAATCAATTCAAGCAATATGTCAAACATCTAGTGTGCGGAAACTTAACATATGCTATCAAACGAAATTGATTAAATACTATCTAAGCCATAACAGATAAATATCCACAGCAGATAAATATAAAGGCAAAGATAGAAAGGAAGGAAGATGCAAACACAAAGACAACACGCGATGTGTTATCGAAGAAGAAACCGAAGCCCTCGGCGAAAAACCTCTCCGCCGCCCTCCAAGCGGTAATCAATCCACTAGAAAATATAGTTGGGATACAAGGACAGCAATAGACCCTCCAAGCCTAATCTATCCAGTGCACCTAAGCCCTCCAAGCTTCTTGCTCCAACGAGGTTACGCCGAACCTTTTTCTTTTCTAACTTCCCGGATTCCGCTACTAGACCGTAGCATCAACCAATGAAGATTGGTTCCTTCCTAACTGCTTCCCAGAAATCCAAACAGCAGTCTCACAATGATGATGATGGTGAGAACCTGGTTTGGTATAAAGCCTCTCAAGGATTTGACAATGGAGAGGAAGAGAGTTGAGGAATTTGAAGAGATTCTAAGGTAGAGATTGTGGGTGAAACAATCTGGTTTTTCTTTAGGGTTTCTCTCTCAAAATTCTCTCTGGAAGCTCTCTTTCAATCGTGGGTAATAGGGGTATTTATACTTGGAGTGGAGAGGAATGTGAAACGTCAGAATTCTACAAAAACAGGGGTGGCTCGCGGCTTGACCTCGCGGCTTGACTAAGTCGCGAGATCCAGTCGCGAGATAACCGTATGGCCAATTGTCCTGTTTTTTCCTGTAGTGCTCCAGCTAGCAGACTGTTCACCTTCCAGCATGCTTGGCACGTGAGGTTGCTTCTGGCGGCTTGAAGCCGCGAGTCACCCGCGAGACCCAGCCGCGACACTCTGTTTTCTTGCACACTCTTGAGCAAACTTCACTCTATCTCACTCACTACCCTTACATCAAACCCACCTAAATACAGGGTTACTAAATGCTGAATTACAAGCAAATTTGCCACGGAATAAAGCCAATAAGATGGTTGAATAAATTCAACCTTACAATCTCCCCCTTTGGCTATTCCGTGACAAAACCCTAAAACAGACTCTAGACTTAACATGTGAGTTGGGAACAGTTGAACAAAACTCACTCACACCTAACTCTAGAAGCTGTGACGCACTTGAATCATATGAACATAATACTCCTGAAACACAACAATACACCATGATCATTGTAAGTAGAAAATTATAAAATGCATATGAAACAGGCAATAAGTGATCAAGCAAAGATGGAGTTATGAAACAACCATGGCTTGATCAACCAAGTGAACACCACAAGGTAGTGATCACAGTGCTCATTCACACTTGGAATGAACACAAGAACATACAAGTTAACAAGCACAAGGCAAGACACTTGTATGCACAACACTCAACCAATGCATATCACACAGGGCATATGCATCTAGGAACTATCCTACAAGGGCACAAGAGTGACAGTACATAAACCAAAATGCATAACATTTAGATTAAAGTACTGATTTCAACATAGTATAAAAGGCTGCATTAAGCAAGGTACAAACCATAAAGCCTATATAGCATGCATTAACCCTAAAAGCTTACAAAAGCACATGGGTACAAAAACACAAAACATCCTGAATAACAGTTTACAAAACACAATATATCAACTTAAAGAGAAGAAGAATGTAAAGACACTCCCCCTTTGATCATGCCTATCTCTCCCCCTTTTTGTCATGGAATAGGCTAGTCATCCTCTTCCAGCTTTCTCTGAATTTGATCCAGTTGAGTTTGAAGAGAAGTAAACTTCATATCCCACCGAGTGTTTTGATGGTGTAGAGAAGCTGTGAGTCCAGACATCTTTGTATTCAACTCGTGGACAGAGGAGACAATGCGATCAAGTTTCTCATCCAGGGAGAGAGTGCTAAACTGAGAGTCATTGGGAGATGTAGAAGTTTCTGGTTTGGCTCTCTTCCGACTATGTCCAATGCTGGCATTGAATGTACGCATGTTGATTGGACTTGGTTTGGACATAGGGGATTCATCAGCCATTGGATAAATTCCCTTGAGCTTCAAGATCCGGGAAATGAGACTGCAAAAAGGAACGCATATCCGAGACTCATGTCGAAGAACCGTTTTGCGCAGAACATGAAAGATATGAGCACAGATGTCTATTTCTACATCAGAGATCAGATCATGAAGAAACAAAGCCCGTCCAAGGTTCATATACCCAGTGCTTGACAAAGGGTACAAATTGTGAAACATTACAATTGTAAGTACTCTCAGCTTTGGAGAGAGAGATGAAACACTGATGGATTTGCCATTTGGCTAGAACTCCAAATCTTGACCAAGACTTTCTTTAAGAAGCTCCTCATCAAGACAGAGATCATCGTAAACCGGCGAATGTCGGAAAATAGGTCTGTTGATGTGAAGAATTTCTGCCAGATATGCAGGAGAGACAGAAAAACTCTTTTTTCGAACCCAGCACTTAAGTTCATCTCCTTCCACAATTGCGTTGGCATAAAATTCTTTTACCAACTCTTCATATGCGTCATCCGGATCAGAGAGAAGGTAATTCCAATCCTTGTGAGCAAACCATTTCGGAATGTCAGTGTCATGAAGTGATGGCTGATCCAAAGCTCTCTCTAGTAATGTTTTGGCATGAAGAAAGAAATTCTCATAAGACTGATAGGCTGCATATGATCTGAACTTGTCGGGATCGAATCTCTTTGATGAAGAGCGAGTCCCTTTTGGTGGAGGTGAGAAATCATCAACATCTATTACTGGTTCCTTCCCTTTGGAACTACCTCCTTTTACAGCAGCCTTTTTGAATGGTGACATGTCTAGTCTGCATTATGAACAAGGGAAATGACAGGACACGATCCAACAAACGTTATTAGCAGTGGGTTAGTGGAAATATAGGGACAATGAAGAAACCCTAATAGCTGGATGAAAATGGTCAGAAAATAGCAATGAGGGACACAAATGTCTCAAATTGAACTACACAGAAGAGGGAGTCCAAATGGAACCACATAATCAGCTGTAAAAGGACCCACATTCAATCAACACATCAACAGGATATCACACAGGATCATAGTGAAACACGACATCAACAGCAGATCAGACAAAAATTAGCCAATCCTAGCTAAGCACATGATGAAGAACAAAAACACCCAAAATAAACTAGCTCAAAAACAGAAACACAAGCTTCCAAAGGCTAGACATGGACACAGAGTAATAGTTGAGCACAAAACTCATCACAAAATCACAATCAAATGAGAACAATCTAGAGGGAAAACCATAACAACAAGTAAAATAGAGTTCAAGACAGAAAAACCATACCTGATAGTCGACGATTGTGAGCTGAGAAGAGGCAAACAATGGAGATCGAAAATGGAGGCACGATGAGAAAGGGAAAGAGCAAATGAGGAAGACAATGAACAGTCACAAAAAGATCGAGGGAAAAGCAAAAAGGTTTAAAAACTGCTCCTGTTTCTGCAAAACACGCGTTTTTCGCGACTGGAATAAGTCGCCACACAGTCGCCAGCTCAAGCCGCCAAAACACACAAGACCAAAAATTTGAAAAATTTTTCTAAGTGTTTTTCGCGACTGGAAGGTCTACCCGTGAGTGAGTCGCGAGATGAGCCGCGAAAATCTCTGTGTAACCTCGCAACTGGACCTTCCACTCGCGAACAAGTCGCCAAAAATTACCAGCGAAGGTGCGACTGAGGCTCGCGACTTGACATACCCGCGACTGAGCCGCCAAAACAGGGCAAAACTGGATTTTTGAAATTTTCAGATATTTACAAGCAAAATACTTTCCAAAAACACCTAAAATACTCAAAAATCTTTTTGTGCTTGAATTAACAAAGATTGAGCATGTGAAAACACATTTCATCAAGTACAATCACACAAATGAATATGGCATTTATTGAACATAAACTTGTGTGTTGTGTGTGGATATCAACAATGAGATAGTCCTTCGTCTAATGTGAAGCTTCAATGATCAATTCAACCAAGGCATACACAATTAGCACTAGATCATGTGATCCATCTCAATTATAGAAATATGTATATATGACCTCCCACATAAACTTGATAACATGATTTGGAGCTTTACATTTGACTCCACTTTCAATCAAAACATTTGATCTTTTTGATCTTTTGAGTCAATCACCTCTCATTGTGAGAGTGATATTTGATATTTCACTTTAATGAATAAGCCTTTGGCTTTTTGAATAAACATTCACTTCAATATAAGGTCGCTTACCCTTTTTCCTAGTCAAATACTAGAGTGTGCGACAGGCTTTTGCAGCTCAATATCTCTTTTCATTTGGAGATTTACATTTGGAGAGCTCTTTTTGGCAAAACAAAAAAATAAAGAGTGGGAAGATATATAAACACAAGTCTATGCAAGTCTCAAGATCAACAAAACCATTCACTAATCATTCATGACAAGTTTGAAGATCTATTTATAACAATCACAAAGAATTCAAGATTTTTTCCCACAGTGGTATAAGTGCATAAAGAAACAAGCAATGCTCGAAAATGCACAAAACCATTAGCACAAAGGTACAAGGCAAAACAAGTTTAGAGACAAAAGCTCAACAAAGTCAATCAAGCTTTTTGATTTTCTATTTTTATGTGATTTTTGGATTTTTGACATAAAAGAAGAAAAATGATTTAACAATCAAAGAAAGAGCCAACAAAATTAACAGAAGGACAAACAAACAATAAACATGTTGCACAAAGGGCGAACAAAGAAGTGTGTGCCACATCACAAGCAAACATATCAAATTATAAATATGTGAAGCACACAACAAACAAGAGGATCAAGGAATTGTACCGACACCAATGGTCTTACGGAGTGATTCAAACCGTGGACCATCGAGAGGCTTGGTGAAGATGTCCGCCTTTTGATTGTCGATGTGTATGAACTCAAGACACACAATTCTTTCCTCTACCAAATCCCGAATGAAATGATAGCGTATCTCTATGTGTTTAGACTTTGAATGCTGGACAGGATTCTTGGAAAGATTGATGGCACTGGTGTTGTCACAGAAGACACACATCGTTTCTTGAGGAATTCCATAGTCATGAAGTAATTTCTTCATCCAAAGAAGCTGAGTGCAGCAACTTCCAGCAGCGATGTATTCTGCTTCTGCAGTAGATAGAGACACTGAATTCTGCTTCTTGCTTATCCACGAGACAAGGTTGTTACCAAGATAAAAACAGCCGCCTGAAGTGCTTTTCCGATCGTCTACACTGCCAGCCCAATCAGCATCTGAATACCCAGCAAGACAATCATTTGAGTCTTTTGAATACCACAGACCATAGTTTGCAGTACCATTCACATATCGAATGATTCTCTTGGCAGCAGTCAGATGAGATTCTTTCGGATTAGCTTGGTACCTGGCACATACGCCCACACTGAAAGCAATGTCCGGACTACTGGCTGTAAGGTAGAGCAAACTTCCTATGATGCTCCTATACAATGTAGGACTTACTTCAACTCCTGACGAATCCACATTCAGTTTAGTGGAAGAGCTCATGGGGGTGGAGGCGTGTTTTTTGGAGTCTAGTCCAAACTTCTTGACAATGTTTCTGGCATATTTTTCTTGAGATACAAAAATACCCTCCTTCTGTTGTTTGACTTGAAGACCCAAGAAAAATATGAGCTCCCCCACCATACTCATCTCAAACTCCTTCTTCATCTCTTCAGAAAATTCAGTAGCGCGATCTTCGATGGTTGCCCCAAACACTATGTCATCAACATAGACTTGTGCCACAAGGAGATAATCTTCATCATTTTTGACAAACAGAGTTCGATCTGCATACCCTCTCTTGAAACCTCTGTCTAGAAGATAATGTGTAAGACGATCGTACCAGGCTCTAGGCGCTTGTTTTAAGCCATAAAGGGTTTTCTTCAATCTTAGTACATGATCTGGAAAATGAGGATCTTCAAATCCTTTTGGTTGCTCAACAAATACTTCTTCATTTAGATATCCATTCAGGAACGCGCACTTTACATCCATTTGATAAAGTTTGAAATTCAAGGTGCACGCAATGGACATGAGGATGCGAATGGATTCGAGTCTTGCCACCGGAGCAAAAGATTCATCAAAATCCACTCCTTCAACTTGGGTGTATCCTTAGGCTACTAACCGAGATTTGTTTCGAATTATTTCTCCATCTTCATCAGTTTTGTCTTTAAAAATCCATTTTGTGCCTATAACATGAACGTTCTCGGGCCGTGGAGCAAGTTCCCACACATCATTCCTCACAAACTGATTCAGCTCTTCATGCATTGACTCGACCCAATTCTCATCTTGAAGAGCCTCTTCAATCCTTTTTGGTTTAAATTGTGCAAGATAACAGTGATATGTTACATGATTGGCTAGCAGAACGTTTCCTTTCCTGAGGCGAAGACTGTCATCAAGAGATCCTATGATATTACTTTCCGGATGATTCTTGATAACTCTTGAAGATGGCCTTTTTGAAGTGGAAACTTCATCACTACGAGAGATAGGAGGATGGACTTCCAGAGGAGTAAGAGGGCTTGATGTTCTAGACATCGATCTCGTTTCCATCCTTGGGTTGATGGGAGTCGATTCTACTTCTGGTATAGGTTCTTCACCTTCTATATCCAAAGCTTCTACCTCAACATCGGCCTCTTTGGTGCTCGGCCCTTCTACATCATCAATCATTTCCACCTTAGGTAAGGCATCATCAATCTTGACATTTATGGACTCCATCACAGTTTTTGTTCTCTTGTTAAACACTCTATACGCTCGACTTGTAGTAGAGTAGCCAAGAAAAATACCCTCATCACTTCTCGCATCAAACTTCCCAAGATTCTCTCGATCATTTAGGATATAGCATTTACTTCCAAACACCCGGAAATACTTCACTTTTGGCTTTTTCCCATTCCATATCTCATAGGCAGTCTTCTTTGTACCAACTCGAAAGAAAATCCTATTGCCAATGTGACATGAGGTGTTGACAGCTTCTCCCCAAAAACTTTGAGGTATTTGCTTGTTAAGCAGCATGACTCTTGCCATCTCTTGAATCACACGATTTTTTCTCTCTACCACTCCGTTTTGTTGTGGAGTTTTGGGAGCTGAAAATTCTCTTTTAATTCCATTCTTCTCACAGAAGGACTCGAATCTCGCATTCTCAAATTCCCTCCCATGATCACTTCTAACTTTGGCTATTGGAATCCCTTTTTCGTTTTGTAGTTTTTTGCACAGAATCTCCAACCTCTCACAAACCTCTGATTTTTCTCTAAGGAAATCAACCCAAGTGTATCTTGAGTAGTCGTCCACAACAACCATAATGTATCTCTTACCCCCTAGGCTTTCTGTTCTGGTAGGCCCCATAAGATCAACATGAAGTAACTCCAAACACCGAGAGGTGGCTATCACATTCACCTTGTGATGACTTGCCTTAGTTTGCTTCCCCATTTGACACGCACCACAAATGGTCTTCTTCACTTTTCCAAACTTAGGAAGTCCCTCGACTGCTTCAAGTTTTGAAACTTTCGCTACTTGTTTGAAGTTGGCATGCCCAAATCTGTGATGCCACAACTCCAACGTATCCACACGAGCACTTCTACACGATATTGGTGCCGTGGGAACAATTCCATAACAGTTATCAGTAGTCCGATTTCCTTCCAAAACCTGAATCCCCTCTTCATTGATGATCAAACATCCCTTCTTAGAGAATTGAACCAGAAAATCATCATCACAAATTTGAGTGATGCTCAGCAAATTCGCCTTCAGTCCTTTTATGTACAGCACATCTTTCAACAGCGGCAAACCAGGTATCTCAATGGTTCCTTTGCCTAGGACTTGAGCATGACTTCCATCACCAAAGGTTACATAGTCACCGACCTTTTCTTTAAGTGTCTTGAACAGAGACTTATCCCCTGTCATATGGCGAGAACACCCACTGTCAAGATACCACAAACACGCATTAAACACCTTCAATGAGGTATGCACAAATAGGTTCACATGTGATAGACATTCTTGACCTTCAAACACAAATTCATCGTCTGTTTTCATGCTTCTTTCAGTCTGATTCTTCATTTTCATATTCTCAATCATCTCACACAACATTCTATTCTTTCTTTTATATTTCTTAATCAATGATTTAGATTCAGATATGCTACTGTGTAAGACATAATTCTGATTTTCAAGACATTCCAGCATGTGAACAAAATCTCTAACATGTTTCTTAGTTTTTAACAACTCTACAAACACATCAGTAAGACACCTTTCAGACATATGCACAGAGTCATTTTCACAAACACTTAAGCTACAATTCAGCATGGTATATTCCAAAACAATCAATCACAACACAAGGGTCTAGGATCACACTTAGGTAATAAAACCACAATAAGTGTACCCGCTCTGATACCAATTGAAAGTTCAAAAACGTGTACAAAAACACCTTTGAACGTTTAGACCCCCAAATAACAACTTAATCAATTCAAGCAATATGTCAAACATCTAGTGTGCGGAAACTTAACATATGCTATCAAACGAAATTGATTAAATACTATCTAAGCCATAACAGATAAATATCCACAGCAGATAAATATAAAGGCAAAGATAGAAAGGAAGGAAGATGCAAACACAAAGACAACACGCGATGTGTTATCGAAGAGGAAACCGAAGCCCTCGGCGAAAAACCTCTCCGCCGCCCTCCAAGCGGTAATCAATCCACTAGAAAATATAGTTGGGATACAAGGACAGCAATAAACCCTCCAAGCCTAATCTACCCAGTGCACCTAAGCCCTCCAAGCTTCTTGCTCCAACGAGGTTACGCCGAACCTTTTTCTTTTCTAGCTTCCCGGATTCCGCTACTAGACCGTAGCATCAACCAATGAAGATTGGTTCCTTCCTAACTGCTTCCCAGAAATCCAAACAGCAGTCTCACAATGATGATGATGGTGAGAACCTGGTTTGGTATAAAGCCTCTCAAGGATTTGACAATGGAGAGGAAGAGAGTTGAAGAATTTGAAGAGATTCTAAGGTAGAGATTGTGGGTGAAACAATCTGGTTTTTCTTTAGGGTTTCTCTCTCAAAATTCTCTCTGGAAGCTCTCTTTCAATCGTGGGTAATAGGGGTATTTATACTTGGAGTGGAGAGGAATGTGAAACGTCAGAATTCTACAAAAACAGGGGTGGCTCGCGGCTTGACCTCGCGGCTTGACTAAGTCGCGAGATCCAGTCGCGAGATAACCGTATGGCCAATTGTCCTGTTTTTTCCTGTAGTGCTCCAGCTAGCAGACTGTTCACCTTCCAGCATGCTTGGCACGTGAGGTTGCTTCTGGCGGCTTGAAGCCGCGAGTCACCCGCGAGACCCAGCCGCGACACTCTGTTTTCTTGCACACTCTTGAGCAAACTTCACTCTATCTCACTCACTACCCTTACATCAAACCCACCTAAATACAGGGTTACTAAATGCTGAATTACAAGCAAATTTGGCACGGAATAAAGCCAATAAGATGGTTGAATAAATTCAACCTTACAGTAATGATGTATGTTAGATTGTATGTGTAGCCTCTTTACTTGCAAAGGGTAAATGCTGATTTATGCTAATTTTTTATTATTGGTATTCTTTAGAGTTGTAATGGTTGATAGGTCTAATGAGGCTCCATTAATTTATGCGAGGCTTTAGTCTCACCCAAATGACAAGCAATAAAATTAGACAATTCATGTTTAGCTTTTAGGTTTATTCTTTAAAAAAAATGTTTAGCTTTCTACTAACCACCACCAATTCGTTGTGTTAAAGTAACTTTAATTTAGTGATGTGGATAGGGTTTATCATTTTTCATGTTGCAAAAAAAAAAAAAAAAAAATCAAGCTAACATCAATAGCGCTATTACAATTGACCATTTAAATTCAGCCATATCCTCTATATCATTAAATTATTAATATTTTCTCTCATTTTTGTAATTTTTTAAAGTTAAATATGTAATTTTTTAATTAAATACAAATAAATAAAAATTTCCTTATAAAATCATACTCATTTTTTTTTAACATTTATACTTTCTCCAACCTTTCTCATTCCTTTCACCTTTTCATCTCCACTCCTCTCTACTTTAATATCACTCTTCATCTTTCCTTTATCTTCATTTATTTTGTTTTTTCTTATTCTTATCCTCTTATTATAAATTTTTTATTATCTTTTCTATTCTATATTTCTATGCATAATTTTCCCTCACAAAAATGTTATTTTTCTCTCTCAATTTTTTGGTGGATTTTTTTTATTTTTCTTATATCTCTACTTTAGGTTATTAATTTTTGTGTTTTAAAGAACTCTACTACTTGAGATGATGCAATTTAGTTTTGTGTTTTTAAAGGTTTTTAAAGGTTTTTTAAGGGTTTTTTATTTTATTTTATTTTATTTTTCTCTCTAATTGTTAAATATTATCTTATTGCATTATAAATAATGTAATATTATTCTATTACATAGCATGATTTGGATAATTATTTTACATAAGTTACATAGACAATAATAATATATTTATGAGACAACTCTAAAAATTATCATGCGCAACCCGTGACTCTGCGATTATTATAAAATAATAATAAAGCATGGGAACCTGGAACTATTTCTTTTTCTTTTTCTTTTTTTTATTTTTTTTATTTTTATTATGGGAACCAGGAACTCATTGAGACTTGGCAAAAAATTTTCTTTTGAGATTGAACACTTGGCAAAACTTGGATACTGAAATAATGTAATTTTCATTATTTTGTTACATTTGACGTATATAATTAAATGTTGGTATTATTTAAAAATGTCATTTTCAACCCTCCAAAATAAAAAAGAAGGCAAAAAAAAAAGAATTGGATATACATTGAGGAAGAATAGTCTTGGTTCACGTTTGAATGTATATCTTGGTTCACGTTTGAATGTATATCCAATTCTTTTTTTTTTTGCCTTCTTTTTTGTATATTGAATCATGTAGGGGTGTGCATGGGTCGGGTTGGGTCAGGTTGAGGGAATTTTTTGACCCAACCCACCATGGCGGGTCAAAAAAAACCCAACCCAACCCAACCCATCACATAAGTCCAACCCAACCCAACCCAACCCACATGGGTCGGGTTGGGTCGAGTTGAACCCATGGATTTGAAATTTTTTATTATTATTATTAAATTGAGTATAAAAAAAAAAATATATATATATATATATATATATTAAAAAAACCTAAAGATTAGTATCAAGGTAACTCTTTAAAAGCAAACAACACTAATGACTAAACAACAATAGTAATTTATTAGGATTTGTGTGAACTAATTGGCTTTTATATAGGATAAAAAGAACTGACTATTTAAAAAAATTTATTAATTAAATAATATATTATATATATATTAAATTAGTATTAGTAGAAGGAACTGAGGAAATACTGTTCTACAATTGTTTTTTTTTTTTTAATTATTAAATATATAATATATATTTAAGTGTATATATATAAAAGTTCCCTACAATTGATTTTAAAAAAATTATTAAATATAAAAATATATTTTAAATATATATTATATATGGGTGGGTCGGGTTGGATTTGACGGGTTTGTAATTTTATGACCCAGACCCAACCCAACCCGCCATAAAAATTTTTTTGTAACCCAACCCAACCCACCAAGCCTTAAAAACCGACCCAACCCGGCGGGTCGGGTTGGGCTGGGTCGGGTTTGGCGGGTCGGTGGGTTTTCTACACACCCCTAATTGAATGTATATCTTGGTTCACGTTTGAATGTATATCCACCTGTTTTGTATATTGAACTACTTCCTCAATGTCATGCGGATTAGAGGTAGTAAACAGTTGGTTGTAATACTCAACAATCATCTCTGAAACCTTTTCATCACCTGAAGCTATTCTTCCCCGAGAGTCTCTGAGTTCAGAAATGCTGTTTGAATGTATATCCAATTCTTGAGTATACACACAAGGACCAGTCTTGGTTCACGTTTTAACTGCTATTCCATCTCCTAACAGTTTTAACTGCTAAAAACAGAAAGTAAAAAACAAAACTCATCGTAGGTTTGCTATATCCGCTAAAAAAAATCCAACCATGAACCATTGCTCGCCTTGCCACAGCCAATCTACAGATCCTCAAGATCCTTGTGTGTTGTGCTCAAAATCACAATATCATATAATATATACTATTTATATGATAGAATATTATATTAACGTTGTGATTATCTGAAATCACAATGGAATTTTTCACCAGTACAAAGTGGCTATAGGGTATCTGAAATCTTGGAATAAAAATTCTCGGAGTCACCAAGAGAATGAGCTAGTGATGAGTGTGTGTGAGGGTGATAAGGAACAGTGGATTTGTCTTGTACTAGGCTACTAAGTGTTTAAATATGATAATGAACTCAGCAGTTCAATTTGTGGAGGGACGGCCTTTCGTCACACATTTCCACTTGTTTCTTAAACATTTGGCATTGAATTTTTAACTAAAACCCTTTTGCCTATTTCAATTTTCAGGTCAGTTTCTACATTGGTCATGTTGTATTGTATAACTAGCTAGCTAGAGAGATATATAGTGAGAGATGCGACACCAGTTGTGTTAGTTGGTGGGTGAAACTCACTCTTTTATTAAACTATCTATATATGTATGATCTTTATTGTATGAGAGAGTAGGCTGGTAAGAAAAAAAAATATATTGACGGAGAAAGTAGAATAGAGATTAGAGAGAGATGCTTATGATGATGTACTATGTTTGTGATAATAATGGGGGTGTACAAATTTTTTTCCATCGTTTTGATGTGTGTTTCATGTTTTGTTTATCAAACTTCTGGTGACAATGGCACTGCAGGGAGGGGTACAAACAGCATATTGAATTGGACGAGCTAGCTTTGAAAGAAGTGGTTTTCTACTTCTTTCTCATATCTAAGGTATTTTTCTATCAGTTCTTGTGCTTGATGGTAAAAAGAGAGAGTAAATAGTTGGTCTTAAAACTCTCATACATAAGTGATTTTAGTCATTAACAAATTTAAACTGATTATTTTTGAGTCCCTAGAAAACTCAAAGTGATCAGTTTTAGTCCATAACAAACATAAAATGATCTCATTTAATCCCATGAAGTGATGATATGTTAGTTTTTAGTTTGACTATTGTCAGGGGCGGTTTTTTGCACGTAACCACGTGTCTTTCGCTGAAGGTGTGACTTTGCTAGGCCCGGATTTGTTTTGTGGAGTCCAATACGAAACTCAACATTGGGCCACATAAACCAATGGCTTCCAGTGCATTTTAAGTCTACAAAATAGATAAGGCCCAAAGTCTTAGAATCATGATAATAGTTGAAATATATAAATAATATGTTTAGCATGATAACTTTGATTAAATGGTGAGTTGATACGTTATTATTATATTTATTAAGTGATGTCTAATATTAGAAAGTGGTTAATTAAGTGTCATACATCCGATAATGGGATGAGTCCAATAGTCCATATCTAGCTGCAGTACGTTCATGGTTCATGTTCAACATAGTAAGGTATGTCCAGCAATGGTTCATGTCCAAATAATATATGTCCAATGGTAATTCATTTCCAAAAAATGTGTCCAGTGATGGTTCATGTCCAAATGATATATGTGCAATGGTGGTAGATCGATTTATTAATATGTATGTTCATTAATGAAGTATTACTGAGATCATGTTTATTAAATAGTGAGATAATATTAAAGTAACTTGCATCCAGCAGTACAATAACAATGAATTAACATGTACTTAATAATGTAATTTTGAAGATAGAGAGATTTTGACTTATATTGTATATTTCTGACCCCAGTTGTACAACATCACTTTGTTCTTTATATGATTTGTGGCTCCAGCTGTATAGTGTTAGTAAGCTGATAACATTCTAGCAGCAGAATAATATAAGTACAACAGTACAATAATAATAAATTAAAATATACTCAATAGTATAATTTTGGATATAAAAATATAATGATTTATCTTCACAATTTGTAGCTCTAACCGTATAATAGCAGTGGACATAATATTTCAGTAGTATTATTAAGTGAGTCCAGCAGTGCAGTATGATGTTATGAGTCCTTTCATGGTGACTTCATGATTGAAAGGGAAAAAATGGGTGCAACTAGAGGGAGAGGGAACATGTTCAGCCGTGTGTATCGGTTGGTTAAGTTTGTCCCCTTAATCATGCACTTGAATAATGATTTTCCCCATGTAATACTCTTTTGGTTTTTAGTCAAGTATGAGTGATATTATCTTCCATAAGAAGAGCTTTTAATTTTATAAGTTTGTGTTTTTCATAAGAATAGTTTTAAATATTAGAAATGTATGTCTTCAACGAGAATGACTTTAATATGAAGTCTTTTTACCTTTTAAGAGAAAGACCTTAGTATTGATATTCATATGTCTTTCATGAGAAGGGCTTTTGTAATATGTTCTTGGAAGAGTGTTTGACATCTTTTAAGATGAATGGAGATAGTAAGAAATATATATATATATATATATATATATATATAAAAGATGTATGGAGATAGTAAAAAATATATATATATTTATATGTTTTGTGAGATATGATGTTTGTAAAATAGATTAGAAATATATGTGAGAAATATGTATAGATAGTTTGTGAAGAATGTATTTGTAAAATATATGGAAGTATGAGATAGATAATATGAAGGTTAAATATAGTAAATACATGAGCTTATAGTTACTGCTAGAGTGGTTTTTTGTGTTATGTCATGGATTATGTTGCTTTCTAAGAAGTGAGTTATTGTAAGAGAAATAGAGAAAGAGATGGAGATGTGTTTTTGTTCAGCAAAATGATGAAGTTTTAGAATATTAAAGTGTGGGAGAGATTGGTAGTAGTGTGTGTAATAGGTGTTATCTAAGAAGAGAGATTTTGTAAGAGAGATGAAGAAAGATATGGAGATGTTTAGAGATATGGCAACAAAGTGAATGAAGTTTCAGAATAAGGGGGTGAGAGAGGGATGGATAGTAATTTCATTAGTGTGTAGCTTGGTCCTCTTTATATAGAGCCAAGTATGTAACTAGATTAAAATTAGTTGAAGGGAAAATTAGCAAATAAGGAAAAGTCTTTTACAAAGTAAGTGGTTTCATTATTGGGTTTTTGTTTTTTAGCCAAAAGAAGAAAGTTTGAAACTTTAATGCTACTGGAGCTGTTATTACAGCTGTCAGTCACAACTGTAGCTGCTGGATGATGTCATCTGAATGACATCTTTTGCTGGAGGAAAATATTTGGCATTAAATTCATAGTTTGGCTGAAAATGATAAGATAACCTTTATGGGACCTTCCTATTTCTGGTACTACAGTTGGAGGCTAAGGATCTTAGCTTAAAATGGTAGTATTTTCTTTTATAGGACCCTTACTTCTTTGGGTATGACAGCAAGCTGCTGGGATTGGACATTAATGGGCAAGTGATGTCATTTTAGGACATGTGTCAACTACCTAAGTTGTTGCTGGAGCTACTGCAGCTTTTGTTGGAGCTGTTGCAACTTCTGCTGGAGTCGTTACAGCTTCTACTAGAGTTGTTGTTGGTATTTTTAGCTAAGTTTCCTCTTTTGGAAAATTATATGTTTAGTCCATATATAATTTTGGTAAGTAATAGACTAGTTAGTTGATATTTGATGAAGTTTTAGAGATGTAATTATGGTCTTTTTGTATTTTAACCAAATCTTGGAGAGTAAGGAGAGCATTTAATGCTAGATATAAGATACTAATATATATTTAGCCATGTGCTTGGAATTGATTTAAATGAAAATAATAATATAATTTATATGAAATACTATAATTACATTTTTAAACTTATATTATATGATGAACATTAATTTTTATGTAAAGAGCATGGAAAGTTTTATCATTTTAAGTGTTATGTGATATGAGAGGTTTATTAAATGTTACCTATTGTACACTGACCCGTCAGAATTTAGGGAATTGGGAAACACATGCCAAGCAACATGCTTTCCTTTATCAATTTTGAACCACTGGAACTTTACTGAACATACTTCTTGGCCCTCCAAATCACGACTTCCAAAATTCTTCCGATGAGACTCATGAGCTTAGATCATAAGTCGAAAATGAGATGATGTGCTATGAGCTTGAACCATGGGCTTTGACGCCTTTCTGTGTAAATATGGGCTCTTTTGGGCTTTAAAAGAAATTTTTCCAAAATCCATGATAATGTTGATGTGGTACGGGTTGCCAATGAAATGAACCCATATGGTGTGAAAAATTTGTCCTCCTCTTGGTGATTATTCTTTTCTATAATCTTAAGCTCGGATTTGGTTTGGAATTTGGAATTAATCGATGATATAATAATAAGATTGTACTCAGTTAAGGTCAAGAGCTTCTGCATCTTTGACAAGTTTTATTTATGTTTGTGGTACTTGTCTATGGTACCTTTCTCTTATTGCTACTGCTGCAAAATGATTAGGTAGTTAGATTTTACTTGTGCCAGCTTTTGTCCAATGCCAGTGTCTACCTTTGTCATCCTTCTTGTCCTGACTAAACTTTTTAGTTTATAGAAAACCTTTCTATTCACAATAACATACAGTAAGACGTGGAAGAGTTTGATTTTAAGATTGTATCCCTACAATTTTGTACTTGTTGATAGATATAATTTATTTCTTTATTCTAAGTGTTCTTCTATTCTATGATCTTAAGTTTAGTTTTGGTTAGAGGCTTGGATTACTTATAATCACCCTTGACTGAAATTCACAAAACTCAAATTAGAACCAAATGGAACTTGAACTCGCATTGTTATTTGATCTTAACAGGCATTTCTGATAGGAGTCCTATACTAAAAGGAACATGGACTCCAAAAATCCCATGGAAGGTCAGTTCTCCAAGCTACATCCGTGCTTGCCTGTGAACACAAGAATTGGGATTGTAGGTGGTGGCCCAAGTGGTTTATCAACTGCTTATGCATTGGCTAAGCTTGGTTACAGTAATGTGACCATGTTAGAGAAGCACCATACCGTTGGTGGCATGTGTGAATCAGTTGAAATTGAAGGTAAAGATTAAGAATGGTATCTGCTACTGAACTCGGCTTGTTATGTCATGGTCCTCATGGATAATCACTACATATACTATTCTTACAGGAAAGATCTATGATCTAGGTGGTCAAGTTCTTGTTGCAAATAGTGCTCCTGTCATCTTTCACTTGGCAAAGGAGACTGAGTCTGAACTAGAAGAAATGGACTCCCACAAGCTTGCCCTCATTGACAGTTCTACAGGGGAGTATGGAGATATTAAAGTTGCTGATGATTACCTATCTGTCATCTCACTGACCTTGGATCTCCAGGTTAGTGTCTTTATTGTTTTAAATATACATTATTTATTGAGTGTAAAGTTTGGCTATCATATCCACATTTTTTGTTTTTGTTTTTTTGTTAATAGGATAAAGCAAAAAACTCAGGTCAAATTGGGGTCCATGCTGTAAGTGAATTTGCTTCAGACTTAACCCCTGTGTATCTTGAGGCTCATGGACTCAATTCTGTTCCTAAATCTGTGGCTTATGGATATACTGCATCTGGGTATGGCTTTGTTCAAGACATGCCTTATGCCTACATTCATGAGTTCACTCGTACTTCCAAGGCTGGGAAGATTCGACGATTCAAAGGTGGATATACAAGTCTTTGGGAGAAGATCAGTGAATCACTTCCAATAGAAGTTCACTGCAATACCGAAGTATTGGAAGTCAGACGCAACACTAATGGTGTCACTATTAATGTTGAAAACTATGGAGAAGTCAAGACTATGGAGTTTGATAAGATAATCATCTCTGGTTCATTTCCTCTAAAAATTGGAAGAACATACAGGTCACCAATCTCAAATACTACAGGTTTGTTTATTTTATTTCTCTCTCTCTCTCTCTCTCTCTCTCTCTCTCTCTTTTCTTTTCTTTTTCTTTTTTTTTTCTTTTTTTTTTTTGGGTGGGTTGATGCCTAACTAAGTTATCTTGTAGCAGAAAGTGAAACAGAAGTAATGGATATGGATGATCTTGAAAAGGAATTGTTCAGCAAAGTACAGATAATTGACTACTACACCACAGTTTTGAAGATTAAAGGGCTAGAACATATGCCTATTGGATTTTATTACTTCAGTGACTATATAGATGATCCTGCAACAATTGGAAATCCGGTTGCAATGCAGAAATTCTATGCTGATAGTGATATTTTTTTGTTCTGGTCTTATGGAAACTCAGCTAATATAATGGGGCCAACTGTCACTGAGCTTGCAATCAAAGCAGTTAAACCTATGGGTGGAGAAGTAGAGAAGGTGGTTCTACAAAGGCGATTCAAGTACTTTCCTCATGTTTGCAGCCAAGGTATGTCAATTGCTTTTCTACTATTTGCACATGCTAATCAAGGAAGAGTTTCTAAATTAAATATTTAAATGCAGATATGAAGGATGGATTTTATGAGAAACTAGAATCTAAAGTTCAGGGATGGAAAAACACTTACTATGTAGGCGGGCTTATGGCATTTGAGCTTACGGAGAGAAATTCGTCATATGCAATGGCTCTAGTCTGCAAGCACTTTGCAAATAACAATTCTTTGCCAATGTATCCTTATGTTAAGGTAATTTGATGTACTTAATAATTAACTTCATCAATTAATACCAAAAAAAAAAAAAATCCTATAATTAATTGAAATGTCTTTTTGTAGAGTATGTTCCCCTTGAAAGCAAGTTGCAAGGAAAGGAATCGCAATGAATTAGGCGAGCTTCCAGGAGTGGAGTTTCCTGATCTGTCTTCCCTTGATGGCTATTTGAAGCACTGGGGAACTCATGGAGTCACTCAAAAAAAAACCCTATATACTTGGATTAATGAGGAAGGTGCAATGGTTTGCCAGAGGACTTACGCAGAACTTAATGCCAATGCTTCTTGCATTGCTCATAAGCTCTTGACAAATCAAAAACCAGTTATCAAGCCTGGTGACAGGGTTCTCCTAATCCATGTCCCCGGTCTAGACTTCATTGATGCCTTCTTTGGATGCTTACGAGCTAAAGTCTTACCAGTTCCAGTTCTTCCCCCAGATCCTTTGCAGAGAGGTGGGCAAGCACTTTTGAAAATTGAAAACATTGCTAAATCATGTGGTGCAGTGGCAATTCTATCAACCATTGGTTATCACTCAGCTGTTCGGGCAGGTTCAGTGAAGAATTTGATAACATTGACAGCAAAAAATGGGAAATCCTCAGCTCATTGGCCTAATCTTCCATGGTTGCACACAGATTCTTGGATTAAAAACTCGAAGAACTTGGCTTTGGAAGATATAGCTGATCAATCTGAATCTCAGCCAGGTGATTTATGTTTCCTCCAATTCACTTCGGGTTCTACTGGTGATGCCAAAGGAGTCATGATAACACACGGTGGGCTCATTCATAATGTAAAGTTGATGCGAAGAAGATATAACAGCACCTCGAAGATTGTACTTGTAAGTTGGCTTCCTCAGTACCATGACATGGGGTTGATTGGAGGACTATTTACAGCTCTTGTCAGTGGTGGATCCGCAATTCTATTTTCACCACTAACATTCATCAAGAACCCATTATTATGGCTTCAAATCATGAGCAAATATCGGGCTACTCATAGTGCTGGCCCCAACTTTGCCTTTGAGCTAATGATTCGAAGATTGGAATCTGACAAAGGAAAGGTTCAAAACTATGACCTTTCTTCCATGGTTTTTCTCATGGTTGCTGCTGAACCAGTTAGGCAGAAAACTCTGAAAAGATTTGTTGAAATTACTCGTCCTTTTGGCCTCTCTCAAGAGATGATGGCTCCTGGATATGGCTTGGCAGAAAATTGTGTTTTTGTTAGTTGTGCCTTTGGGGAAGGGAAGCCCATTTTCCTTGACTGGCAAGAAAGAGTTTGTTGTGGCTATATTGATCCAAATAATGCAGATGTTGACATCAGAATAGTCAATCCAGAGACTAGCGAAGAACTTGAAGAAGACGGAAAGGAAGGAGAGATATGGATTAGTAGTCCAAGTGCAGGAATTGGGTACTGGGGTAGGGAAGAGCTGAGCTGCAACACTTTCAGAAATGAGCTTCAGAATCATCCTGGACGTAAATACACTAGAACCGAAGACTTGGGACGAATAATTGACAAAAATTTGTTCATCACTGGAAGAATCAAGGATCTTATCATTGTAGCTGGAAGAAACATTTACTCAACAGATGTAGAAAAAACAGTTGAGAGCTCATCTGAACTTTTACGCCCAGGTTGCTGTGCTGTCATTGGAGTTCCTGAGGAAGTCTTGTCAGAGAAAGGGATTTCAGTTCCAGATGGGTCTGACCAGGTTGGTTTGGTGGTAATTGCAGAGGTTAAAGATGGTAAACCTGTTGGTAAGGATGTAATTGATCAAATTCAAGCTCGTGTTGCAGAAGAACATGGTATCAGTGTTGCTTCAGTCAAGCTGATCAAACCCAAAACCATTAGTAAAACAACATCTGGGAAAATAAAGAGATTTGAATGTCTCAAACAGTTTGTTGATGGTACTCTAAATATAGTACCAGAACCAAGATTGCCAAGAAGATCATTGGTCCGATCCTTCACCACAAGAACTTGTAGGGAAGGAAAAACACCTAGGCCTGAGCTAGTGAGAAGTTCTCCTCTATCAAGCCCCAAACTAAGTAATAAGGAAATTGTGGAGTTCTTGAGAGGGCTAGTTTCTGACCAAACTGGTATTCCAGTCAATAACATCTCTGCCACAGAGAACCTGGTTTCTTTTGGAGTTGATTCAATTGGTGTGGTCAGAGCTGCTCAAAAGCTTTCAGATTTTCTAGGAGTGCCAGTTGGGGCTGTAGATATCTTCACTGCAACCTGCATTTCAGACTTGGCAAGTTTCTCAGAAGAGCTTTTAAAAAAGTCTCAGCCTCAACTAATGAGCTCTCCATCTTATGCTCTAGAAACTGAGATTGATTCTATTGAGCTGGAGATGGAGATATCAAAATCTTGGCAATTGGTAATCTGGTTGTTCCAACTTCTGGCTCTCATTTATGTTACTAGCATGCTGGTCTTTCCTGCTTATTTATCAATAACTTCTTTCACAAGTTTCACCTCGGCGATCCATATAACAACAGATGGGATTCCCTGGTTGCATTATTTGTCTTGCCTGACTTTAGCTCCTCTTGCTTGGATCCTTTGCATATTTTCCACTTGCATTTGTATTGCATTCTTTGGGAATTCTTTCTTAAGACCAAATTATGCCTTGACCCCTGAAATATCCATCTGGTCAATTGATTTTGTTAAGTGGTGGGCACTTTACAAGGCTCAAGAAGTTTCTTCAAAAGTTTTCGCAGTACATCTAAGAGGAACAGTATTTCTCAAATACTGGTTTGAGATTCTTGGAGCAAGAATTGGATCCTCAGTTTTGCTTGATACTGTTGACATCACAGACCCGTCTTTGGTTTCAATTGGAGATGGAGTTGCAATTGCAGAAGGGGCTTTAATTCAAAGCCATGAGGTAAAGAATGAAGTCTTAAGCTTCCTTCCAATTAGAATTGGCCGAAATTCTTCGGTTGGTCCTTATGCTGTTATCCAAAAAGGAGGCATTTTGGGAGAAGAGGCTGAGTTACCACCCTTGCAAAAGATTGAAGGAGGCAAGCCTCTACTCAAATCTGCTAAGGCTAATAAGGTAAATCTATTATTCCAATTTAAAAATTATAACCAGGCATGAATAAAGAATAATAAGCTTATTATGGATTATTCTAAGAGGTTAAAGGCTTGTCAACACATTTTAAATTCCACCAAATGCATATATTTTGAATAATTGTCCATGACCTGCATATATAAAAAAATTTCTTAGTACTTTTGTCTATTTATTGTCGTTTAGTTTGCTGAATGTTTTATAATTTATACTTCTTTCAAGGTTTGATTTAGTTCGGATGAAATTTCTTGTACGTAAAAAACATTTTACTAAGCACTGTGACAATTCTCTCTCTCTCTCTCTCCCAATGATAGCATTGAGGGTCAAAAGTTTCTCAAATCGGCATAATCCAGAGCTTTTCTTTTTCAAATGATGCACCTTCGAAAAAGTATGTATCTACTAAAATAAGGCACTTAACAAAAAAATTGTCCATTTCTCCATTGCAGATGTGTCTTAAGTGAAGAAATAAAGTGCTAGAGCAACAAAATTTAATTTCTTTTGTTCCTTCTCGTCACGTTTTTCTAGAAAAGTGGTTAATTTATTAGTGCAACATATTGCTCTATAGGTTTATTTGGATAGAACTTATTTTGCTGAAACTAAAAATTGAAAATACTATAGCAAAATAATTTTTAAATGTATGAATAGTGCCATGAGACTCATTTTTAATGAAAAAGTTGTTGAAAAGTGAAGTTTGTGGGTCCGTGCATTGTTCATGGGACCTACAGAACTGATAAAAGAAGTTTGAAAAGTCAATAAACGATGGCTACTGTTCATGAATAGTAGCCTTGTCTCCCAAAAATCGTGCGCAGCAGGAAAAAAAATTAAAAAAAATAAAATAAAAAAGCATCAAAACGTAAACGCAAGACGCGAACGTGAGATAAATCCAATCCAAACCGCACCTTTATATATAATTTTTAAATATTTTTCCTTTCGCTCTTGTTACCAATGAAGCTGTTTATGCTCTTGTTACATATTCAAGATAAACAGACCATTGTCAATTTAAATTCATTTTTATGCAACTAGTAATTAATCTTACGACATGCTCTTTCAACATCATTTCAGGGTGCTGTGTCCCCAGATTTTGCTAGTAAAACTCAAACTGACGCCATTTACCACTTCATTGGCATCTATGTGGTTGGATTCCTCGGCTCTCTCTCTGCAGCTATTCTCTACTTTCTCTACAACTGGCTATCTCAAACACCTCCCTCCTTTCAACACTTTGCATTCTTTTGCATAGCTGGAAGCTTCCACTGGATGCCATTCACCATCTTTGCATATGCCATGGTCTTTGCTGAAGCCCCCTCAAACTCAATTAGCTTTGCTATCTCAATTGCATTGGCTTACTTAGCTCATGGCATGACACTCAGCTTCCTCACATGTGCTTCGACTCGTTTACTCGATAGTAAACAAGAAACAAAACAGTCCCACTTGAAAACTTGGCTTCGCCATCGAATTACCATTGCCTGCCACCTTAGATTTGCCAAGCTCTTGTCTGGAACAGAAGCCTTCTGCATGTACTTACGCCTTTTGGGTGCAAAAGTCGGTAACCATTGTTCTATCAGAGCCATTAATCCAGTGTCAGACCCACAGCTAATTTCATTAGGCAATGGTATCCATCTTGGTGACTTTAGCCGGATCATTGCTGGGTTTTATTCCTCCAGTGGGTTTACTCAAGGGAAAGTTGAGGTGAAAGATAACTCAGTTATTGGGAGTCAAAGCTTAGTTCTCCCTGGTTCAGTTGTTCAAGAAGATGTTATCCTTGGTGCACTGTCAGTGGCTCCTACGAATTCAATACTCCAAAAAGGTGGTGTTTATATTGGCTCTCAGTCTCCCATCATGATTAAGAACACTGCTCATGGTTTGGATGAAAGGATAGAAGAAATGGACATGAAATACAAGAAAATAATTGGCAATCTGGCTGCAAATTTGGCTGCCACAACTCTGAAGGTTAAAACAAGATATTTCCATCGAATTGGTGTTGGAGGGAAGGGACACTTGAAAATATATGACAACATTAAAGGCTTACCGGACCATAAGATCATCTCTCCTGGAAAGAGCTACCCTGTCATTATCCGACAAAGCAATAGCTTAAGTGCTGATGATGATGCAAGGATAGATGCACGCGGTGCAGCAGTGAGAATACTTTCAGATAAACCCGGTGATGACTCCTCACTCCTTGACTTGACACTAAAATCAGGCAATGCATTTTATGCACGCACTATTGCTGATTTTGCAACATGGCTTGTGTGTGGCCTTGCTGCGAGGGAGGAACATGTCAAGCGAGAACCGCATGTACGTGATGCAATGTGGAATTCCCTCCGTCACGCTAACTCATATGCTGAGCTGCATTACTACTCCAATATCTGCAGGTTGTTCCGGCTTGCAGATGGACAGGAAATGTATGTGAAATTCAAGTTGAGGCCTTACGATGAGACTATTGGTGAGGATTCTGGTAAGGTTGAGCCTACTGGAATTCTACCACCTGAAACAGGAGCAATTCCTAGGGATGAAAATGATACTCGCCCTTTACTTTTCCTGGCTGATGATTTCCATCGTCGTGTGAATTCGCCTAATGGCATTCAATACATTTTCCAACTGCAATTCCGGCCAGTTCCACACGATGAGTCCACCCGCGACATAGCACTTGACTGCACCAAACCATGGGATGAGGCTGATTTCCCACGTATTGATATTGGAGAGATTAGTATTGATCAAAGTCTCTCTAAGGAAGAAGCAGAAGGATTGGAGTTTAATCCTTTTCTTCGATGCCATGAAGTGGATGTTATCAAGGCTTCTTCATGCTCCCAAAGCGCTTCGATTGATCATGGCCGTTCATTGATCTATGAGATTTGCCAGCATTTGAGAAATGGTGAACCTCTTCCAGAGGCATGGAGGATCTTTCTAGAACAATCTGATGTCAAAGTAGACCTTTCTGGTTGTCCAATGGCAGCAGCATTGGAAAAGAAAGAAACAAAAACAGTGACCCTTGCTAGGACTTGGTACCAAACCTTGTGGGTTATTTTTGCTCAACCATTACTGCAAATAGTATTTCCTTATTTCATGATGGGTTTAGTAATCTTTGCTCCTCTGAGCTTGATTATGAACTTGAAGGATGCCAGGAAACTTTCACTGCATTGGTTACTTCCTTTGTTTTGGATATCTTCGGGGCTTTTGGCTGGACTAGCATGTGTTGTGGCAAAATGGGTTCTCGTGGGAAAGAAGAAAGAAGGTGAAACAGTGACGATTTGGAGTAAAAGGGTGTTCATGGACACTATATGGCAAGCCCTTAGAACTTTAGCTGGTGAATATTTCATGGAAATGACAAGTGGCTCTATCTTGTTTGTACTATGGATGAAGCTTATGGGTTCAGACATTGACATGGACCAAGGGGCTTATGTAGACAGCATGGGAGCTTTGTTGAATCCTGAAATGGTGGAGATTGAGAGAGGTGGATGTGTGGGAAGAGAAGCTTTACTATTTGGACACATATATGAAGGTGAAGAAGGGAAAGTGAAGTTTGGGAAAATCAAGATTGGAGAAGATGGGTTTGTTGGAAGTAGAGCTGTGGTCATGCCCGGGGTGAGAGTGGAGAATAGGGGCACTCTCAGTGCTCTTTCCCTTGCCATGAAAGAAGAAATTGTTAAGTCAAGGTGAAGGGTCTTTGTGCCATCTTCATATGACAAGTAGTAGCCCTTTCATTTTTACAATATATATATATATATATATATATATATATTTGTCTGGCTAATCCCTCCAATAAATTGCCAGCATAATAGAGAATAAAAGTTTAGATATAAACTCTCTCGCAGCATTGGTGTGTTGGAAGAAAATTTGAAATAGACGAGTCTCAGCCTTCAAATAATAAAAAATTTAGTAGACAGTTTATTAATCTACCAGAAATTTTGCTTCTTTTTTTCCTTTACTGTTTTCATTTCTTTGAGCATGAGCATTTTCCCCTATTGCAAGCAAGGATATAATTTCTTAAACAAAAAAAAAAAAAAAAAAAAAAAGTGTGAAAGATTATACCAAGGCTCAAAGAGGTTAATAACAGAGGAGAAGGTGGTGGGTAAGATGGAATTATGAGATTTTTATAAAAGCACAAATGGTCTTCTCAAAAAAATTTCCCCCACAACAATTTGTGGACTTTTATTATTATTATTATTATTATTATTATTATTATTTTCTCAGAATCAACCGTTGGTGGACGATGTTGGCTCTTTGTTTTACATGACTGATAACTAGTGCTGAAGTACACATCATTGGTGTCGTATTTATCAGTTGTTGGTTTCAGAAGAGTGAAAATTACATTTTGCAGATGCTATATAGTGCATATTAATACCATGTAAAATTCCAGTAATTTAAGGTTGCCAAATTTTGCAAAAAAATTTCTTTTTTTTTCTTTTCTTTTTTTCCTGATACTTAATTATGCCACTTTCATAGATGCAGATTTGAAGCCAGGATGAACAATTTACTAGATCCAATTATCCAATGAACCCAGTCTAGATTTCAATTAACAAAAGGGCAACCCCTAGGCAAGTACACTTGATTAATTTTTCTTGATTACAAGTGCACGGTCTCTCTCTCTCTTTCATTTCTTTTCATAGTTTTGACTTTCTGCACATTCCTCAGCAAATGATTTGGCCCCTAAATATGGTTCAAGGGATGGCTAGGATTTAAAAATTATGACTCTTCCGAAGTCTCTTTAGCCTATAGGTGTACATGAACAATTATATAATTATTTGAAATGATTTCTTAGTAATTACTAAGTGAAAGCTTGGATTTAGATAGGAGAAATCTTTTTCCAAAAGCCAATAAAATAGTAAAATAATTGGTTAATGCTAAGATGAGAACGCCATCTAGTTCGTATAATTCTTAAAAAAAAAGGGTCAAAACTAGAATGCAATGTATCGAGTCTCAGTCAACCCACATTAAAGACTGGAAGAGACAGCTTTGGATTTGCTTCCCCCCACGACGTATGCGCTATGCTCATGCTTTCATTTACTTCATTTATGTACCAAAAACAAACACTTCCCTAACCTTATTTTAAAGTTCATACTGGTGGTTTGCGCAGGGTTTAAAAATCTGGTCTTTTTTTGTTATCCTATGATTCACCGTAGCTTATTTGCATAAGAATAATGCTAGTATCACTGAAATTGACATAATTTTGTGTCACAGTTCGTCACATAATGAGTTGCGGTTAGTGAAGATGTGTCTTCATATAGCCCACTGACACACCTTCACTAATCACAACTAGCCATATGGGAAGTTGTGGCACAAAATTGTGCCAATTTTGGTGGTATTAGCATTACTCTTTGCATAATGCAATAGAACAAATATGTTTTTTTTTTTTTAATAACTTTTATGCTAAATGTGTGATATAAAATTAAAATTTAATTTGTTATCAAAAAAATCAAAAACTAATTTCTAATAAAAAAAAATCAAAAACTAACTTATTTTCAAAAGAGCTAGTTTGTTAGACAAAAAGCAAAAAACTTAAAAGCTAACAGTTTTTGTCCAATAGATTAAGATTTGAAAATATGACTTAAGGAGCTAATATTGTCAAGAAAGTGAATTTTGGGACTCATAGTTTCCAATAATTATCTTATGCATATCTCTTTAATAATTATCTTATGCATCATCTCTCTCGTAATATGTTGACTCCACAATCGTGTAGGGATCACACGAGATAGAAGATAGAGGATGTAAGGGTGTGTTTATTTGGAGGTGAAATGGGGTGAATAGAAAACTTTGGAGAAAAAATAAGAAGGAAAAGTTTTTTTTGAGTGTGTTTGATTGGATAGGGATAAATGAAAATAAGTCCACCAAAAAGTTTCTCTCCAAAATGAGAAGAAAACTAAGAGGGAGAAGTTCATGAAATGAGCTTCCAAAAATACCCTTCATGTTAGACTTCACCTTTAACGTGTTTTTTTTTTTTTTTCTCTCTGATTTTTTCTCCTAACGTGTTGCCTTCTTCCCTTTGAAAGGTATCACAAAAAAAATAATAATAATAAATAAATAAAAAATTCTCTCTTAACGTGTTGGCTTCTTTTTTTTTCTTATCTTTGATTTTGTCTGGACGTGTTGGCTTCTTTTCCTTTTTTTTTTTTTTTTAGTAAATAGTTTTGTGTTAATTTCTTATGTTTTTTTTTTTTTTACTTTAATGATGTGTCCATCTATACACAATTTTTTTTTTTTTTTTTAAGTATAATGTGTGTTGCTTTTTGTTTTATTTAATAGGAACATGATGGTAAATTTATACAAACTTTATTTTCAATCAAACAAAAAAGTTTTTCATCTCTCCACTTTTCCACCCTCCCAACTAAACACAAATTAGGGAAACTAAAATCATTTCTATCCTATCGCTTGTCTATCATCTCTCTATTTTCTATCCTTCAACTTTTTCATCCTTCCAACCAAACGGACCCTAAATATCATATGCATGAGATATTTCTTTTTTCTTTTTTCTTTTTTCTTTTTTTTAATAAGAAAGATGTACATTGAAAAAGCAACTTTATGCAAAAAGAGAACAAAGCAAACCAAAAAAATACAAGGAAAAGATTAGAAGAACAAAGAAGAAAATTAATTACAAATAATGAGAGAACTAAGGAACAAAGGGAGGGAATTACAAGATGTGTGTCCCCAAGTCCTAGGCCAATCAAACATAGAACCACTAAAAGAAGCAATGCAACTAGTTTCCCGAACTATTTATGTCCTTAAATGTCTGCCAATTACGCTCCCTCCATAAAACATGACATTAAGCACATCAAAACTAAATTTCAAATGCTTGACGAGTGCTTCCCCAACCAATTCTACTAACCAAAGAGAATATCTAAAATTCTTCTTGGTAAGACCCACGAAACCTCAAAACAAAGCTCCACAACTGATGAGCCTTTTCACAATGAAGCAGCAAATGATCCACAGTCTCCCCACAACAATGACACATAACACACCAATTAACAAAATCAAAATCCCTACACCTTAGTTACCACCAGTAAGATTCTTATCCCAAGTTGTGGTTGAAACAAAAAAAGAAACTTGTCGAGGAGCCTTAACTTTCTAAATACCTTTTCAAGGAAAGACGACATACCTTTCCAAGAAAAGACGACGTAGAAGGAACCTCTCAACTCAATATAAAACGAACGAATGTCAAAATCCTCATTCTTCTTTAACTTCCATCTCATACGATCCCCATTTTCCATTGAAGGTGTGTTGGATTCTAAGATATGAAGGAAATTCACCACTAAATCCAATTCCCAATCATTTAGATCCCAAGTGAAACATATATCCCAACCTCTTCTTTCCTCTCCATAGTTTTATACCATAATAGGAAACTAAAGGCCCAGAAGGATTAAGAATGCGGGGAGAGAGAGAGAGAGAGGCCTCTCTTTGGGGGAGGAAGGCTAATGTCAACAGAACACATGGACTCATTGCAAAAATGCATCACTCACAAGTTGGGATCAAGACCACATTATGTCTCTATTTTAGTTAGGTCAGATTTTGTTGAGGTTGAAAGTATCTGGTCTGTTTCATCTTTATTTAGCACCTTCTTCAGTCAGTCAATGGCAGTCATACCACTCACATGGATCTTATATTTTATTATCTCCAACAACAACAACAACCAAAAAAACAAAATGTCCAAAACAGATAATGCAACCTCAACTTGTTGTTAATAATTAAAGGAGCATACTTCCATTCATTCCAGGCTTGAAAGCTTATATCAGGCTCCCCAACTCAGGCTGAGTTTATGCCTTATGCATACACACATTAAAGTAATAAGGATAATTTAAAAAGGGCATAATTTCCTCCAAACTGTTTTGGAGAAAAATTCTACCAACTTCATTATGTGGCAATTAGATGATCATTCACATGTACTTTCAATAACATGTCTCATTAAGTCATGTAATTTGTTTAAATTATTAAATAAGTTATATGATTAACGGTTTAATTGATCATGACATAGTGGATTGAAGGAGACCTTCAAACTATTTGAAAATATATTGTTTATTTAAATTATGTCAAAGAGGAAAAACCAATGTACACACATACTTAGTAAGTACACAAAAAGACACAAAAAAGAAAAGGTAGTTAATGCCATACAATGAATTAGACCAATCTAAAAGGCAATACTTTGAACATTTTAAAAACTGACAAACGGGGTAGCTCAGGAAAATGAAGGAAGAATAATAAATCAAATGCGTTAACTATACTTACCACAGAAAGAACGAAGAACACAATGGCATATCTATTTAAAATCATAAAATACGCAAAATAATGTAACTTTTTTCATCTGGCCAGTCTAAATAAATTGAATTATTTACATGAGCCCCATGACTGTCATTCCTATGATAGAAAGCCATGCAAACTATTAACACAATACGACATGCTTCTGTTCATTTTGTTTTCAAATGATGAGCAAACTTACCCTCATCTAATCCACAAATGATAACCCCAAAACTGGAAACATGCAAGTCAGGTGAAAGACCACAAGCTAGGGTCAGCAATGGATACTGCAATTTTGCAGCCCCTGGACACAATAAAGTAAATAACATTAAAACAAGAATAAAAAGGTGGAATCCTTAAAAATTGCAGTAAATTCAGATATATGTTAGAGAGAAACATTACTTACAATCTAAGCTCTGAAGTACCAAATCTAAGAATTTTTATGCACCAAAATACTCGATCAAGTTATCATCATACATCATGTCTTCAAATGAACTTAAGCCCTCAATATCAAGATTTAAGGGGCTGCCCAATCCTCCGCAATCTAACGACAGGCTATCAATTGCAGACCCAAACTGAGAATCAACAGGCAGATGTTGCTCATTGTTAAATGCGTCTTTCACATAATAGTGTAAGTCTCCTCTAGGAATATCAGTTGCACTTCCATGCAGGGCTGGTACATGGACTCCAACTTCCTCTGGTCTAATTTGAGGTTCATTCATTACAATCTGAGACTGCTGCCTATCATGTGTTTGCCCATATTCTACAGACGGATTATAAAAGTTGCGGTTATCTCCATGATGCATCTCAGTATTTTGCATCACAGGATAAAGCAAAGGCCTTCCATCCACATACATGCTCTGTGTGGAACTTAGATTGTCAGCAGGTATAGTAGCAAAATAATTAAATTCAATTGCAGGAATCTGGGGTTGGACATCAAAATCTTTCTCCAGCGGCCTCAATGCTGCAACTGTATCAGTTTCCTGTTGATCTCCATGGGTCTGAAATCCAACTTGCATATCTGTGTGGTTTACATTAGGCAAAGTCACTATCGGTTCAACATTGAGAGGCTCATCATGAGATGGTTCAGGCATTTGATCAGCACGGTTTGATCTGACACGGGATCTTTTTCTTCTAGGTTGCTTTTCCTCTGGATCTTTATCCTGGACAGGAGTGTTATCCTGTAGATTGTCTGAAGGTTCTACATCCACTGGTTGATGTCTCCTATCATCTCTAGATGATACAGAACCTGCACCATCATCAACACCATCTACATCGTAGTCACTGTCACTACTAACAGTAGCTTGCTTATTTCCGCCACGGCCACCTCGTGGCATATCAGTTACACCAGATGTCCCATTATCACTACTAGGCTGCCGAATTAGGGCTTCCTCCCTGCTTAAAACCCCCAACCAGATTGCACTTTCCTTTGCTGTCATCTTATCCTGTAAGCACTTTGACTGGCGGACATGCCTCCTTATCTTAGCAATATCAGGTGACATGTGCTTTATAACAGCTGTTAATACTCCAACTTTCCACATCTTCTTCAAATCATGCGGCTTCTTATAAGGAGGTCTTTGACCATGGGGAAGCCCTAATTTTACCCACCAATCTTCATTTCCAGTTGGCCACCACGGTGGCGGAACTCCCTTTTCTAGCGGGTACTTTCTTTGAGGGGGGTCACAGTGTTGCATTAAAGAAGACAAAAGTGACCCAAGAGTAGCATCTTGCAAGTCTTGTAGAATGCTTTGAGAGTTCCCATTCCGATTATTTTCTGCCTCAGTCATGGCAAGGCAGTCCGCTTCATACTTGGCTATGGCTGCTGGCCCATTCTTATCGAACTTCACCTTTTCTTTCCACCAAGCTCTAATGTTGTCAGAAGCACCACTCACTGGCTTACCCTTCTCAGGAATGATACCATAGACAAATCCGCGAGCTTTGCAAACTTCCATCAGCTTCAGCATATACTTGAGAATCCCATCCTGTGCTCTAGACATTTTCTTCCTCCGAGCCTGATCGGTGGTCTGCTTGGGCTTCTGCTTCTCTGCAGCTTGTTGGGCTGCAATCTTCTGTCTTTCCTTAAGCCTCTTGAGTTTGATACGATCCTTCCACATTCGTCTTTCCAATTCTTCTGCTTCAATCTCTTCATCACTAACATCTTTATCAGCTATGTTGTCACATCTTAAGTCATCAACTTCTAAATCCGAACTGTCGCCCAATGAGTCATCAATAAGGTGGTCCATTGAATCAAATCACAACAACCCTCTGGTTGATGAGAAAAACGCTTGGAAGAAAACAAAACTAAATCTTGAATCTTACTACTTATTTTGTTTCAGCCCCCAAGCTATACAGCCACTCTAGGACTAAAATGAAAAGCAGTACCAGGCTCCCTAATAGTGCAACGTTCTGTTACATTGAACATCAAAATCAATCCACAATCAAAACCCAGATTAATTTTCTATTCCTACTTTATCTCAGAAACCAAACAAAACATAATTATTGCTGAATTCTAATAAATTACAAATATTGAGCCAAACAGCCCCTTTTCTTTGTTCAATCAAACCCATCTTCCTGATGACCCCAAACAGCCCTACCTATAAAAATCCCTAAAAAGTCTTTAGATTACAACGATTCAAATATTAATATACAAGACCCAACATCCTGTATTAGATTTATAAACAAACCCACATCTCAAAATTTCTTCTTTTCTTTTTAATATATATAAGCAAAACCCCACTTCTCAGAATTTCCAAAAACTGAATCTTTTAAACAGATAGAAATGAACCACACTCAAATACTATAAAAATTACACGTAAAATAGTTCCAAAACAGAACCAATTCAAAGGGCCGGATTGAGTTATACAACACACACCAAAAAAAAAAAAACAATAACAACAGCATGAGATTGAGATTTTGGGAATTGAAAAAAAAATTGAAGAATTCTTACCAGAATTCAATTCCAATCTCTTCAGCTTTAGGCTTTAGCCTTCACATATTATATTTTCCCAGAAATGAATTTGAAAGATATAAATCCTCTAAGTTGCGTATTTGTTTTTTCCTCTTCTCTATGTAGGAGCTGACAAATAAGAGACAGAGAGAGATAGAGACGAACCCAGAAAAGGTATGTGAGTTTTGGGCAGATATATAATTGCTCAAAATTCAATGCCAAAAAAAAAAAAGATTTATGAAGAGAGAGAAAGAGAGAGAGTTTGTTTTTTAGAGAGAGAGATATGCTCGGCGGCCAAAGGAGTTACCAAAAGACAAAACCACTTCAAGGCTATCAGTCATCCATGAGGTGTCAATCCCCTCTACATTTGTAGTAGTAATTCATTTTTTTAAGGTAAATTAAAATTTAAAACCGGCTCTCTTAGCAACTCAATGGTTTGACTACTTATAAAATGTGGTACCCATGCTTTGTTGATGCCATCTGATTGGTCCAAAAATATAAAATAAAGGAAAAAGAAAAGTCTTTACACTATGCTACTTTCCTTTTTGGTTTTCTGAATCGCACATTGTATATAGACACCAGAAATAGGAAATTACCAAAATAAGAGTGCTTTTATAAGTATACCTTATTTTTAGCAAATATTGACAAGGTAAGTAATAATAATAACTATAAAATTTCTCATTATTTTTAGCAAATATTAACAAGTTAAGTAGTAGTAGTAGTAATAATAATAATAATAGTAAAATTACTCATAAGATAGTAAGGTAGATAATTACTTATTATACAATGAATAAATTTCACATGATTTTAATCGACCTACCCATTAAGAATGATTTGGCTTTTAATTAAAGAAAAATTTCATCTTTAAATTGATTTGGAGGAAAAAAATTTCCATTTCCAATTCATAGCAATTAATAAAAGGATAAAGTTTACTTTTAAAATTGGTTATAGGTAAACCTTACTTAATAAAATAAACATTATTATATATTTTAAAATTTTAATCATTGAATTGCATGTTCTTTTTTTTGAATTGCCTGTGATTTATTCTCTTAATACACATGTTAAATTTTGTGTCAATCGGATATTATTTATTATATGATCTATACACTTATATTTTATGCATAATTTTAAATTATAAAAACTTACAATTTAAAAAATTTATTGATGACATAGTTATTAATCTTTAATTTTCTAGAAATTTTTCAAGTATGGAAAATATAAGAATAATATGTAATTCAATGGTAGATTTGTCAAAATCTACCTCCAATAAAAAGATATTGAGTAAAGTTGTAACCTAAAACTACAACAAATTTTGTAACTAAATTTTGTCCTTAATAAAATTATTCAAGTTCATGACTCATTTAAATAATATGTATAAATAGTTTATGAGTGGGTTGGAGGATATTCCTCTAAACTAGACTAAAGAAAAAAAAATTTTATCAATTAATTAATCTTTCAAAACTGAGTTATATAAGAGTTAAATCAAAATTTAATGGCTTTATGAGTCATCACAATCACATAATAATTTTTTTTTTTTTTTTTTGAGAAGGATCACAATTCACAATCACATAATTGGTTGGAGGAATCCCACTAACGGCATGTAAAAAGACCATCAATATGTATTTTTAATTACGTGACATTTTTTTGATGAATCACTAATTTAATGGATTAGGAGAAATTTATTTAAACTAGTTTGGAAGAAAATTTGTCTATTCAAACTCTAGTTCTCTGAGTCTAAACGTGACAATACCACTAAACTACATTATCCTTGATAAGTATTAAAGAATAATATAAATTAAAATAATAGAAACCAGTTTTGACATGTTTTTTTCTTAAAAGTTCTGTATCTCAATTGGTTGACACCTTTTGATATTTTCAATTAAACATCCAATATGATCTAATCTCCTAAGTCCTACTTCAATTATCAAAATAATAATAATAATAATAATTTGATATGCCTTGCATTTTGAGGTGCCCCTATCAAAAACCCTAAACTATCCTTATTTGTGGAGAGCAAAAAAAACCGTTTTTTGTGGCGGCCACGATCTTCCCAAATCCCAATGCATAACTTTGTTCCACCTCATTTGAAGTTATTCCTATGTAAAAATAAAATGATTCATCTATCATTTTGTTGATTAATTTATGCAAATATTCAGGAAAAGAAACTGGTTGACGTTCCTTAAAAAAAAAAAAAAAAGAAAAAAAAAAAGAAACTGGTTGACGTAAATGGTATGTGGAATTGGTTAAAGAAATTCAATTTTTTTTTTTTTTTTTTGGGTTATATGATTATATCATGGTGATAGATCTTATTAACAAGAACCATAGCGAACAACGGAATTGAAGGGCACTCTTCAAACCAACAGATAGGACCTTCCACTATTTTGAGACATTAATTAAAAAAAGAAACTTTTTTTTCTAAAACACATCATTTTTAGTGTGCTGATTTCCTATATAAAGCCATAACTTGGGCTCAGAGCGATGAGATTTACTAGAGCAGAGTATGAAGTTGAACTCTTGGCCTAAGGGTAAGGATTTGATACATAAGTCAACCGTATGTTATATATTGGACAAAGTTTAGCTACAAATTGGTTATAATCTAATACTACAACTTTATTCAATATATTTTTATTGAAGGTGAATTTTGATAAATCCGGATTACATTTTATTCTTATATCTTTTATACTTGCAAAATTTCTAAAAAATTAAAGATTCATAATTTTTATAGATTCATTATGTTGGATTTACTTAGTGATTCATTACATTTTCTTAGTGATTCATTACATATGAATCTTAACTGATATTTAGTGATTCATAATTAAACCATTGGATTTTCTAGAAAATAATTTTGACAAATCCACCATTAACATTACTATATATTTCAAAAATCGAATCGTTGAATTGCATGTTTTTTATGTTCTTAATATATATGTCAAATTTTGTACCAATCGGATATTATTTACTATATGATTTATTAGATTATATTTTATGCATAATTTTAAACTACAAAAACTTACAATTTAAACAATTTATTGATAACATAACTATTCTATTTTCATGAATCTAATCTAGTATGTGGATCATGATTCCCTTGATTCTAGATTCATTTTTATAGGGGCAGGGCTTATCAATTATCATACAGTAGCCTATCACAGTGCATGCATTGGTGTGCACACCCATAAAAAAAACACACACACATATTATTTATCTATTTTAGGGTTAGAACTTAGAATAGAGCTTGGCTGATGGCTCCGACTATCGTGGAGGAATTTCTCCAAGTGCGTACAATATGTGTATATATATATATCTATATATATATATTAGAAATTTTTTATTGCAAATTTTAGTGCAATTGCATTCATCCATTTGACCACACTTTTAGTGTTGAGTTTTGTTATTAGATTTTCAGTTGCCTATAATGGTGGTTTACAGACCTATAATGGTGGGTTTTACACTTTCCGCTAGCTGCCAAACTAATAAAGTCTCATTATCGCTGAGCTTGCCTACCAAAAAAAACTAATTGATATCTTGACTTAATAGTAGAAATCATTTATTATGAAACAAATATTATAGGTTTTAATTTTATCATATCTATCAAAATAGAAATGACCAATAATATCAAATGTAGGGATAAAGGCCCAAAATTGTATATTGGGCCTTGGACTTTGGCCGAGGACGTTGATTGGTCTGAGAATGAATAAACAATAATAAGGGTATTAAGTGTGTCTCCTCGGATAAACAAAGTACAAATCAAACATATATTCTATTACTCAAAGTGACCTTCTAGGAAATTCCACTAAGAGTGATGTGCATTGTGAGCGTACTGGAAGAGTGGAAGCTATGAAATATCTAAGGAAAAGCTGCTGTCATCGCATTGAATGCTTTGCAGCTAACTTTCTAGTCGCATGTATGTGGAGAAGACCCTTGAACAGTGCTGTCTTAGCTACCATAACTCATAGAAAGCCAGAGAGGGTATTTGATGGGACAAGCACTCAAGAAGTGGCTTAAATGATCAACAAGTGTAAGATCAAGATCGTCCAAAAGGAACTATATAATATAAGAGATCTTCCATGGATAAGGGATCGAAAAAAGAGAGAAAGAAAGGACTATAACAATCAAAATTGTATTTGTAATCTGTTTAATTGATTTATATTAGAACTCACCTCCTCGGACCGTGCCGAGAGCGAATTTATTTGGATCAATCTCTCTTACTTTTGTTTGATTACCTCTCAAACCCATTCTATCCGTTGTCTAACTCATTAGGGTCTAGTTCTCTAACTCACTCTCTACAAATTTATTGTATTGGGCTCATTGGACCAATATCCCTTTACATTTTGAGTTTGGGCTTCAAAACATGTCCCTACACCAAAATATAAGTTTATTATACATTTATCAAAATTTCACTTCATTTATTTAAAAAAGAAAATAAAAGGAAAGAATAAAAGATCCCATAAAGTAATTTATATCTTTTGTAATAATTTGACTCAAATTCTTTAATTAATATAAGTATCTCTATAAAATTTAAAATGATAAAATATATAGAGTTATGAGGAAGTGGTTTACACTTTCATACTTAAAATAAAAATAACTTTTGCCACAACTCGACTACATGGTGAGTTGTGAGTGGTGGAGTAAATGTAGTGGGTCTATAACTCCTCCACTCACAACTCACCACGTAAACAAATTATGATAAAATTATGACTTTAATTGTGGTCTTAACATCATTGTATACGAAATAATTGAAGGCCTGTTTGTTTTTATGTTCAGAAAATGATGGAAATTGTGTGTTTTTATGAACTCTTGATTTCTTGATATGGAATTGTGTGTTTTTATGAACTCTTGAATTCTTCCTAACTTGCTTTTTCAAACTTGGCTTGTAATAAAATACCATATAGCTAGTGATGCTGGTATGGAAATCTTTTGTCAACTATCAGAAGACCAACTTTAAGCATTCCATTGTCTCATTTTTAACAAAAAGAAGATGCTATTCGCACCACCACATTATCAAGAACAATTTATTCGAGAATTTATGGTGAATCTCAACTTTGATTGGTACGTACGCCATGTTTAGAACAACCAGCCATTGCAAAAGATGGACACACTTTCAATACTGGTGAAAAGGACAATTTCATAAATTTGTAAAGGAATAGATCATTTGTTGCAGCTTTACAACGACAATTCCATTCTAGATTTTTTTTCGAATACAGAATCGGTTGTTATGACGCAATTATAAATAATTGCCTATTTTGAAAATTTAAATAGTTAGAAAAAATAAATTTAATCATTTAATTATTATTCTAACATTAATGTCGAAAAGTATATATACTTTTTCTTTTCATCTACTTTCACAAGCACCTAAAATTGAAGGCGAGATCTTAATGGTTGACTACTTTCCTTGACAAATAAACCTTGAATTGGAATAGTGCAAGTGAAAAGCAGAGCATTTCTAGATGGTTGAACCTAGAGAAGATGAAAGTGATAGAGTGTAGGCTTCCGGTTAACTTAAACGTTTGTGGCCCACGCGGCCACGCCTCCACTTTGTAGGACAGTGTAAAGGGATGGAAGGGATCGAATTTTCTGCACTTTAACTCACCTTTTTTGGATATCTTTATCAAAGGAAATCTACATAAAGACTCTCTCTCTCTCTCTCTCTCTCTCTCAAGTTTCCAAGCTAGAAAAATTGGTTATTTTGTGCACATTTTCAATATACAGCCTTTTTTTATTTTTATAAATATTTAGAGATAATTTCAAACTATGGTGGTCACTCTTAATATTAACTCTTTTTTACCATTAAACCAAGACATTAATTAGTTTTTTGGTATAGATAGGGATTGAACCTCAGATCTCAGACACCAATTGATTTTTTGGTGTAGGCGAGGATCGAACTTCATATCTTTTATTCAACGATAAAAGACTTTACTAGTTGAATAACGGGAAGTCTGAAACCCGCTTCAATAAATAGCTTGAATGATATGTTAACTGATAGCGATCAATGTTACCTAGCTTGCTACTTTATTTTAGTAACCTTTTTTTTGCAAAAAACCTTTGTGGTGTTTTTGTCCTTTAACTACACGGATTACAATATTAAGCAAGGTCAAGTAATACTAATTGAATACGTTTACTCAAGCTGGAGAGAGGGGACATAAATTCCAACTTGTTAATTCAGTTATGTGAGAAATGCTTTTGTTGGACGACTAAGATTTCGTCACATCACTATTTCACTAGTATCCCTAATGGGACCCTAAAGACTAAAGTAACTCTAACGAAAGAAAGTGATTGTGTTTTATGTCAACCTAATGACATTTTCGTTCTTTAGGTTTTGGAAAAAATTTCCATCCTTTAGGTTTTGGAAAAATTTTCAAAATCTAATTTAAATCCTAAGACTACTTTAACATTATTATTGATGAAAACTGTTAACTTGTGTTTGGATAAAGAATTAGGAAAGCTCTTAGAATTTTTAAATAATGGGATTTAAATTGATGGGGTTTCCAATCTGATTTTTCATTGTTTGCAGGGACAGAATTAGGATTTGAGGGAGGCAAATATAATTTTCTTGAGAAGGACAAATATAATTTTTCATAGACTTCTTTTCTAAAATCTTAAATATATACCTATTATTTAATATTTTAAAAAAATTTGGGGGGGGGGGGGGTGGGCCACAGCCCCCCTCTTCTTGAACATAGTTCCGTCCCTGATTGTTTGCATAAGCATAATGAAAAATTAAGATAGAAAAGTATTGTAGTAATTGCAACAATGATAGTAATGGCTAAAGCTCCTGTTTAATGTTCTAGTGTATTAGACTAGACACGATACAAATAACTGAACAATTTTAAATACATGTCCATAATTTATCACGTGCAATGCATTAAAACACCATATGCAAGCCAAACCCTATATTCATACAATTTGGTGAACGAAAAGTTTATAAATAATTACATATTCATACGTCATTTAAATAACCTACATAACATGAAAGATAACAAGTCTAAATTTACAAGTTGTGAAAATTGAGCTTGATGCTAAAGTAGTGATGGAGCGGATATCAAGTAGTTTGTGTAATAATTATGCTCACTCTACCCTCATTTTGGATTGCATGCAACTTATGAGAAAAATCCCAATCGTGGAGATTAAGCACTATTTTCAAGAGGCGAATCAGTGCACAAACAGATTAGCTTAACAATGGAGCAGCTCAACAACAAAATTTTATGGTTTTGGTTAATCCTCCTATAGATATCAATTTTTTTTTTTTTTTTTAAGTATTATGATTCAGGGAGCTTGTAGTATGAGATGTTTTGCCTGAACTCTTTTATGTTAAATAAACGCAATGCAATCCTTTTCTACCACCAAAAAAAAAAAAAAAAAAGAAAAAAAAAAAGAAAAGAGAGAGAAAAGAAAAGAACAAGCCACCATGGTTGTGCTTGTGCATATCTCATAAGAAATAGTACACTATTTATGGGCTAATGCCCTTTGGACTGATGCCCATCAGGGTTTCAGGGCATCTGCTCATCTCATATGGCCTAGCTAGTGCCGCTGCACACACTCTTGTTTCTTGTCCCAATATTGTTGCCTTTTGAGAATACCAGGAATGCCCTCACTCAACCAAGGGATACAATGAAGTAGAAAAGGGCAATATTGTAATATCATAGGTCTGGCAAGTTGCAGTGGCACGACGCCATTGTGATCTTCTGGGCTCCACTAACAATGATTGGACCAAAGCTGTCCTACCCTCTCTCTCTCTCTCTCTCTCTCTCACGCCAACGTGGCACTTATCAATGGGTATACGCCACGTGTCCCACGCCGTCACTATCGGCTACGAGGATGTCTGTCCGAACATGTACGAGGACTGTCAAAGCATGTTGTAATAATACTATCTGAAAGACAATTTTACCCTTGGCAACTATCTCTGTTTTGTGTTACTTTATGGGGGTAAAAATGTCGTTATGATGTAATCCACAGAGAATATTTTACAGGGGGCGAATTTGATATTTTCACGAAACATTTTCCAAAATTACATCTCAGCTGTCATCTCTTTTATCTCTTATCAGCCTCTTCACTTGCTTCTTGTCTTGTCTCTCTCTCACAACAAAGCTTGCTTTTTTTTTTTTGGGTTTCTGAGCTCAACAAAAATGGCGTTTAGGAAATCACTCACCTGGGTTCCAACCTTTTTGGTCATTCTATTACTTGCTACAATACCATTTCTTCAATCTTCTCGTACACGTGAGCTAGTTTCCTCTCTCTCTCTCTCTCTCTCTCTCTCTCTCTCTCTCTTGGAGTTGTTTTTTACTTTTTGTTAATGCATATATTCACCATTCAATGTACAGGTTTCCAAGGTGGAACAACAATGCCAGAAAACACAGTCAAACTGATGGCACAGGTATGCATATATTTTGATCATATATAAAAAGCATGTCAAAGATACCATTTTTACAATCAGAAAGATACCATTTTTGCTTCTTTTCTTTCACTGTCTTATCTTTCCAATGTGTACCCTTTTCATGAAATGGTCTTTCTCTAAAGAAAGTTTTCTTTTTTCTGGAAAAAGGGATTTCAAATCCAGGCTGATATATTTGGAAATGGAGGAGCTTCTGTTCTCAACATAGAAGACTCAGCAAGAGAAGTTCCAACTGGACCTGACCCTCTTCACCACAACAACAACCCAATAGAACCCTAGTACCTCTCTATATATGGACCTCTATTCAGTCAAAGATTGAGATTATTATGGTGGGTTTCTCAGTTTCTCACCAGTTTTGTTCCTTTTATTTAGTGATGGAGTATAATAATGGGTTATTGAGAGTTTTGGTCTTGTATAGAGCTGTTCATACTTGGCTTTTGAGAATATAAGACTTCTGAATGGGCTATTTGATATTAGGTTTATTTAGCTTAAATTAAAACAGTTTTTATTAACATTTTTTTTCCTCTGTAAACGCAATTATCTAGAATTATTTGCTCAAAATTCTTGTCCGGTTTTGTATTTAGTATAACAACTAAAAAGAAAAATGGTTTGGAAAGCAAAATTTATGCTTTTATTTGTTTACTGCTTTGCTTGAGTCTTGAGGTGGCAGTGAGTTTTTTTTTTTTTTTTGGATTTGGGTTGTATTTATTTTTGAAATTGGGCAATGGGCATAAAAAAGATAATTTCAAATTTTCAACAAAAAAAAGGAATGGGTGGAAAGATTAATCCAAAATTTGTGATTCTTTTTTCGGCTGTATGGGCTCCCTGTCTCCCTGCACTCACTGACTCACTGCTAACTTTGGCCCAAAAGACTTCATTGTTCATGGTGCTACACTAATTGGTCCATATGCAATCAGATAACATAATTGCTTTATCCTCAACTTGCTGCTAGTTTTAAGAAACGAATTGTTTGGAAGAATTACAAGAGAAATGCTAACCAATTTTCTTATGATATTGATTAATAGTCTATTTTTAAAAAAAAAAATTATGAAAAAAAAAATTAATATTTTAACAATTTTTTTTTTTAATTTTCATAAAAATTATATCAAAATTTTACGATTATTAACTAATTTCTTAAAAGCAGTAGTTGGCAGCACCCAAAAAACAAAATCAATTAGAGTTGTACAATTATTTAATAGAGTAGGAAACAAACAAAAATTTCCAATTATTTTGGCTGTATACGTGGTACTATGTTGTACGACTCTACCTGGAAACTTGTGTCATGGAAACTTGCGTCATGGGACAATAGAGTACTATGTTGCACCAGTGCAATGGCATCTTTTTTTTCTTTTTTCTTTTATATATATATATATATAATTTTAGGAATGGCATCTTTTTTGCTATACGGAAAATATTACTCAAAATAGTAATTGTTAATTACATAATATTTTTTTTAATAAATTTCATAAAGGTTAGCTATAATTGTTATTGATATTTATTTGAATTTACTAGACAATCACAGTCCACGTATACTACTTTTAATATTTATTATTTATAACTCGTTACATGAATGATTTGTGAACAAAATTGTGACTATAGACTTATTGTACTCAAAATATATACATAAAAAACTCCTAATGAACTTGTGTGAGCTAGTGAACTAAGCCAAGGAGAAATATTTTTGAAGGTAGTGGTGAAGGTGTTAGTCTTGGCAAGGAGAGACAGTCTACTCCTCCCTTAGATTTATCTCAATGGACTTTAATTTTCAGTGTGGAATATTAGAGGTCTAACTTACTCCTTTAAACACAAGGAAATTAGGGCCGGCTTGGATTAAAAAGTATAGGATATCTATTTGTTGCGCCTGGTAGAAACTTGAATGAAGTTAATGCTTCAAAGATTAAAGTTTATTTTTGCTGAATGAGGTTCATTGTGAGATCATTGCAAGCAAGGGGCAAAGATTCTTGGCCTCCTTTGTGTGTGTTTCAAACAGCTAGCGGTATAGCAAGCATGGATTTGTGGAAAACTATAGCTTATTATAAGGCTCAAATAGGAGATTAGGTATGATTATTGGGAGGTGACTTTGATATTGTTAGAAGCTTTGATGAGAGATTTTGGGAAGGAGAGATTCTTCTTTGTATGAAGAAGAATTTTGTCAGTGTTTGAAAGAAAACGAAGTATTAATTGGACCACCTTTATACTGGGGGTTATATACTTAATTTGATAAATAAGAGAGAGGATCGAGCAGTTTTAGCTGGCTAGAAAGTTGGATAGAATTTTAGTCAATCTTTTTTGCATTATTTAAAACTTCCCTCAAGCTGTTTTGCAATAAAAAAGCGTATAAGCACAACAAAATCTTATAAATTATATATATATATATATATATATAATTCTTATTTTGAGTTTGGAACTATGTTGTGGAGTTAGGTAAAATTTATTTTATTTTGATTTATGATGAGTTGACATCTTAATTTATTATGAAAATATTGTAAGATTTTATTCTCACCGTATAAGAACTAGAAATAGAATTTCTCCATTTTGGATCAGGCTGCATGTTTTTCAACTCAAGCCCAAGTTAGGTCCAAGCCTTTTTTTTTAATTTTTGGACTGACTATGTTGGCTTTCTTTAGAAAATGCAACTTCATCTTAAAAGCATGTTTATTGGCCCATCTCTTATTCTTATTGCAATGTTGTCTACATTTGTATCACCAAAGTTCTTCATAACAAATTGAAAATATATAGTGCAGGACTGTCTAATAATGAATTATTCTCCTTCAACCCTGAAGTGGCCCTAGCAAATTTCTCATTGAAATGGAAAGAAGAAAAGAAAATAAATGTGTAGGATCTGATATGAGATTGATTGATTTACATGTGAAGCTTGAAGTCATTTTATACATTAAAGTTTCTTTAAAAGTCCATCAATTTTAGGATGTATACTTGGTCACATGCTTTGAACATTGAAAATATCGTAACCAAATAGTGTGACCCGATGCAGATTAGGTATGTGGTCTACAAAGTCGTTCTAGATATTATTTCTCCTTAGTGGTTAGTGGTTGGTAATAATGAAACACTTATTCATAACCCCCCAAAAAAAACCAAAAAAAAAAAAAAATCACAAAAGCCAAGAATGATGCAAAAGGTTACGTTCTTTCAGAGGAATTTGTTCCAAACTGATCAAAATGTTGACCCTGAAATCGTTTTCATTCACTTAAGGTTTTGGACAAAAGCCACTGTTTCAACCGTTGTTGTCAAATTATATGTCTCTTGTTTTGTTTGTTTTCAATAATACTAGGCAAAAAGCAGGGCCGGCCTAAGGTATTTTGGGGCCTTAAGCGAAACTTTTAAATTGGACTTTTTTTACTGTTTAAATATTTACTTTATATTATTAACTTTATATAAAATATTTTTATTTAAATTTTATTTTTCTTGCTTGTTAAGATGCAAAATTATTAATTAAGTTTTTGTATTCAACTTCTTTTAAAATATTCTTTTTAATTGATAATAATTGCAATTATTTCATTGTTATCTTCTTACTCTGTTTTATAAATTTATTTTTCATTTGTAAGATTTTTAACTGAATTTTTAGTTATATTTTTTTATTGCTAGTGACAAATTAATCTAGAGATCTGTTTTGAGATTTGATTTAAAAAGTTTTTTAAATTTTTTTATACCAAATTCACAAATTTATTTAATAAAATCAAATAGAATAAATACTTTTCAAAAAATAAAGATTAAATAACATCTAATTGGACCAAGAAACAACGAATTAAGTAGCTAGTGTTAGACTATTCTTTATATTTTAAAATAAGAATTTATGAATTAAAAAAAATAAAAAAGAACAAAATGATAAATCTAGAAGAGTGTAGTCACTGTAATACAACCACTAGAGGAGTCTTTACTCTTTACCAAACATTTGCCTCAAAAACCCAGAGAACCTCTCCCGTGTTCTTTAAAAAGCAAAAAAAAAAATTGTCTTCTTTCTCCCATTCTTTTCTAAATAACCCAGAGAAAGTAAAATAAGAAAGCTATGTCACAAAAAGGTAAAATATTGGCTTTGTTTTACTTCTTCAAGGGACTGTCGATTGCCGAGGGAGCTGCTTGTAACTGACTACCATTTTAGGTAGAGACGGAAGATCTAGCGGCAATTTTTGATTATCTGGGAGAATATTTCAACCTCTTCAGGTATTCAGTTTTAGTTTAGGAGTTTTGGAGAGATTGAGAGAGTTTGGTCTATGTTTTTACTTTTTAGTGTGTCAAGGAGACTCAATTTAGTCTAAAATTCTGAATAATTCTAACTGTTTGAAATTGAGAGTCAAACAAAATACACACATATTGAGATTGAAATTTCATGTATTGGCTAAATTTTGGGGCATAATTAATACTCTTCAAGATAATTAATAATCCAAAATTTTCTTCTACCGGTCTTTGTTTTTTAAATATAGTATTGGATAAATATTGACTAATATTTGAGATTATATTTTTAAATTTTGTTGACCTGGAGCTTGATTTTGGGGGCCTTCTATCACTTGGGGCCTTAGGCAATGGCATTAGTTGCTTCTACTGTTGAGCCGCCCCTGGCAAAAAGTAGGGACATTTGTTTCTATATGTCTGGAGAACGTACACGTCTCACCCTTCTTTATCACCAACTCTCTCTCTCTCTCTCTCTCTCTCTCTCTCTCTCCATATATATTAATTATTGCATTGGAAGCCTCATAGAAATTTTCTTTGTTGGTCTTAAATTTGGTCGTCCGGTACACTACATTTCAAAGGAAAAATCCTAGAATTGCAAGCAAGGGCGCCCGTGGCCTAATGGATAAGGCGTCTGACTTCTAATCAGGCGATTGTGGGTACGAGTCCCACCGGGCGTGCACACATTAGATTATGTAATTAATGTAGTTACTTAGTTTCTTTTAATGAATCAGCTTTTAACCCAAAAAAATCTTAGAATTATTGAGAACGTCACCCAAATTTTCACACCCTTCCTCCTCATTTTATTTTGTGGTTGACCCAAATGAGGTGATACTATTACTAGATGAGAGGGCGTGTCTAATAACATTATATTTCATATATATTCTCCTACTCACGCAACAATAACAACAACATTAACAATAATAAAAGTTGATTAAGAGCTGCCTTTATGTTAAAGGGGATATAGTATTTAGGATTCTTTAAGCACCCAAATTTTCATGTCTAATGCATATATTTTGTTATTTCCTTTGTTGCTCGCTTATTTTCTCTCCTTTATCAATAGTCTTGATTTTTGTAAATATATATTTTACATTCCATTTTCTTTTCTAGAGCACCAAATATGTGTTGAGAGTTGAGACCTACAAACTCTTTTGCCCATTCTCTTGTTAGTTAGATGTTTCTCCTCCATTCCACACTCCATTTTACACCTTTATAAAAGACATGTTTTAATTTTGTTTTACCACCACCTTTATAAGTGGATTAATATCTTTTTATGTGTAAGATGTATGTGTTTGCGCTATAAAATTAGCAGCAAAAATAAATATTCCTAACCATCTTTTAATTAAAAAAAGAAGCACCCAATCAACCAATTTTGGACATCACATTATATGTTGATATCGACAACCATTCATCTTCAATTGGATGATTTAATTACTGGCACTAGTAAATATAAATAACAAAAAAAAAAAAAAAAAAACTGGTGCAGTAAGTATGATTCGAGAAGGTTCCTTGTAACAGTAAAAGAAAAATATCTCTTGAAAAAGTGCACATGCAAAAAATATCTCTTCAAAAAGTGCATCCACGCAATAAAGAAAAAAACAAAATATCTTAAAAAAAAAAAAAAAACAAAAACAAAATCTCTCTCACTATATATATATTTGAGAGCTTTGCTTATTTCTACATCTCTCTGTGTCCGTGACTGTGATTTCCGTTCTCTCACACGACCTGTCACCGCAGCGCTTTTTTTTTTTCTTTTTTCAAATGGCGGATAAGCTGGAGACTCCAACGCTAGACGCGGAGAGCGCCACGCTCCTCCACGCGATCTCGGAGCACGGAGGCTACGCGTACGTGAGCATGGCGACGCTGGCTGCGGAGGCAGGAGACCCACGCGCGGCTGAGGCGGCGCTTGAGATGGCGTGGGAGCAGCTCCACTCTGGTCCCTGGCATTCTGTGCTGCCGGTGTGGCGGGACGCGTACTCAATGGCGTGCCTCCACGTGGCGAGGCTCCACTTCTCCAACGGTGAGCTCAGTGAGGCGCTTAGGGTTTTGGATATGGGCCTCATCATGGGCGGTTCGCTCCTCCGTAAGGACCTTGACTCCGCCGTCGAAAAGGTCTCCGCCGTAGCAAGGGACTCCACGGTTTCCGATCAAAGTTCTGATCGTCGATTAGTTCGCCATGAACTCGATCAAGAGGAGGTGAGGTTCGTCTTTTTTGTTTAATTTTTTTGTAAGCGTAAATTAATTAAGTATTATATATATAATTTTTTTTTCCTGTTTTTGAAAATTTATTTAGCAAAATTTTACCTTTATTTACTGTAATTTTAACAAAATATTTTCAGTTTTAGCTAAATAAGTTGTTTCTAAGATATGTTATGCTTCATGCACACAATAAAAGCGATGAAAGTGATGTAACTAATGGTCCATGCGATACTCGATAATTCTAGAGATGCTAAATATCAAATTACGTTAATGTGGTCGACTGTGAGTAGTTGACACTTTCTGTGCAGTGGCCACTTTTATTTACATGGGGACCCACCTCTTTTGGCCGAACACTCGTAGTTGACTGTATTCAGCACGTTGTGAAATTGAGTGCATCCAGAGTATTTAGTGCTTCAGTATGTTGCACTTGTCACAAATGTTATGAAATTTGTTGGGTCTATATCGTTGTTGTTCATGAATCATGATATTATGATATGAAATCAATGAAATATTTAGTTTTTACTAATATAATATAAAAAAAACTTATAAATTTAGTGAAGATTTTAGCTTTTACTAATTTAAAGAAGTACAAGGCTTTATGTCATTTAAAATTATAATTTTGTGTTGATGTGTATAACAACACTGAAAATATTCACCAAAAAGGAGGGGAAACAAATTTTGAACTGTGGTTATATTTGTGGGGGCAGAGCTCCCATGAGCTCACTAACAATTTCATATTATTTTCAGCAAAATGGTGTTGCTTATTGGGACTTCTCTCTTTTTCTGAACACTGTTCAATATGGGTGAGCTGAGATCTTTAAGGTTGGTCATCTAACCAAGAACCATCATTGGCCCAATTGTATCTGGTAGATATATGCATAGATGTTCAAGGAAAAAAACCGCCATATCTTCCTCCCGAATTTCGAGACTATCTAATTATAAAAGATGGGGGTGTCATAGCATTAGATAGGATGAGTTTGGTTATAATTTTTTTTTTTTACCATATCTCCCTTGACTAACTAAGTGTTTTTGCAAATTCATGACTTTTTTCTTGTTAGTTGTATAATCCAAGTCCCAGTTAAAGAAATTTTTTTTTCCTCTTTTTTGGTAGGTCTAAGTTGAAGAAATGGAAAGGAAATAATCTCCTTTTAAAATGGATAAAACATAAAAGATCATAATGTGTAATTTTACGCCTTATAATAGGTAAAGTCAGTATAAAGTAGTAATTTGCAAATTTCATCTTTAAGGCCTTAGATTTTGCTTCCCCACTCCACCCCCAGCAAGTTGTAGATTATTTAAGGAAACTGTGATTCATTTGCTTTAGTGCAAAAATATTCACAAGTTTTCTTTTCAACTATTTGATTGAAAATTTTGGGAACACTGACAATTAATTATTGCTGTTGATTGGTAAGCTTTGAACCTATGACATTCCCCAATGCACCTGGTTACACATTAGTTAAAGACCCAGGATTACCAGGAAGTACGTATTTTATATAATGTAAGATTAAATCCTGGTTGGTTTCTTGTACTTAATAATGAAAGAAGTGACTTTTGGCTAAGCTTTATTTTTTAATATTTTAGATTCTTTAAAAAGTATTATTTCACTTTAAAAAAAAAAAAATATTAGTGAGATAATTTTGAGTTGGGTTTCCTTTTGAGAAGCCTTAAACTTAAGTGTAAAGGGTAATGGCTGTCTCCAGAAAATGGCTTACAGGGTTAAAAAGATTTCATGGGTCATTTATGAATATTGGAATTAATCTTGTAGTGAACTGAAAACATTTCCAACTTTTCCTGTTCTACTGAACACTTGAACATGTACAAAACCTTTTGTTGAGAATGGTTTAAGCTGAAACAGATGGAGCCTATATGAGTTTTTTTTTTTCGGGTGATAGGCAATGAAGAGGTGGATCAGCATGAAATAAGGGATAAGATCTTAGTGTATGTTCTGTTTTCTTTTCCTTCCATATTTTTGCTCTTTTGAGTAATCCTCCTTGTATTAGATGGTTGTATATGGTTATGAGTTGGTTATTAGCATGCTGCATATCACAAGTGAAGAGAGATTCATCAGCTCTTTTAATATTGCAGGTGCTTCGGTCTTTACCCATTAAGTCTCTGTCTTGTAAAATTGTGGTAAAGAGGCCTGCTCTATCTTTGGAGGGGTTCCTTCGTGAATATTTTCTATCAGGTTCTCCAGTTATTATTAGTGACTGTATGGCTCATTGGCCAGCCAGGACAAAGTGGAATGACTTGGATTATCTAAAAAGGGTTGCTGGAGACCGCACAGTTCCAGTTGAGGTAATTAATTTTTACTGTTGTTGTGATAAGTTTTGAATATAGTCTACTAAGTCAATATGAAGGCTCTATTTTGGTCCATTCCTTTTCCCATATATAGCAACAATAGCCAAATATATTGTCCACTACAAATGCCTTTGTCTGCTCCAGATTATTTTTAAGACTGCTTCTGCATTATTCTTGAATGACTTGTATTCCTTTTATTTTTACTATCACAAATAAAGTCATCCCAGTCCACTGTGACCATATCATTTGATTTTGATGAAGTTCGATGATTCAGGGGTTGTTTAACGCATAATACACCTATTAGGCAGGGTCAGTGTCTGAGCATCGGATGATCAAATCATTGTCACAATTTACTTGCCACCCTACCATACCCACCACTTTCATTTAATAATTGAAAATTGGTAAAGTTTAAACTTTTTTGCAGGTTGGCAAAAACTATTTATGCTCACAGTGGAAGCAAGAGCTTATCACATTTTCACAGTTTCTTGCAAGGATTGAGGCAAACAACTGTTCTGACAACCCTACATATCTCGCCCAACATCCGTTGTTTGATCAGGTATTTAAGTATTCTTTGTGGATGCTGTATTGTGGTATCATGATACATGACAGTCAAACTACACTTTGCTGCCTTTCAAATAGTGATATCATACTTCAATGGCAGATAAGTGAGTTACGGAAGGACATTTGTGTTCCTGACTATTGTTTTACTGGGGGTGGGGAGCTGAGGCCTCTTAATGCCTGGTTTGGTCCAGCTGGGACAGTAACACCGTTGCACCATGATCCACATCATAATATACTTGCTCAGGTATTATAGACATATAATACATTGATTAATTGTAAAATGAAGGTGTCTTCTGGGGTTTGTTCATCTATATTTATCTTCAAGTGGCTGTTGCTTTTAGCACTTGTTATTTGTTTTTGCGTATGGAATTTAGCTTCAGTCTCCTATTGTTTACAATGATCATTCTGCTAGGGTTTCAAGCTTCTCCTTTTCTCCTTAGAAGTGATATATTAGTTAAAGCTACTCACTTCTGGATATTTGCTATATAATTAAATTATGTAAAATAGGTAAACCGCTTTGAATGCATAACTCCATTCTATGGGATAACAGAAATTTCAGTCTCTATGGTTTGATTTTAAGTGAGCATTTCATACTTCTTTGTATGACTTTGTGATAGACTTAAAATATGTCAAAATGGGCAGTGCCCAGACATTCATGTATTTCAATGCCAGGCATTTATCATTCACTCTTGAGAAGGTGAAAAAGCAAATTGTACACAGCTACACACGTCATTAAGTTGTGACAAATTATAGAGTCCTGGCAAGACAATTCAATTGGATCTTGACCTTTAAACTTGAGCATTTTTATACTTTTATTTTGAGGCATTGCATTTTAATGAACTTAATCCCTTGCAAAGTTTTAATGCTTAGTAAGTGTTATATTCTGCTTCACTGATGAGCAAAAAATCTGCAATAAAAGTTATGTTGTATTCTAACTTCTAAGCAGTTCCATCTATTAAAAGGAAAAGTGTATGACAGTTGTGGTGCGTTAAAGTTGTCTTGGTGTTATTAGGGTCTCAAGTGCACATAAACAAAAGCTCTTTTAAAGCAAAAGTGCCAAGTGAGACTTGACCACGAGTGTACTAAAGCTTGTTTTAGAGCCATGAAAGTACATGTAATTGCAAAGAAAAATACACTATTGCAGCTTTCCTACATGCAGTGATGCAATCAACTTAAATTTATGTAAGCCATAACTCTGAATAAAATATATTGATTCAAATAGCTAATAATGGTTGAACTAACTAATTTCTCTATACAACCATTTTGATGCGCTTTTATTGTATAAGCTTATCGTGCAGGCTTCATTCTTTGGTTTGATTTAGACCTGCAATGTGTGTGTGCGCGTTGGTCTATTGTCTTTTGCATTATCAAAAAAAAATTATTGAACTGGCTCTGCCGCTTCATTTTCAGGTCGTCGGCAAAAAGTATATAAGGCTTTATTCTGCTTCAGTGTCAGAGGAACTTTACCCTTACACTGAAACCATGCTTAAAAATTCAAGCCAGGTAGCTGCTTTTTTTAACTCTGCATAAGCTTGCTTTCTCATTTTGATGAATATACACATTCTCTCTCACACACACAAATGTGGGACTATGTGTACACTTGCAATGCTAGTGGCTAAGTCATTCTGTGCCAGAATCTCGTTAAACTGCAATCAAGCAAATTCCTTGGAACCCTTTTGGGGCTCCTTAACACCTCACTGGATAATAATATCAGTTTCCTCTTTAGAACTTTGTTAATCCAGCATATATATCTGGCAGCCACATTTTCTCGTTTGGCCTGGACATTATCTCCTGTCAAACCTCCTAAGCTGTTCTATGTTTGAATCCCATATTTGTTATCTTCCTTCTCTTTTCCCACCTTAGATTTATAACTTGAACGCATACCGCACTTAATTTATAAATTGAGTTTCATATTGAATGTAACTTTTGGCCCAAAAAGACAAATTTACACTGAAGAAAACTTGTGGGCATTTCTTGCTCTTATCTTCCATCCTGGTTTTGTAGTGTCAGTCTTCAGAGTGCAGCATATTCATGCTAACACTTTCATGTCGTATAGATCTGCATTGTATGAAATTAAAATCCCTCTCCAGTTTGATTGATGATAATTTTGAATGAAGGTTGATCTAGACAACATAGACGAGACGCAGTTTCCAAAGGTGCATGACTTAGAATTTCAAGACTGCATTTTAGAGGAAGGTGAGATGCTTTATATCCCGCCCAAATGGTGGCACTACGTGCGATCTTTGACCCCAAGTTTGTCAGTTAGCTTTTGGTGGAGTGACATTCAAAATTGAAGCATGGCATGAAATGTTATCGTTTCCCGTATATTTTCTTGATATAGAACTGAGCATTTTGGATAATTGTAGCTGCTATGTTTTTTTACTAGACAGGGGTAGCTGTAACATTGATTGATATTATTACTTATTTAAAAAAAAAAAAAAAAAATTGATTGATATTATTACTAGAAATATATTTATGTATATAAAAATTTTGTTCGACTGTAGTATTCCAAATGATAGAATTGTTTTTTATTATATGTGAGACATGTAAAACTGACTTTTGATAATTTTTAGCATGGTTACTTAATATATATATATATATATTTTTTTTTTTTTTTTTTGAGAAGCTAATAAAATTTCTTATTATATAGATTATTCATTATTCATCTCTCAGCTGCATAGTTGAAATATATGTTTTTTTTACACTTGTGTTCCCTATCCCTTTTCTTTCTTTTTTTTTTTTTAAAAAATTTACGTAGGACATAGTGCTATAAATGAATCAAGTTGTTTGTGAATGGATTTGACTTGATTTAAGGAAAAAACTTGTTTATATTCGTTTATTTAGAAGATGAGTCAAAACTCTGGTTCATGTTAAGCTTGAACTATTAAATGAACTAAGTTTAACTATAGTAAAATGTTTTTAACTACTTTGTTATAATATTAAATGTTATTTAATGAACTAAGTTTAAGGATAGTAAAATGTTTTGAACTACTTTGTTATAATATTAAATGTTATTATGTATACAATTATAAAAATATACTTATATAAACTTAAGATTGAATTTGTAAAATTGTAAATACATTAATAAGATATCAGATATCAAATTGTTATTTATAATTTAGTGATAATATAAAAGTCTATTTCTTAATAAAACTTCTACATAACTTTTAACTATACATGATTGATAAATCTATTTTTTTTTAGCTTGTAAATGAAAACCATTTATCTAATTAATTCAAATGATATAATTTTAGTTATTTAATTACTAACATAGACTTGTGAATGGATAAAATTTTTTACTCATAATATTTATTTTATACTTGAAAAGAATAAGTTAATCAAGTAGTTTATGAACATGTTTGAATTTATGCAATAAAATAATTCAGTAATAAACTGAATGTAAATGTATAATTTAATTTGTTAATGAACTTGAGTTCCAAATTGTGTTTAACTGGTTGTTTTGGTTTTAGTGACTTGGAAGTCGAGGCAAAACCCAAGAGGGGGTTATTAGGTGTCATAACCTTGGGAATATATGATTCATTTGGTCAAACTTAAGCAGAAAAGAATTGAGACAAGATATGGTTATTTGTGGGTTTGCTCTAACCAAAACTGGATAAATTAAGGTATCGTGTCAACATGAGAACTGTGAGAGAGAAAGAAGATTTATGTATTTTGTCAACTTGAAATATTTATCTAAGATTTGCACAAGATATCATTTATATGTATCTAAATTTTAAGTTCCTTGATAAGTCTTGGGAGTAAATCACTTGATTTCCTTTACTTCTAGTTAAAGGCGACTCTCTAAAACCATTCTCAAAATAAATTATACATAGCTCATTCGCATATAAAAGAATAATTCTTGAATGACAAATAAATTTAGCAAAGAATACAATTCAGTGGTATTAATATATTTTCTGAGGATATTTAACTATTAATGATTCTTAAAAAAATAAATATAGTAGTTATTAATATAAACCACAAAAAATTGCAAGGCTTTGGACAAGTACATCTAGATTTGTGACAAAAGAAAAAGAAAAAGAAAGCTTGGAGTAGTTAGTAGAAAAGCAAATTTCGCCAGGAGTTTTGAGTCCCATGGAACTTACGCGTAGTCCTCTCATTTCCCTTTAAACTCCTTCTCAGAGTTTGGATTTGATATAAGGTTTATTTCTCCATAATAATATACTTAATTATTTTTTAATTTTTTTTTGTGTAAACAGAATTTCAATCCTCAATTTCTTATTTGATGATAAAAATTTTTACTAGTTGAGTTAATTGAAACCCACTATTTCCATAAGTATTGGGGGTGGTTGAGTGGGATTCCAAACTTGAAATCCCTTTTGTACATGCATGAGTAAGATTAGCGCACACCAAAAAAAAAAAAAAAAAAGATCACAACAAAATAAACTCACCCTTGATGTTTATGCACGAAACCATGATGTCGAACCTTACATTATAACAGCAAATTAAGAGATATTGATAGAAAATCAGGAGGTACAGGGTAATATTATTTTATTCCATAACTTTTAGATCAATTATTGCTGATAACCTTAGAAAAATTCAATTACTACCCTATACAACATTTTTTTATTATTATAGGTAAGAAGTCCCATTCTATTGGAAATATTTTATATAATCAAAAGTTTTTGATCTTTGCTGATAAAGCATTCATCTTGCCCGGGAATGGTCTGTAAAAGGGAAATGGAATTCTTTTTTCTTTGCTTTTCCTTTTTACGAGTTGCCTTTAGAATAGCATCATCTCACAAATGTTTGTCTGCAATATAATATCATCCATATAATGCTTTCCAACACCAAATCATTTGTTTGAATTTTGAATTTGGAAATTATTTGTTGGATGGAGCAGCAACTTGATTTTTCAAGTGAAAGTGAGTACTAACGACAGCAAATTTGAAAAAATGTGGTACAATTATGAATTAAAAATCAATATGACAAACAGGAAATAGCATTATTGATTATTCTGAAAGATATTAACACCTGCCCTATCAACCTAAAGGTCAATAAATCTTATATAAGTCAGGCTTAATGTTTTCACTAAGAACTTAAAGTTTCATCACAACTAGTACTTTGCTTCAAAGAGCATACAACTCTTAGTGATCATTCTCCTACTCCTCAAGATCAATGGCAAATACTAAAGAGCACATAGTAATGTTCCCATTCATGGCACAAGGCCATATAATACCTTACCTAGCCTTAGCCCTCCAAATAGAACAAAGAAAGAACTACACAATAACCTTTGTTAACACCCCTCTCAACATCAAGAACCTCAGGTCCTCTCTCCCTCCAAACTCCTCCATTCACCTCCTTGAAATCCCTTTCTCCAGCTCTGACCACAGTCTGCCTCCGGACACTGAGAACACCAACGTCCTTCCCTACCATCTCATCATCCAACTCATTGAAGCCTCCACTTCTCTCGAACCATCATTCAAGAAACTCATTGAAAACTTCATTGAACAAGGCAACCCTCCACTTTGCATTATTGCTGACATATTCTTTGGATGGACTGCAAGCATTGCTAAAGAGCTCAACGTTTTCCATGCAATCTTTACTGTTAGTAGTGCGTATGGATTGGCATGTTATTATTCTCTCTGGATGAACCTGCCTCACAGGAAGGAGAATTCAGATGAGTTTTCTTTGCCTGACTTTGCAGAAGCTTCAAATGTTCATATTACACAGCTGCCAACAAATATATTGGAGGCTGATGGTACTGATGCTTGGTCGGTTTTTCAAAGCAAGAATCTTCCTGAGTGGGTGAACTCTGATGGGATTTTGGTTAACACTGTGGAGGAGTTTGATCAGGTGGGATTGTTGTATTTTAAACGTAAACTTGGAAGCCCTGCATGGCCGAATATTGGGCCAATTCTTTTATCCAGGGAAAACAGAGAAGGTGGTATGAGTCTAGAGCCTTGCATTGAGTGGCTTAATACTAAACCTTTGAAGTCAGTTCTATATGTATCTTTTGGGTCACAGAATGCCATCTCTGCCTCACAAATGATGCAATTGGCTATGGGGTTGGAAGCTAGTGACAAGAATTTTATCTGGGTGATTAGGCCACCAATTGGATTTGAATTGAATACAGAATTCAAGGCAAAAGAATGGCTACCAAAAGGATTTGAAGAAAGAATCAAAGAATCAAGAAGAGGGTTACTAGTGTATAACTGGGCACCCCAGGTTGAAATTTTGTCCCATAAGGCCGTGTCTGCAATTTTAACACAGTGTGGATGGAATTCTGTGCTAGAAGCGCTTAATCATAGTGTGTTGCTGATTGGTTGGCCACTGGCGGCGGAGCAGTCCTTCAATGCAAAGTTGTTGGAGGAAGAGATGGGAGTTTGTGTGGAGGTAGCTAGGGGGAAAAGCAATGAGGTTAGACATGAAGATATAGCTGCAAAAATTGAGTTGGTGATGAATGAGACACAACAGAAAGAGAAGGAAATGAGAAGGAAAGCATTTGAGGCCAGTGAGATGATCAGGAATGCCATTAAAGATGAGGAAGGTTTCAAAGGGTCATCTGTCAAAGCAATGGATGAATTTTTTAGTGCTGCATTATCAATGAGGGAGAAGACTATGAGGGAACAGAATGTTGCTGTTTTGATTGAAGGAAAAAGAATTTAGAAGAATAACCAAGTGAATAAAACTTGTCCTAATTTGTGTTTTCTATTTAGTAGATCAAATTGCATCTCTCTCTAAAATGGCAATGCCATTTGCTTTGGCGCAATTTGAGGTTTAATTTTTATCTAGCTCTTGCACAAGTTCAATTCTGTGGGTATGTTTCAAGGCTTTCAGCCTTTCACTCATTTGGCTGCCTAATAGTAAATGTTACTGCATTTTATATTATCCAAATTCCACCCAAAGTTATTTCAATTAGGCCTAGAATTGAACGAATTTTTTATGTTCTAGAATGTCTTCTAAGACTTACAAAATACTTCCAACATTTTGGAGGTGATTCCAAATTAAATTCTACATTTTAAAAATGTTCAAGTAAAAACTTAAAATTGTTTTAATTTGGCTCCTTAGAGAATTGAATAAAAGTAATGAAAATCAAATAAACTAGATGAACGCGAATGATATTTTAGTGAACCAAAAAAAAAAAAAAAAAAAATTCTAACATAACCAAGAACTCTGTGCAAGCTAAATTGGCCTTTAGAGCTATCATAAAGTTAGGTAGGTTGAAAAACACTCCGAACTCAACCCAAATCAGACTTATACACATCTTTATCCGTAACCAAGATGTCACAAAATTGGTCTAGAATCACATCAATAGACAAGTCCAAATAAAATCTTAACCACAAGAATATATGACAAACTAAAGTGAATGCTTGTCAAAGTTTGATAGTTGTATATCTGTAAAATTTAACTCATGAGTGATCATGTCAACCCATTCTCTTTTCTTTATATTATCTAGAAATTATTTTCAATGCTCATTTTTATGATTATTACATTATAACAACAAACACAAAGATATAAAGTAAAGCCTAAAACTTTGGCAAAGAGTTTTGTAACTTAATGACATTAGTTACTTTATTTTATTAGAAAAATTAGGGTTCAAATCCTTATTTTGTAAGTTGTAACTATTGAATTATTAAAAATAAAAATAAAAGTTCTAAAACATGCTTTAAGATATATATAGGACATGCATGTTCTAAATTAACATTAATTATTTCATGTTTCGGTTCTATATAGCGGGTCTCTCATAATAGATGGACCTCTCATAGGCAATACTGTTCGCTAGACTAGACAAAGAGATTAAATCATTAACTTCATTATAGAGGATACCTAACCTACTAAATAAAATACTCAAAACAACTTGAGACTCGAGAGGCTAAAAGCACATGGAAGTTATGGAACAATGAAACAGTGATTGCCCACACACCCCGTCCCTCACAATCACAAGTTCACAACCTAAAGTGACCAAAAAGAAGAACTGGGCTTGAAAGCCCAAAAGAAGCTGAAAAGATACCATACAGCCACCAAAATATTGAATCAGCTCAAACAAGCCCAAATTATATAAAAGCTTTAATCGAAGAAGACTCGATAACAAAGCTCACTCCAAGATCTGTCCTGGTCCAAAATCACATGAAAATTGGTGGCCATGAATTGTCACTTTCAATATCAGTATACCATTTAAAAATGTTTTTTTTTCAAGAATTGTCACAAAAATTCTACACTCTTTAACCTTTGATATTGTATAAAAAAAAAATCTAATGGATGCCTCAAAGGGAGTAGTAAGGACCAATGTTATTAATTCTGTTTCGGACCTGTTTTAGTTTGTCTATTGGAACGGAATATTTCGGTACCGGCCTATTTCGGCATACCGTTTCAAGGTGTTTCGGAGTTCCTAAAATATATATATATATATATATATATATGAACACACACGTATACAACATAAAAGTTTCAATTTAAAGAAGTGTTACTATTATATAAAAAAATGAATTTAATTAATTTTTTAAATTAAATAAAGTAAAATTTAAAAAAAAAAATTTATTTATAATTGTCTACAAATAAAATTCACATTTTGGATAATCCTAAAAAATACAATAAATGTGAAAGTCAAAGCACAAAAGTTCTTAACATTTTAATTAGTATATGAATCTTAAAACTATAATAATAAAAGAAGTGCTACGTTTACAATATTTTTACAACAAATCATAAATGTCTAATTGTTATTAGTTTTAATTTAAACTTAAAATTAAAATTACTTTTTTGTTTATCAATAACAGCTAATATCATTCTATTACTTACAATTTATCGTGTAAGTATTGTGAAAATGTTATCAATATAACATTTTTCTAATAATAATATTTTTTTAAAAATAAATTAATATTAATATAAAGTTATAAACCATTGTACACAATGAGAAAAATAAAAATAAAAATAATACCTCTGACTCACATTTGCTTTTGGATTTTTTTTTTTTTTTTTAACTTTCTTTGTCATTTCCAAAGTTACTCACGTGATGGGCTTAGAAAAGTTGAAATTTGAAATCAATAAAAGAGGATAGAATAGAACTAGACTCTAGAAGACATCAAGACACTCAAGAGTCAAGACAATAGAAAATAAAAAAACAAAAGACCAGTCCCACTAACTAGTGGATACAAAACCGAGAAGAAGAAGATAAAGAAGAAGAAGAAGAAGTGGGTTGAGATGCTGGGTTCATTCAGGCAAACGGCGGGCCTGCGTCGTTTGGACCTTTACTTTATTTATTTTTTAATAATAGGCCAAATCCTATATCGGCCGGGATTTACATCTCGGCCAAAATTGGCTGAAATTGTCCGGAATGACCAGAATGGCTTGAAACGGCCCGAAATTTGACCTGAGATGAAACGTGGGGTATTCTGGTATCGGTTTGCATACCGGTACGAAAAATTCCGGCCGTTTTGGTCGGAACAAAACAATATCAATAACAATGGTAAGGACATGAAAACAAAAAAAGATGTGTTATGCTACAATATCAAGGGACATGACATTATTAAATTAGTTCTAAAACTATTAATTTGTTATAATTAGAAAAGGCATTAACCACATTTACACAGTACCTCAAAAGAAAGATATCAATCCAGTTAGATGAACCTAATAAGTAATAAGTATTGAATATCATTATCAATACATGTGCGTTAAAGACATCCTCAATATACAAATTCACACTTAATCAAGTACATACTACGTCTTTTAATATTGAAGATGTTCGTCTCTGTTCTATGTCTTTTAATCAATTATATTACTCTCAGACTGCTGGGTTAAGATAGATTGACCCCAGTTAATTAATTCAATTACCCAAGTTGATTAATATGGTCAAATTACATGCAAATCATGGAGGCGTCAACAAATCACCAAATAAACTAATATGTAGAGGAAAATTAATTAATATGGTGATTTGTTGATAAATGGGAAAACCTCTCGTAAGACAAAAACCTCATTGGGTGAATTTGAGGTCATCATTCCTAAGAATCCACTAATAAAAAATTAAATGGTTACAAGTATGAGAAATCTTACCACTACCCTAGCCTATCCAAAAATACCAACCTACAGTTGAAATTTCACTCCAATACCCAATTGGACTTGATCTTGTAGTAGCCTTCTTTCCTTTGATGCACAAATCTCCTATTTGTGACTAACTCCTTTGCACGAATCCTAATACGTGACTAATTTCAGCAACTTGAATGATTGTTATTGACTGTAAAGTTCTTCACTTCATAAATGATAAAGATCAAGAAGCACTTGATTATAAAACCCTATGGCGTACATACACAGTAACTTCTCACAGAGAAAAATAAACTCTTGGTCTTTGTATCTGTGTATGACAGTTCTTGAAAATAAGCTTTATATATGTCTAGGGTTGCGAGAAAAGAAACCCTAAACAAATACATCAACTTGGGCCAAATTTCAGATCTAGAATTTTGAAATCATAATTCTCGATAGATTGAGTTTGTGTCAAGCTTCCCTTTTAGTCTTGATAGCAGCTACTTGTCGAGCTATTTGTCGACTTTTAATAAAATAGTTTTTCTTCATTTGTTTCTTGGTTCAATCTTCATGTTTTTAATACTAACACTTGATATGTTTGAACAACATATTTCTTGAAGTATTGAAACCAACTTAGATCTACCAAATTACAAGTAAAGTGTGTTTTCTCAAAGGATTAGCCAATTACATATAAAATATGACCTTAACACAGATTAAGAGAGAAGGTAATAAAGTTGCTCATAGTTTTGCTCGATATGTTTTACATATCTCTAATTTAATTGTGTACGTGGATGGAGGATATTTCACCACCAATTTCTTTTGTACTTTAGGCTGATTTAGCCAACTTTATTTAATTTAATTTAATTCTTTTTTGCTGAATAAAAAAATGGGTAAGGGGGTGACCAATGTGGCAATCCTATCTGGGCGTGACCATAGTAGCACCCTACCCGCCAGGGTCTGGGCCTTGCTGGGGTGTAGGGAGACCAGTGAACCATAGCTTCCCCAACCCCACGAGGGGCACTAGCGATCCTAGGCTGCCAAGGAAGGCAACCCCACGCAAGTCCATATTAGGACTCGAACATGGGACCTCACCCTTGGCGTAGCTCTTTGTGTATCACCTAACACCACTAGACCACACCACCTCGGTAGTGCCAACTTTATTTAATATTAATATATATATATATATATATATATGTATATGTATGTATGTATGTATATTAACTATATAAAAAGCGCCTATGCCATCTACAATGATTTCTACAGTGGTTTCGTGAGTCCTTCTTTTTTGTCTGTTTGTGGAGGGCTAAACGATGCATTTGGCCTGAATATATAAAACAATAAAAGGGACAAAGGCATATAACAATGAAAAGGGAGAGAGGCCAAAGGTGATCTGGAACTCTCCAGATATCTTCTCTCTCTTTTCTCTCAGGAAGAACTCTCTGTATCTCTTCTCTATCTTTTCTCTCTATCATTTCAGGATGAGAGGACCAGATCGGCTTAGGAATTTCTGGTTTCGTCAATCACTGCCCAAAATCAAACACAATGTAGTTAACAACTCAAATCCCATCATAATCATTCAAAAAACTAAACTGAATCCACAAAAAACCCATTTAAAAAAAAAATTCACAATCTTTCTCTCAAAGAAACAAAAGAAAACGCACAAACACAAACAAATTCACAATCTTTCTCTCAAAAATATCTTATTTCAAATCACAAAAATCCCATTAAAAAAAAAAAAAAAAAAAAAAACTAAACTGAATCCATATCTATTAACTATAAAAAAAAATCTGGTTTCATCAATCACTGCCCAAAATCAAACACAATGTAGTTAACAACTCAAACCCCATCATAATCATTCAAAAAACTAAACTGAATCCACAAAAAACCCATTTAAAAAAAAATAAAATAAATTGAATCCATATCTATTAACTATATAAAAATCTGGTTTCGTCAATCACTGCCCAAAATCAAACACAATGTAGTTAACAATTCAAACCCCATCATAATCATTCAAAAAGACAAATATACCATAAAAAGAAAAAAGAAAACACACAAACACAAACAAATTCACAATCTTTCTCTCAAAAATGTCTTATTTCAAATCACAAAAAACCCCATTAAAAAAAAAAAAAAACTAAACTAAACTAAACTGAATCCATAAAAGATCATTCAAAACCATTGAAAATAAAATACATAAACAAACCTTAAAGAAAGCATTGTAAGGAGGAGCATCAAAATTCGAAATCTTCTATACAACTTCCTAAGAATAGCGAAAATGATAGAGGAAAGAGTGACACTCCAAGAATTGTGATATTAAGGAGCAGAATACGGTGGTAGCAAGTAGCAAGCAATGGAGGTGAAGGCAGAGAAGTGAGGAGAGAGAAAGAGAGAGGAGGTAGACATTTATGGGAGAGGGAGAGTTTGGGGCTTGGTCGGCTGATGAGAGAGTAAGGAGGTGCGTATCTAAATAATTCTAGGGTTTAAAATTGTGATTCTGTTGTTTTGTTTGTTTGTTTGTTTGTTTTTTTTTTTTTTTTTTTTTTTTTTTTTTTTTTTTTTGGTTTTTGTTAAAGCTAAATACCAAAACAATGTAGTTTTGGAACTAATATTAAACTTAATGTTAGATCCAAAACACGTCGTTTTGGTATCAGAGTATATATAAAATAAAATCTATAGAAAACCCTAACGCTCTTAAGATTTATGTAGCGCCGAATATGTCTTTCTTCCTTGCCTCTCTCAAACCCACTCTCTTGCTGGTCGGATCCTAAATAGCCCTACACTCTACTGCTTTGTCTTTATCTTATCATTGTTTTATTTGGGCTTATCATTGTTTTAATTGGGCTTATATGGGCTTAATCAAAAGAAAAGCACATAACCCACGGCCACATCTCTTCTATATCTCTTATAGTTCACCAAACGATTTTGCCTGGAAAAGAAAAGCAGGGTCTGGCGGGCAAAAGTGGAAAAAAATTTGTTCTTCTTCTGGCAGACTCTGACAAAGAGATAAGTTTAGCTGAGTATGTGTGTGGTTCTGTTGCAATTTGTACATATTTGGGGAGATAAGTCTCAAAGACAGAGGGCTGTAGGTTTGTAGGGGTAGAGGATTGTGCGGTTTAAAGGATGTCCGTGGGTTATGTGCTTTTCTTGAAAGTTGAAATTGTTGGTGGAGATTGTCAATGCATATGAGTTTCTTGGAAGTTGAGAGAGAAGAGTGGAAGATCAGATAAAACTTTTTACTGTTTTGTGGTTCAGCATTCTCAACTAATCACAATACAGACATCTCTTTCTAAAGTTCTCTTCTCTATGTCTTGATTGATTTTTTTTTTTTTAAAGACTGATTTATCATTCTTTTATAGTTTCGTTCTCTTCTCTATGGGTTGATTGATTTCTTAAAGACTGATTTATCATTCTCCTTTTGTTCCGTTGCTTCATTTTTTATTAAATATCTGGTGAAGAAATATGGAGTCTATGGGTTGATTTATTTTTAAAAGATTCATTATCATTTTATTTTAGTTCCGTTAAACATTTGATGAAGAAATATGGAGTGGTTGCTGAATATTTATTTTTATACATGCATGTTATTAAGGCCAACTTTGTTTTCTGATAGTGTTTGCTTTGGAATTTGGGATGTAGAGCAACCAAATTGGGATGAGTAAAACCAATAGTATATATTCATCATACTTTGTTTTTCCCTTCTTCTATTAATCTGGAGCCTACAACATATTAATTCATTTTTTAACAATATTAAAAAATTAGTGACCTTTGGTATTCTATATCTCTCTTCCGTTTAATTTTGTTTTCAATTTGGTGATTTTTTTAAACAAATATTTTATATTATTGTTTCATATATTTTTTTTTATTTGGTATGACAGCTAGCTAAAGGATCTCAGTCTAATTGGAGCTCAGCCTGCTGAATTAGGAAATCTTGCTCATTTGTGAAAAATGTAAGAGAAATATGCATGTTTTGCTCAATTATAAAAGTCATAAACTCATCATGTTATTATTTTCAATTATAAAAGTCATAAACTCATCATGTTATTATTTTGCTCAATAATTCTTAGAGATTATTAATTTTTCGCAGTTGTTAATGAGTAATCCATACAAATTCCCTTGTTTTATTTTTATACATGCATGTTATTAATGTCAGCTTTATTGTTTTGATAGTGTTATACATGCATGTTACTAAGTTTAACACACACACACACACACACACACTCTCTCTCTCTCTCTCTCTGTTTGTGTATCTCTGTGTTTGTGTGGAGCTGGCGGGAATGCATTCAGGGCCAATCACTAGGCCTCTGCAGCTTCAAAAAGGTATATATATAAAAACAAGGGAAATGCTAATGAGTGCCTTTAGAACACTGGTTAAGAATCCAGTTAAAGAAAGTTTTTATGGGAAAAGGAAAAAAAAAAAACAATTAATGTTTTGATAGCTTTTTTCATTTCCCATAAAAGTGATGTCAAAACTTTCCTAAATTGGATTCTTAACCAGTGCCCTAAGGGCATTCGTTAGCATGACCCTAAAAAAAAAACAAAACCATTTTCACTGCGTAATTTTCGGTACCCCTTTGGTATTTATTGAAGTATGGCTTGCATTTATGGTTGAACAATTTTACGTTTTGATTTTGTGTTTCCAAGTTTCAAATTCATTTCTTGTTTGTTCCTACCCTCAGTTTCCGTTTGGGGGATTGCATGTTGTAATAATTGTTAATAATATATATATATTTTTTTTAATTCTTAGGCATTAAATACATCTTGATCAATGTTTGGATACCTTCCAAAGATATTAAATTTATTTCCTTTTTTTTTTTTTTTAATTTTAGAAATTGGATGCATATGCCTTGCACTTTGAGCTTAATTATCATACTTTAAGCCTATCAAAAAAAAAAAAAAAAACCATGCATTAAGCAATTTGTAACAAATTTGAGATCCATATCTTCAATTTTACGTTGAAATTGCGTGACACACTTTTGAATAGAACCAATTCCAGCTTGTCATATTGGTTATCCAAATCACAATGGTTCTTTTTTTTTGTGTGTGTGTTACCCGGGCCAATGGGGGGTGTTTGTTTATTGAATTAAACCCCAGTTTATATGAATTCCAGGGACCGATACTGTTGGAGTTTTATAATTACTATGAACAAAAAAAATTCTATATTTAGATTATATGGAAATATATAATACTATAAGCTAAAGGCTTTTATGTTTCTTCCTAAACTCTTTAAGCAAGGTTAGATTCTGAGTTAATTTAACATTTTCCATAGGAAGAGCTTGCATATTCTTTTATTTTAAAAGATAATTTTGATAATCATAAGAACTTAAGAACCATTCACAATTTTATCTGGGGTTTAAACACATTGTTATTACAATTTTTTTTTTTTTTGTTTTTGAAAATTGTTATTTTCCTAGCCAACAATGGTACTTTTTAGACTTCAAACCATGTCCTATTATTGCATGTGTTAGGATTTGGCTGGATTGTTTTTTCACTTATGCAGCACTCTAAAGGAAGAACTTTGTTTAATCTCAAGGACAGAGAAAACCATTGCGAAAGAGAGAGTTTTATCCATAATGATATAAGCTCTTCAGTTTCTAGAAGTGTTGTGATGCTTTTTTTTTTTTTTTTTTTTTCAAAAGAAAAATCCTCCAAAGCTTTAGTAATCATGTTAAGTCAAATATTTCCCTTTTTAATTAGTGGCATTTAATTGGTTGTTGCTTTGGATGCATTCTGGTTTTGGATATTAGGCAACATTATATGGAAATTTATACAGCTCCTTTTGCTCCTGTCATTTATCATTACTTGGGTCGCTAAGAATCACCTCTGCATTAAAAGTTTGAGTTGATATTAAAGTTCATGTAAATCTATGTAATACACTTTGCTCCTGTCCTGAATCATTACTTGGGTTGCTAAGAATCTACCTCTGCATGGAAAGTTTGGAGTTGTATATGTCATAGTTTGCTAAGAATCACCTCTGCATGGAAAGTTTGAGTTGATATTCAAGTTTGTGTAATTCTATGTAATACACTTTGCTCCTGTCCTGTATCATTACTTGGGTCGCTAAGAAGCACCTCTGCATGGAAAGTTTGAATTGATATTAAAGTTCATGTAAATCTATTTAATACACTCAATGAGTATGGCTATTGAAGGAGTGTCTTCTCCTTTTCCTCTTCTTTTTGGTTTCTGGATTAATCAACTTGCATAAAATACATTGCTGTATTCAATAAAGTTCTTGTAAACCCCAGTACTTTTGAAGTTATATAACTACTATGAACAAAAAAATTCAATACATATTATATGGAAATGTATATGACTGTAAGCTAAAGGCTCTTATGTTTCATTTTAAACTCTTTAAGCAAGTTTAACTATCCTTTTATTTTAAAAGATAATTTTGTTAATTATAAGAACCATTCACAATTTCATCTAGGGTTTAAACACTTTGTTATTACAATTGCTTGTTTTTGAAAATTTTTTCTTTCCTTGGCAACAATGGTATTTATTATAATTTAAGCCATGTTTTCTTATTAAGGAATGGGTTAGGATTTGGTAGGATTTGTCCTTTCTCTTATGTAGCACTCTACTTGAGTGTCCTATAAGGGGTGCATGGCCACGTATGTGCAATCCTCTGTATCCAAACATAAAGATGGGGATCAACTTCGAAGGATTCTTTGTTAATAAAATAGACAGCAAAATATTTCTGTGAGAGAGAGAGAGAGAGAGAGAGAGAGAGAGATAATCCATAATGATATGAGGTCTTTAGTTTCTAGAAATGTTTTGATGCTTTGGAAAAAAAAAAAAAAAACCTTCCAAAGCTTTATTAACCATGTCAAGTAAAATATTTCCTTTTATACAGCTCTTTCTGCTTCTTCCTTTATTAATTTTGTTTTCAATTTGGTGATAATTTTTTTTGAGAGATGCTACGTCTACAACATTTTTACAACAAATCACAGGTGGTTAGTTGTTATTGGTTCAAATTTGAAACTAACACTAAGATTACTTTTTTACCCCAACAATAACAACCAATAACAACCTGCCATTTAGAATTTGTTGTAAAATTGTTGTAGACATATCATTTCTCATTTTTTTTATTTAAATATTTTATATTATTGTTTCATATATTTTTTTTATCTGGTATGACAGCTAGCTAAAGGATCTTAGTCTAATTGGAGTTCAGCCTGCTGAATTAGGAAATCTTGTGCATTTGTGAAAAATGTAAGAGAAATATGCATGTTTTGCTCAATTATAAAAGTCATAAACTCATCATGTTATTATTTTGCTCAATAATTCTTAGAGATTATTAATTTTTCATAGTTATTGATGAGTAATCCATACAAATTCCATTGTTTAAGTCTATGAAAATTGTCTATACATATGATTTGTGTGTGATAGTTTTTTATTGTGTGTAAGTTCTATAAACAGCTTTCTACAACTGTTATTGTATTCTTGGTGTTAATTGTGTAGTGTGTGAGATTAGTCTTTGTTATACTTAATTTGGCCAAACTTTGACTGTATGTGTATCTCTTGGTTTGTCTTAATTGCAAGTGTTTTGATTCATAATTTTTTTTAAATGCCAAACCAGTAGCATTCTTTGTGAAATAGGCAGTGTATATGGAGAATGATGATTTAATATATCAAGAAAACAACCTATGACACAATAGAAACATTTAAGCATAAATTACAAAATAACTCTTTCATTTGCAATTTGTATGGCTAATTCTAGAGGTTTGATTGTTTCAGTTTGTAAATGGTGGAATATTGTTTTTCTATTGTTCTTGTGAATTTTTTGGAGTTTTTAGAGCTAATGAAGTTAAATTGTTCGATTCTGATTTATATTTTCAAGATTTTTTTTTAATAAATACAATTTTCCCAAGTGTCTAATTTTTATGCTTTGTATCACTTATTGGTTCATTCTAGATCTTTGTATGATTATTTATTTATTTTTTTCCTTTGTAGATTTGTAGAAAGTTTAATTCTTGATGTGTATAATATAGATTAACTACCAGTTGAATTTTCAAAACAATTTGTGATAATATTGTTGTGCTTTCACTTGCTATGCCTTGTAAACAAGGTACATAATTGGCTATACCTTAGAAATTTAATGGGAACATTAATAGTAATTGTATGGAGTTACAAAATTATTTATTTTTTTGGCTTAAGCTCAAATGGCCAATGTTAATGTATTTATCAATATAGAAAATAAGTTTTGATTATGCCATTTGCAATCTAATTCATGAAATTTGACTACCTTCTCAATTTCACCATTACCCGTATTGAAAAAAAGAAATCCTTTCTAAGGTTTGCTAATTTACCACCTCACATATGAAAACAAATCTCATCCACAAGAAGTTGAATCCTAGATTTCACAAATTGAAATGATAAAATAATATATATATATATATATATAGTGTGCATTTGATATAGATTATTTTTGCCAACTTATTTTACTATTTAGCTTATTTTTGCTACTATTCATGGGTTCCACTGCATTTTTTGGTACTATTCATAAGTTCCACTGCACTATTTCAGCTAATTTTTACTTTTATCTACAATACTTTCAGCAAAAAGTTTTCAGTTTCAACAAAATAAGCGGATCCCAAACAGACACATAATGTTTGGATAGATGCCCCAATTTGCTAATTTTATAGAGACCTGAACTTGTTTTAAAAAGCTTTGTTTGAATGATTGATTAGAGTACCAACTACCAAGCAAGCATTCACTCCATCAAATGCATGAGCTATTTTTTCAACTTTTGCTAAAGATTGTAATAATGTTGCAATTAATTAATGTGCAAAACGATGAAAGAAACAGAACTCTAAATAACTTCCACATCTCCTCCCATATGTATGGATCATGCAATGAGTCACGAGATATAGATGATGATAACTATAAAATTGGTAGTCCCCGTAAAGATCAAGTTAGCATATAGGTGGAAGGAAGTGTTGCATATTTTCACAAGGGGAGGGAGGGGTGGATCCCAAAGAACTACTTCTTAATAGCAGTAACAAAATAATAAGATGACAATTTCTCTAACCAACATATATAAATTATGCAATCATCATACTTAAAAAGTGCATGTTCTTAATTTTAACAAATGACAGACTAAAAAAAACAATCCAAGAAATTGTCTTTTTTGATGGAGCAACTTCAGATAATGGGAGAAACTCTTGCATAGTGATGATGAACTAATCGTCAGTTTGTTATGATCGTCCAGATGGAAGCCGTCCCTCACCAAACCAATCTTCTGCAATCCGTGGACGAAAGAAAGGAAGCAGTTCGCCGGCGCTGTGCCTGCAAAAAGGTCTCCGATGCCAAAGTCAGAAAGATTGACAAAGGAGAGCAATGAGAATAGTGTGCTAGAGTATTTTCTTACCCCACCCCTTTTGGGGTTCAGTCTTTATATATGTGTGCTTGCAGGTGATTTCTTCTAGCCGTTGGTGGAGTCTTGATGGAGGCTTTAATCTTGCCTGGTAACGCCCTTGCTGGGTGTTAATGATGAGCTGCCATTCCCAACGGTCTGAAGGTTGATTAATGTCTTGTAATGGTTCCGCGAAGAGTGGGAACGAGTGTTCAGGTCTTTGAGCGACGACCTTTTCCCTCTGGACGGTTTTAGTAAGGTCGTCCCTATCCTACATTGTATGGACGATTACCATTTTGGTCGGGCGTATCAGCTGCCCCCCTATTCCATGGTCGTCCATTTCTTGGACGATTATAGGAATATGAAAAGATTGTTATTATCATTATTTTTTATTTATTTATTTATTTATTTTCAGTTATGGCACTTGGAGTTCTGCTCCGCATTGATTGCGTAGTGGCGGCTGTGGCTCCTCTCAGTGCCACGTGTTTGATTTCTATTGGTGGGAGTGCCTCGTTTCCGGTGAGTGCCTTTTCAGTTTTCCCGCACTTTCCAAGGCAGAGTCCTTTGATTTTTTGGCTTTTCCTTTTTCCATTTCCCCATTCTCTGTGCGGTTGATCTCTCCTACGCGTATTTTGCTCCTTACCTCCTTAGTTTTCTCCCTAACTTCCAGGTACGCCCACCCCCATTTACGCTTTTCTTTCCTTTCTGATTTTTCCTTGCATTTGTGTCACTTAAGTTCCTTTTCCTCTCTGTACTATCCTCTCTTCTTACTGAGTGGTGGTGTTAGTTTTTTTTTGTCTTTAATGGTGGATAATTTTGAAGTTAGTCGTAACTTCCCCTCCGTAGCTTTTCTCCTTACCCGCTTAGGTTCCTTGGTAGAGCTTTCCGGTGACCCATTGGGTGCGCCTTCGCTTGCCAGTTCGTACCCACTAGTTGAGGAATTTGTTAGTAGGGGTACCGGGTTAGGTTCGGCGTTGGGTGCTTTATACCCTCTTTTGTTAGAGTCTCAAGCTTGGTTCCGGTCTATTAGAGGGCTCCTAAGAGAGGAAAATATGGGTTTAGAAGGAGGGTTAGGTGATTTAGAGAGGGGTTCGACCTCTAACGTAGTTGAGGAAGAGGCCGGGGTCAATGTAACGACTACCGCGCTTTCCCGTGCTCCCTCGTCCTCCCATTCTCCCGTTCCAGCGACGGTCCGTCAATTTCATGCCCTCAAGGAAAATTGTTCCTTGAAAGTTGAGGTTTTTAGTAAATTTAAGGACAGATTCCAGTTCCCGGAGGGAACCAGAGCTCGTCTTCCCAGGAAGGGCGAAAAGGCTTGCGCCTTTGCCCACGGAGAAGTTTGCTTCTACGAGGCTGCTTTTTCGTGTGGCCTTCGATTTCCCGTCCATCCGTTCATAATGGAGCTTCTTTACCATTTTAACCTTGCACCGGGGCAACTTATGCCTAACTCCTGGAGAATAGTGATCAGTTGTATGGTGATCTGGACGACCATTGCTGACGGGGATATGATCTCAGTTAATGAGTTCGTCCATCTGTACCGTCTGAAAGAGTCCAGAGAATTTGGGTACTATGAGTTTGTACCCTGGAATAGGAAGGCTCGTCTGGTAGCTGACCTTCCGTCGTCCTTTCGCTACTGGAAATCAAGATACTTCTTTGTATCTGGGGACGGTTGGGAAACGTTGCCTGATGATTTGTGGGGGAACGTACCTAGGTTGCTGCGACGATGGGAGACCCCTTTGATTGGTGCGTTTACCCCAATATTGTTGGCCTTTTTTTTTTTTTTAATGATGTCGTCCTTTGCAGTGAAAAATTGTCTAGAACTTGAGGCTAAATTTGTAGAGCGAGTTCAGGCTGCGATCAAGTACGCAAGGACGATTAAAGATTTTGGTGAGCTGATCGATCCACGTACCCTAGCTCGTCACTATCTGGGACCAGAACCTTCCCTCTACGTACTCAGTACCCTCGACCGTGAAGAGAGAAAACGTAAGCTGCACCTCAAGTCATCTCTTTTCTTCGTGTTTATCTTCATTCCTTTTATTCGTCCTTGATCTCTTTTGTGTAGAAATGACGTTAAAGTTTAACAAAGAGATGTACAACAAAATTAAGGGCAAAAAGAATGAGCCCCTTTCTAGTATAGGCCAGAAGAGGCTGAGGATCACGGATAAAGAAAAGGAGAAAGAGAAAGAGGTGGTGGAGAAAGGGTCGTCCACTCCTACACTTGATCTGGACGAGGGTCCGGCTGCATCCCCTGGCATCTCGGTTGAGGAGGTGGCTCGTCCTTCTAAGAAGCAGAAGGCGGCCAGTAAGGGGAAAGAGAAAGTTGGTGCCAGCGTTTGGTCGAACGCTGGGACGGCCATGGATCGTGCCAACGAGCTCTTTACCCCTGGTGAGATGAGGGAAGTCACGAGCATTCCTTCACACGAGATGGTGAGCCGTCACGTTCACAAGCTTGTGCAGGTGAATCATCATACATCTTGTCCCTTTCTTCGTTTTTATCTGCTTGACCATTTTTGTTGCTTTTGATTGAACTAATTTTTATTAACTTTGTACTCGTCCATAGGTGTTGGGGGAGACCATGCACATCACCACGTAGTATTTAGCGAACGAAGAGAAGGCCGTTGTGGCCAACTCGAAGGTGGAAGCTATGGAGGCTGAGGCCTCTGGTTTGTGGAAGGATTTGATCACGACCATGGATTCTCTTAACATTTCCAAGGAGCAGGTTCGTGTACTGACGGAGTAGCTGGACGTTGAGAGGCAATCTATGAAGCAGAAAGACGAACTCCTAGCGGCGGCCGCTCAGAAGATGAAGGTTGCAGTGGCCAAGGCCGTCACTGCTTTCCAGACCACGGAAGAATATAACACCATTCTTTTCCAGTGGTACTTCAAAGGGTTTGAGCTGCTGCGAAGGTATTTGATCAAGCATGGTCCTGGCGTGAACCTTGACGACTTAGACTTTGAGGCCGTCGATAAGGAGATTGAAGAGGACGAAGCGGCTTAAGCAGTGGCGTCTACCGGTGTTGAACCATCTCAGGACGATGATATTGCCCCTCCAGCTTAATTCTTCCTTAAGGAAAATTTCTTTTTTTTTTTTTAATTATGCACTAAGTTAAGAACAGCTGTTGTTTGGATGCCCCTCCTGTTTTTGGGGCCCCCCATTTTTGCCTTCAGAACAATTTAACTCTATGTTTGATTTTATAAATGTCTGTGTTTGTTTTTGCTCTTCATGATTGCATGAGTTGTGTGAGGATTTTTGTACCTTCCTGGGGGTTTTAGAAAGGTTTCCCCATTTACTGACTTTTTGGTTGTCCTGTATGGATGAGGTTACGTTGATCAACTTGAGGAGTTTGATCCTCTTGCTTTTCTGTATAGACGAAATCATTTTGTGTGATCAGTTTGGGCGATGCATATGGACATCAAGGAATTTTAGCTTTTGAGACGACGTGCATCCCCTTAAAGGAATTTTTGTCGTCGTTAAGCTTTTTAGAGACGATGTAATTCCGTTTAAAGAATTTTGTCGTCATTACGCTTTTTAGGGACGATGTACATCGATTAAGGAATTTTATCGCCATTAAGCTTTTTAGGGACGATGTACATCCATTTAAGGAATTTTATCGTCACTAAACTTTTTAGGGACGATGTACATCCATTTAAGGAATTTTATCGTCATTAAACTTTTTTGGGGACGATGTACATCCATTTAAGGAATTTTATCGTCATTAAGCTTTTTTGGGGACGATCGTTTGTGCTTTTCTTTGAAAACTGTGGCGCATGATTTGCTCAATAACTCTTAAGGGATGCTGGACAATACTTATAATTCGAATAATTGCTTACATAAGATAGAAGTATCAAATTGGTTTTACAATGAAGTTTATGGTTCCTTTTTGTAATACCTCTTTAGATGTTCGACGTTCCACGGACGAGGTAATCTTTTTCCTTCTGAGTCCTCCAGGTGGTAACTGCCCTGATGCAAATAATGGACGACTCTGTAGGGTCCTTCCCAGGACGGTCCCAATTTGCCATGTGCTGGATCCTTTGTTGCAGGGGTGACTTTTCTAAGGACGAGGTCACCAATGTTGAATCTTCTCAGCTTCACTCTTTGATTATAGTATTCTGTTATCTTCTGCTGGTACTTTGCTATTCTTTCAGCTGCCTGATCTCTAATCTCGTCCAGACTGTCTAAGTTTTCCTTTAATTGGTTCTCATTGGTTTGCTCGTCAAAAAATTCTCTCCTTAAGCTTGTGAGACCAACTTCGACTGGTATAACTGCTTCTGTGCCATATGTTAGACTGAACGGTGTTTCTCCAGTTGGTGTCCGCGCTGTCGTCCTATATGCCCACAAGACGCTTGGCAGTTCTTCAGGCCACATTCCTTTTGCCCCCACCAACCGGGACTTGATGATCTTGAGCAGGGTCCGGTTGGTTACTTCCGTCTGTCCGTTGGCCTGGGGATGACCTGGTGATGAGTACTTATTTTTGATGCCCAAGCTCGAGCAAAATGACCTGAAGTTTTGGCTGTCAAACTGACAACCGTTGTCTGATATGATCGTCCTTGGTATCCCGAACTTGCAAACAATATTTTTCCAAAAAAAATTTTGTACCTTTGCTTCGGTGATTGTTGCCAGACCTTCTGCCTCCACCCATTTTGTGAAGTAGTCGATGGCGACGAGCAGGAACTTCACCTGTCTCTTTCCTTGAGGTAAGGGACCTATGATGTCGATCCCCCACTGTGCGAATGGCCAGGGAGATGATATTGTGGTCATCTTCTCCCCGGGTATTCTTTGAACATTCCCATATCTTTGGCAACTGTCACACGTCCTCACGAAATTAGCTGCGTCTCGTTGCATTGTTGGCCAAAAGTAGCCAGCTCTCATAATCTTTCTGACGAGGGACTTTGCCCCCGTGTGATCTCCGCAAATTCCCCGATGTACTTCTTCAAGGATGTACCTGGCTTCCTCCTTTTCAACACATCTCAAATACGGTTGGGAGTAGCCTCTTTTGTAGAGTTCGTCATTAAGTATCGTAAATCTGGCTGCTCGTCTCCTTACCTTTTTAGCTTCCTTTGGATCATTCAGTAGTCGTCCTTCTTGAAGGAATGTGACTATCGGGCTCGTCCATCCATGGTCTGTGTGGACGGAGGAAATTTGAAGCTCCAGTATGCTAGGATGGTTTTGTTCTTCCGTCTTCCAATCGAACCTTTTACTTCCGCTGTCCGTTGAGGCATTTCGGGCCACCTCATCAGCTTCTGCGTTCTGATCCCTGGGAATCTGAACGAACTCTATTTAATTAAAGGAGCTGATCAATTGGTTCGTCAGCTTGAGGTATTTTTGCATCCTAGCCTCCTTTGCTTCGTACTCCCCTCTTACTTGTCCAATGACGAGTTGGGAATCGCTTTTGAGTACAACATTCTCAGCTCCTAGTGCCCGGGCTACTCTCAATCCCACCAATAAGGCCTCATATTCTGCTTCATTATTGGTCACAGGGAATTTAAGTTGGACTCCATACTTGATGACATTCTTTTCGGGGGGAAGTGAGGACGATGCCAGCTCCGCCTCCCCGTTGAGTGGACAATCCGTCAGTATTAACCGTCCAGATGTTCTCTACATTTTCAGGGATGGTGAATTTCGCTATAAAATCAGCTAGTGCTTGTGCTTTTATCGCCATCCTTGGACGATATTTTATGTTGAACTGGCTGAGCTCGATTGCCTACTACACCATTCTTCCTGCCGCTTCGGGCTTGTTCATTGCTTTTTTTATAGGCTGATCCGTCATCACGATGATGGGATTGGCTTGAAAATATGGACGAAATTTTCTCGAAGCCATAATCAGGGCGAAGGTGATCTTCTCTATACGTGGGTACCTTGCCTCGGCACCCTGGAAGGCCTGGCTAACGTAATACACAGGAAGTTGCGAACCACCATCTTCTCTAATTAATGCCGCGCTGACAGCCGTGATCGAGACGGCTAAGTACAGGAATAGATCTTCACCTTCTTTGGACGGGCTTAAGAGGGGCGGGTTGCTAAGATAACGTTTCAGCTCTTGGAACGCTGTTTCACATTCCTCCGTCCATGAAAACGCCTTCTTCAAAATCTTGAAGAATGGAAGGCATTTGTCCGTCGCCTTCGAGACGAACCTGTTGAGGGCCGTATTTCTCCCTGTGAGGGACTGCACTTCTTTGATCGTCCTGGGTGAAGACATTTCCAGGATGGCCCTGACTTTTTCGGGGTTTGCTTCAATCCCTCTCTGCGATACTACAAACCCGAGAAACTTTCCCGAGGAAACTCCAAAGGTACATTTGGACAGATTTAGCTTCATGCTGTACCGTCTGAGAGTATTGAACGTCTCTCTGACGTCGTCCAGATGGTTCTCTTCTTCCTTACTCTTGAGGAGCATATCGTCAACATAAACCTCCACATTTCTCCCGATTTGCTTCTCGAACATCTGGTTCACCAATCTTTGATAGGTGGGCCCTGCGTTTTTGAGCCCAAAAGGCATGACCTGATAGCAGTAAAGTCTCTGGCTGGTGATAAAAGCGGTCTTCTCTTGGTCTTCTTCAGCCATTTGTATCTGGTTATATCCTGAAAACGCGTCCATAAATGTGAGAAGTTTGTGCCCTGCTGTGGAGTCTACTAGCTGGTCGATTCTGGGCAGTGGGAAGCTATCTTTTGGGCAGGCTTGGTTCAGGTCTGTGAAGTCGACACACATTCTCCACTTCCCATTTGCTTTTTTGACCATGACTACGTTGGCCAACCACTCTGGGTAGTGGACTTCTCGGATAAATTTTGCTGCAAGCAACTTATTTACCTTGTCCATCACTGCCTTATTTCGCTCAGGAGCAAAGACTCTCCTTTTCTGCTGGACAGGTTTCTTCCCCGGATCAACATTCAAGTAATGCTGGATGAGGCTTGCTGAGATCCCTGGCATATCCTCGTGGCTCCAGGCGAATATATCGAGGTTGCTCTTTAGAAAGCTGACGATTTCACCTTTCGTCTTTTGACTCATGCTCGTCCCTATTTGGGTCGTCTTTGGAGGATTCCCTTTAGCCAGATCTACCGTTTCAAGTTTCTTCATAATCTCTAGCGTCTTCTCCTCAATTGTCCATGTATGGTTTTCTTTTGAGGCCAGGACGGCATGGTAGCATTCTCTTGCCAGTACTTGATCTCCTTTAATCTCACCGATACCATGTTCTGTTGGGAACTTCACCTTTAAGCAGTAGGTGGAGATAGCAACCTTCCAGCGATTAAGCATTAGTCTCCCAATGATCACATTGTAGGACGAGGGTGAGTCTACTATCAGAAAATTGTGCTGGTTGGTTACCTGAAGGGGGTATGACCCGGCCGTTACTGTTAACGTCGCGATTCCTCTGGGGTATACTTTGTCTCCACTGAAACTAACGAGGGGAGACTCAAAAGGACGGAGCCTTTTTGGGTCCAGCTTTAGTTGTTGGAAAGCAGGAAGATAGATTATGTCTGCTGAACTTCCGCTGTCGACCAGGACTCTTCGCGTGTTGAACCCCTCAATCATGATCATAATGACGAGCGGGTCATCATGGGGCTGCTTCACACTTCTGGCATCTTCCTCAGAGAAATGCAAGTCCTCACTGGTGCGTCTTTGCTTTGATGGTGGTATGCTGTGGACGCTGTTTACCTGTCTTTGGTATGATTTCCTGAGAGACTTAAATGATCCTCCGGTGGTTGGTCCCCCGGCGATGGTCTTTATTTCCCCTAGTGCGCTTTGTGGACGAGGTTGGGGGCGATCTTCGTCTCTTCGTGCATTAACTGGCTAGCTTTTCTGTCCGTACCTGCCGAAATCCCCCCTTTTTACATACTGTTGTGGCTTCCCACTACGGATGAGCTCCTCAATCTGTTCTTTTAGGTCCCTGCAGTCCTCCATGTAATGCCCATGATTTTTATGGAAACGGCATTATTTCCTCTTGTCGCGCAATCCAGGTGCTGAATGGAGTGGTTTTGGCCACTTTAGGGATGGTTCGTCCCTTATTTCTGTTAGAATTTGATCTACTGGCATCACCAGCGGGGTGAACTTTGATGGATGAGGGTTTTTGTCCTCTCTCCTTCGATTTCCATCGTCATTCCGTCTGTCAGCCCGATCCCGTTTTAGCCCTCTTCGATCGTCCTCCTTTTCTTTCTTCTTTTCCCTACTCTTATCTACTCCGTCAATAGCTGCCAGGGCTTCTTCCGCGTTCATGTACTTCTGAGCTTTCAACAGTGCCTCGGCCATCGTCTTAGGGGGGTTCTTTGCCAAGGATGCCACAAAATCCCTGGACTTCAATCCTGCTTTGAAGGTCGTGAGATGTACCTTGTCATCTGTCTCGTCTATTTCCAGCATTCCTCGGGTGAAGCGTGTCACGTAAGACCTCAGTGGTTCCTTCTCTCCTTGTCTGATGGTAAGCAGGTGGTCGGCAGTTCTCTTCGGTCGCTGTCCTCCTACGAAATGACGGACAAAGGAACTGCTCAACTGCTCGAAATTGTCAATGGACGATGTTGGCAACTTGTTGAACCATTCCCTGGCTGCTTTTTTGAGGGTCGTAGGGAATGAGCGACACAAGATCTCATCAGGCGGCTGTTGGAGGCCTAGGGTCATCCTGAAGGTATTCAGGTGATCCAAGGGGTCTTTTAGCCCGTCGAAAGGTTCCAGCTGGGGTAGACGAAACTTGGAGGGTACAGGGCACTCCTGGACGGCTATGGTAAAGGGCGAATCCGTCTTCCGGACGATTCTCTCCAAGCTTTGGTCCGTCTTTCCTTTTATGGCGTTTCTTAGTTCGTCCATCTCTTTCCTCATCTCTCTCAAAAGATCCGAGCTTGCTTCCTTCGGAGTGCTGGTTCGCCTTCTGTTGCTGTCTTCGTCGTCTCCCCTATCTGCGCGATTGCTTTCCTGCAGCAGTTGTTGCTTCATCTCTTGGTTCTGTCTTGTGAGTTCTTCCACGGTTGCTGACAGCGACTGGATTTGTAGGGCCAGCGCAGCAGGATCTGGATTTGTACTGGATTCCATTTGGACTGGGGACAGATCACGTGTTGAATCGTCGTTCCCCACAGACGGCACCAAACTGATGATGAACTGATCGTCAGTTTATTATGATCGTCCAGATGGAAGCCGTCCCTCACCAAACCAATCTTCTGCAATCCGTGGACAAAAGAAAGGAAGCAGTTCGCCGGCGCTGTGCCTGCAAAAAGGTCTCCGATGCCAAAGTCAGAAAGATTGATAAAGGAGAGCAATGAGAATAGTGTGCTAGAGTATTTTCTTACCCCACCCCTTTTGGGGTTCAGTCTTTATATATGTGTGCTTGCAGGTGATTTCTTCTAGCCGTTGGTGGAGTCTTGATGGAGGCTTTAATCTTGCCTGATAACGCCCTTGCTGGGTGTTAATGATGAGCTGCCATTCCCAACGGTCTGAAGGTTGATTAATGTCTTGTAACGGTTCCGCGAAGAGTGGGAACGAGTGTTCAGGTCTTTGAGCGACGACCTTTTCCCTCTGGATGGTTTTAGTAAGGTCATCCCTATCCTGCATTGTATGGACGATTACCATTTTGGTCGAGCGTATCACATAGCATAGGAGGTAATCATCAGAGACTGCTCAAGCAACCCCATCGGGGCTCTAAGCAAACCCCTCCCATCAGACTTTTCTGCCAAGGTGATTGAGGCATTTGCCCTTCCCCAGGGAGTCCTTTTCACTTCAGAGATGCAGATTTCTCGTGCCATCTTTGAGTCAGACACTTTATCAGTGATTCAAGCTCTAACCTCAGGAGACTTAGGTGGTGAGGTTGGTCATATCCTTCATGATATCAAGTCTTCTTCGCACTCCTCTTGTTATTCCTTCATGCACTTGAAAAGGGACGGCAACAGAGAGCTCATGCATTAGTCAAGGAAGCTAAACTCTCGGGCCAAACTCAGATATAGAAGGGTGTCACTCCCCCTCCCATTCATCAGATTCTTAGGAGAAGAAGAAGAAAAAGAAATTTGGTAAATAGAACAGAAATCAAGATTCGGAAAAAGAGGATGACAATGAGCAACGACAATGAATAAAGCAGGGAACGAAAGGAGGGAGAGGGATGAATCGATCGAACGAGGAATGGGATTCACTTGCAATCCTTAATTGCCAATGGAGTCTAAGGGACGATTCGGCTTTGTTTGTACCAGTTGAAGACAAAGAACTCACGTAAAACGGGACCACTGACTCTTGAAGACGAAGACTATTCGTAACAGCATGAAGAAATAGTAAAAGGGATTTTTTTATTATTGTATTTTTTTTAGTTGGACTTGAAAGTTGAGAGGGACTTGCATGGGAAAGTGAGAAAGTCATAAGAGCATCTGTATTAAGAGCTGTACAACTATTTTAACTCACCAAAATACAAAAATCACTCCTACAATAATGGAGTTAAAGATATTTTTTTTAGCTTCATTCTACGGTGCACATTTATTTAAATGTGCCCTGTAGCCCAAAGATTAAAAAAAAAAAAAAAAAAAAATTTATTTGTATTCACACTATGGTTGTGTGTGAATGTGATGTTTATAATAGATATTTTATTTTATTGTAGTAAATATTTTATTTTATTATGATATTTATATTATTTTATTATATTTATAGTTAAAATAGATCTATTATAATATATATATATAGGTAAAATAAATAAAATAATTTTTTATAATGACAGAGAATTAAACTTTTAGCTCAATAGATCCTATAAGTAATTTAAGTGGTGGGTAGTAGCATCTTCCGAGTCATGATTGAGGAATTTAATGAGTTTTATCCGGTCCTTTTTCCTATTCTTGTCTTGACCGTAAAATACATTCACAAATCACAACTCAACTATTCATTCATTTTTTTTTTTTTTCTAAACAAAAAAAGGGGGGGGGTTGGGGTGGGTTCCGCTCAGCAATAGCATTTTGACCCGACAAAGCACCTTTTTTTTTTACCAGGAACATCGTTCTGACGACGGGGTGGAATGGTACTCGTAGGTGATTTATGGAATTTTCCAAATGGTTTCGACAATTTCTTCTATAAATTCTGGCTCTGGCCTGCAATTGCAAGTTAACCCACAATTATTATTTTTTTTTAAATTTTTTTATAAAAAGAATAGAAGTTAGCGATCATAAAATAAAAATAAATGAGCTACGAAAAATGGAATGAAATAAAAGCTGTGATAAATCAACCCACCCAATTCTCCACTTTATTTGCTTTCTTTTTTTGCAGGCGCCACTCCACTTATTCACTTTTTGCTTTTTTTTTTTTTTTTTGCAACCACCCACTCATTCAATTTTCTCATGCCCTTGACCTTTTTGCTTTTTTCTGGCACGTGGATGGGGAAAGAAAAATGCTAAAAACACATTTCTTTACACAATTTTTGTCACAATTATTTTACAGTTCTGTGTTTTTGTAAGGTGTAATATGAATTATGATCAAAATAGTTTATTTTAAGTATTTTAATCTTAAACTTTGTGAGCTTTAGCTAGCTCAATTGGTAAAAATTATTGTTATTGAATAAGGTACTTAAGATTGAATCCCACTCAATCTACACAAAATGAAATTCACTAATGTCTAAACATAATAAAATAATAAATATCAGAATATATATTAACTATTAAATTAACATTTAATGTTATGAGACAAAAGATACCTTAGTTTGCCACACCTCAAAAAACGCATCTTTAGCTCACTTCATCTCACCTAATTAAAGATAACATTAAGTTGTAAGAAATATCATGTTCTCATGGAAAAGTGTTCGTCACCCCAAGAACTATTAACTTTAAAACCCTTCCTTCAAATATTAAGGGTCTATTTGAATATAGCTGAAAATTGAAAACTGAAAATTGAAAATATTATAGCAAAATAATTTTTAAATGTGTAAATAGTATCATAGGACCCATTTTTAATATATATTTTTTAATAAAGTGGTTGTGGGTCCGTGAACAATGCATGAATAGTGCACAATGTCTCATGCACCGTGTAATCCACATGCATGAACAGTGCAGGTTACTGTTCATGTGCTAAAATAAAAATAAAAAATGAAGAAGGCTGAAACGCAGACACAAAACGCTCTACGTTTCAACTATCCAAACCGCACCTAAATGTGTGTTTGAATACCACTTATTTTGCTAAAAACTGAAAATTTATTACTGAAAATACTGTAACAAAATATTTTTTATTGCTACAAATTACTATTCACCCATTTTTAACTCTTGGCTGGTCCATGAACAGTGTCATGGACTAGCCAAAAAAAAAAAAAAATGCAAAGAAACAAATGCAAACGAAACTATTGGAAACAAATGCAGCCTAAGAAAGATATGAAAAACAACTTCAATGATGGATCCAAATAAGAAGAATTAAAAACTTGCAAATATAACTGTTTTGAAATTTTTGTTTTGGTCCAACAAAGACGAGTGTTGCCTAAGATACCTTTTGTTGGTGATGGGGCGACACCATGCCACCTACTATATATAACAAAAAATACTGTAACAAACTGGGGGAAATAAGGTTTTTTTTTTTTTTCAAAAAGACCAAAAAAAAAAGAAAGCACAATTGTATTCTATTAGCAAGCAACAACAATAACACGAACACGTCCCAATAGAAAATCATCTTAAAGTGATCCAATCAAAAATCAAAAGGAAACAAGAATAAAACCAATCAAGAATTAAAGTGAGACAAAAAGGCCTCGAGCCATTGATGGAATATATATTTGTTGGGGCACATATTCAGCATAAGAAAATGTTTAATAGCTAGAGCGATCCTACTGGGCACTTATAGTCTATATATGGATCCCAGCTCAACTGAGAGTGACACCTTTGAGTTTATCCACTCTCAACTGTTGATATTCTACACCGGCTGCCTGATATATATTAATAATAAAATCAAAATCCTCGTTTCCATAGTTCATACTTGATAGGTCATAACCTACATCGATCATACGTTTTTTCATCACCTATTTAGGTCATAACCTAAATCAAAACCCTTCATAACCTATATATGAAAGGTTTTATTAATGTATGTGCATTAATAAATCATTTTAGAACATCTTTTATGAAAAAAATGAAAAAGTGACTAACTTTTTAACAGTTTTTTTCAATTCTTAATATAAAATTTTTTTCTAAAATCGATAGTTAATATATTTCTTAAGGGCAAACATTAACTAGACCAATATAAAAAAATAAACAGTGACCAAATTTGTTGCACGCAAATAATTTTACATAGTTTTATACACACTTAAAATAGAAACTAGGATTATGATTTCAAGTCATGAATCACGATTTCATTTGCTTTTAAAAATGTTTGTCAAACTGTAGAAAATAATTTGCTTGTAGTAAACACTCATCAAATTTCAATGAACAAGGGGCCCTTGATTGAATGCACTAGGTGAAGATATACATGTCACTAGTAATTCTTATAACAACCATTTTTTATTTGAATGATAAGATAAAGTAACGTCCACTTTGGAAAACAACAAACAAGTAAATAAGGGTAGGGCATCCTAGCTCCCCAAGTTGGTAGATAACTAAATATTAGTATAAACTAAAGTCTTGTTGAGTTAGCAGAAACTCTAACACTAAATTGTTAAATAAAGACTAAACAAGAGAGCTTTTATTTAAAACTTAACTCTTTAAATTACAACACTTTACAAGCACTAATGCTTGACTCCTATACACTGACACTAGTGCACTGCAAACATGGCACTTACTCACCAAATGCACTTGCACACACCTCACTTCTAGACACCTACACACACTAGCTCTTGACTCTATTTCACTCTACACACTTGCTACCTATGGCACACACTTCACCACCTCATACAACTTCACACATCTCTCATTTGGTGCTTTATGACACACTTAACTTCACAAGTCTCTCACTCACCTCATTACATCTATTTATACCAGATGTATGTTGGTTAGGAAACCAACTTGAAGCTTCTAGCTTTTTCCTTTTTATCGGCATTAAATTAATGTATTTCTCTAACCTTCTAGACACCTTATAAATTTGTGGTTGAAATTCACTAGTGTAGGGAAGCTTCTAAAGAAAATATGAAAACTATTTTAGAGATAATTCCGGAAAGAGAGCAAGAGAGAAATGTCCGGAATTAGAGAAAATTTTCTAGAAAGAGAGAGAGACTGTGTGAGAAGTTCTAGAAGTTTCTAGAGATATCTCATAGAGAAATCCGGAAAGAGCATCACGGAAAAATTTCCGGAATGCAAGAGAATTTTTTAGAGAATGAGAGAGAGGTGGTGCTTGATTTTAACAAGTCTCAAATTAATGATCCCAAAGACCTCGACACTAACAATAATTAATGAAAATGAAGGAACCAATTAATCTTGAAGCAAAAGTCCAAGTCACACGAATTCTAATAAATGCCTCAAATTATTAAGATACAAACCCAAACATTGACAATGATATTAGGACAATCCGGTCTCACCGACACTAAGCATTGATAATTGAAAAACACAACTTGTAATCAAAACAACTCATTTGCAGCCAGTTTAGAAGAGAACCTTCTTCTCCAACTTTGACTTTACTTTCATTGATTTACTTAATTTGAGTTTAGTTTACTCTAAGGTAACAGAAATAATATAAAATGCTTTTTTAATAAATCATTTTAGAAATATTTTGATATTTCTTTTATAAAAAATATAGAAAGTCATCAAATAATTTAATTTTTTTTAATTTAATTTTAATTTATTATAAAAAGTTTTTAACATATTTCTTAAATTTTTTTTTTTTTGACTTTCTAAACTAATACTTTTAACTGATTGAAGAATACAATGAGTTAATGGATATCTAGAATATTATAAGATCCACAAGCATGAATAATTTTGATGATTATAGCTCTTAGGGAATTTTTAAATAAACCATTTTAGAAAAATTTTGATGCCTTTCTCATGAAAAAAAAAAAAAAAGTTGTCAAAAAAAATCAGTTTTTTTTCTTTCATAAAAAGTTTTTAAAAATATTTCCTAAACTAATACTCTTAACTCAGTGAAAAATGAAATGAATTAATAGATATCTAGAATATTATTGACTACCCAGGAGTGAGCACAGCAATAATATAGGAGCATAAACAATGATAAAATAGTTGATAAAGAAGATAATAGCAAAATAGATATAGTCAAAAATAGATTAAAACAGGGTATGGAATATAAAACTGAAACAAATAAAATCTTACTTGAAAATACTTCTGTCTTTGATTATACTTGAAAACAAACTGTCTTTCTTACAAGCTTTGAAAATAAGAGCTGTCTGAAGAGTTACAAGATTACAAAGTAAAATCTGTAAAGGGTTACAAGATTGTCTGTCTGGAAAGGTAAGGCTACAAGATTACAAAAGAAAATAAAGTACAAAAGTCTTTCAAAGGGAGAGTACAAAAGTCTTTCGGGGAAAAGGAGAGCTATAAAATCTTTCTGAGGGAGAGGGCTATCTTGGACCTTGGAATGGAAACTTAAAATTTGGACCTAGAATTTTGGACCTAAGTTTTGGACCTGTCTTCTGTCTTCGAAGTCTGTCTATTTATAGATAAAGTGAACCATGGTAAGTCTTCAAAAGTATCCTGAGTTAAGTAGAGTGAACTCAAGTTAATCTGTCTGTAGAATCTTGAACAGTAAAAGTCTATCTGTCGGTATCTGTCGGTAGAATCTTGAACAGTAAAAGTCTTTCTGTCGGTATCTGTCAGTAGAATCTTGAACAGTAAAGGTCTATCTGTCGGTATTTGTCAGTAGAATCTTGAACAGTAAAAGTCTATCTGGCAGTCTGTCCGGGTACGCATGCTGGTGAACAGTATCTTTTCTGTCTGTGAGAATCTGCGTACTAACAATATTCTGCTAAAATATCTTTCTGGATTTATCTTTTGATCTCTTGTCTTCTTTTTGTATCTATCTGTCTCTTGTCTTCTTTTTGTCTCCTTCTGTCACATGAGTCCTGTAGTTTGGAGAGGATGAAGGAGGATTTCATCTGTCTGTATCTAATCTGGCGCAAGGCGCAGTGTCTATCTTGTCTGTTAATTTGTCTATCCATTTGAATACACTGTCATTTCTGACCCTGTATTCTGAAGGGATATTATCTCTATTGAGACGCCTTCATGCTTTAATTGAAATCTGTATTAAAGATTTCTATTTTTGGCAGGATTTGGTCTGAAATTTTAGCCTTAGAATGGCTATCTTGCTTGCCAGGCAATTGACCGTTAATTTTAAAATTAACTATTTAAAGGTTATTATGAAATGGTAAAATATATGATGAGAAAGGACAAGAATAAACTAAAGTCATGAACCTATAGTACAAGACAAAGATCCTGGCAAAGGGATAGGGGAAATGATGGAAAGATGCATAGGAACAAAAGATACGTAGGAACAAAAGAAAGACTAGAATAGTCAACAAAAGTAGGAAATCTTTTATATATATATATATATACATATATATATATGTATATATATATATATATATACTTAAGTATATATGTACTTAAGTACTTTTGCTACTGGGTAGAACAGTATTATCTACCATTGTAGGAATCTCATCATCATCTATTACTAAGTCTGTCATTGTAGGAATCTCATCATCACTTTTATCTTTTGAGATGGAAATTTCTTTCAATAAGTGTATATCTTTGGGGAATGGAGGTAGGAGGAACTTAAAGAAAACTTCTGTCTTTAAAACATTAGTACATATTCCATTATCTGTCGTGAAGAAAGGGTAGATTAAAGCCAAAAAAGGATTTCCTAATATAACTTTAGAGGACAACTTATCTGTTAAGAAGAAAGGTGTTCTGAACTTGATTCCATTATTATATATGTATGCCTTAGTTAGTTTATTACTTATTTTAAGTCTATCACCATTAGCCTGAGTTAATCTGTATGTCGTTGATTCATAATACTTAGAGGGTATTAATCCTTCTTGTATGCAATTCATATCAGCACCTGAATCAACAAGGGCAATAACAGTTAATGAAAATTCTTTATGAATTATCAAAGTTATCTCTGTGTACCACTTCTGAAATATCATTCTGTCAATTATATTTAAAAATTCATCTTTATCATCTTCTTTATGAGAACTTTCACCAGTACAATTATGCCTGTCAAGAAGAGAGGAGTCTGTCAGAGGTTCATTACAATATTTAATTCTATCTTTTATGCTGATTACTTGTGCAGTTATCTGTTCAACCATGCCTTTTAATATGAAATTTTCTGATTTTAATTTTTTCAATTTATTTTTTAGGTTATTAATATCTATTTGTAGGTCTGTCACAGTTATAGGTTTATTGGGTTTAAATCTATCAGTAATTTCTGTAAAATTATAAGTTGACTTATAATCTTTTAGATCTATTTCAAATCTATCAGTTTCAGTTAAGGATTCTTTTAATTTAGATAAATAATCTTTTTTAGATTGTAGGTCTGGAAGTTTGTCTATCAAATCCATTATTATGTTTTCTTGTTTTGTTAAGACACATATTTTTAATTTTCTTTTACAATAACAATTATCAATATTATTACAGTTACATAATTGAACGTTTCCATCATGTGAAGAAACATCTATAGAGGAGGATGAAGTACTGTTACTATTATCTATCTGGTGAATTTCATTATCTGTTTCATCACTATCTGTCAGTTCTGTTATACGCATTAATTTATCCTTTAATTTTTTTGATATATCAAGTTTATTTATCTGTCTTTGAAAGTTACAGTATCTGCTAGTGTGTCCCTTTTTCCCACATTTGAAACAAGTAATGTCACTTTCCCTACGTCTATCATATTTCTTTCTTTTGGACTCTTCTTTCTTGTCTTTAGACTTACTTTTATAATATCTTCTATTATTTTTCTTATATCTATCATATCTATCACTTCTGTCATCTTTCTTTTCTTTTCTTCTTTTTCTAGAGGGAGCAATTAATGGATCAAAACCGTATTGCTCACAAAAAGTTCCTAGCTCTTTTTTAGCAAATCTTTTTTCTTTTTCTATCTGGTTTTTTAACCTTAAGTCATTACATAGCCATAAACCTGTTTTATTAATTGAAGATATTATGTCTCCATATGTTAGGCTAGGATAGTCTATAGTTCCGTCATTATTAACTATATCAAGTCTAACTTTCTGAGCAAAGAAATAGGGTAAACCAGCAATGAATTTTTCTTTCCAGTAGGACTGTTGGCAATCATTCCTACTTAAAACTTTTGAAATAAAAACATCTTTATACCATCTAAAATCTGAAAGTTGTGGACATCTTAAATTAATTAAAACATTTGAAGCTCTTTCTTTATATTGATTGGGATCACCAACAAAATGTTTAGTTATAGTAAAAATTAAAGTATTAACTGCATCTTGTGAAGGCTGTCTGTTTGTCATTATAACACTTCCATCTGTTTCTCTTTTAACAGCTGTCAATATTCCATTTCTGTCATCATTATTTAAATAATGATCCCACCAGCCTTTCAACTGGCCAGTAAAACCAGTGACTACTAAATGAGCTATCTGATGATCTTGTTTTCCATGATTTTTATAAACATTAGTGAGCAAAGTCATCTCATGTAAAAGGTTTATTATTTCATATTCTGACATTCCATCAATATTCCATTCATAAATTAAATCTGGCGAATAAGATGAATTAACATAAGTATGTCTTTCTTCAAATTGTAAATCAGGGGGAGTAGGTTTAGGATACCAATTCTTTCTGGGGTATAAGTCATCAATTCTTCCTTTTTTACGATCTTGTGATGAAGATGCTAAAATTAATTTATTAATTCGTAATTTATCTGTAAATTGTGATTCCAAATTATTTATATCTGTCAAATCTGTCAATTGATTGTCTTCTGATTCTTCATCCTCTGAAGAGTCAGTTCTTCCTTTTTTATTTAATGTTATAATATTCTTATTTTTTAATGGCTCCATATCCTTTGATGATTCTAATTTCATTAAGTCTAATTTTTTATTTATTTCATTAAGTAAATTATCAGTTTTCTCTGTCATGGGTTTCTTTAAAGGTGCTCTAAGGTGAGGAGGTATCTCATGAGGGATAAATAAAGGGGTATTAGACGTGTTTTCTTTTTTTATGGAAGTAGAAGGGGGTATAAGTCTGTCTTCTATCTCTTGTAGCTTTTGACCAATAGTTTTTAGATAAGTATTGGTGTAATTGTTCTGTTGAATTATACTATCTAGATTCTTATTATCATCACTTAGACTGGGTCTTTTAATAGGTGTAGCCAAAACTTGGACTCCACTATTTTGACTCAATATAATTGATTCAAATGGTGGATAAGTCTGATACACTTTCTCATGATTTTCTGTCTTTGTCCATGATAATATTTTCTCTATTACACTTATCTTTTTGTTATGATAGTCTAAAAAGTCAAAGAAACTAAAGTGTGTCTGTAAGTCTGTCATCATTTCAAAATACTTAGTTCTTAAATTGTTTCTTTCATGTTCATTATATTCTTCAAAAAATTGATTCTTTCTGTCATTATTTTCAGGTTTTAAATAATCATATTTTAGTAGTTCCTTATCTAAAACAAATTCTTTAGATAAAACATTAATTTGTCTATCATCTGTAAATCCTAATATATCTGTGTGGGTAGGAGAATCAGGTTGAGGTTGGGGCTGATAAAGAGGTTGGTGAACATTAGGGGTAGGTTGTGTGGTATCTGTCGGATAATAAGCTGGCTCTGTCTGAATAGGGGTTTTCCTAGTATTTATAGGGGGAAGGTGTATAACTGGAGGAAGATTTTGGGGAGGTAAAGGTCTGGAATCAGAGAAAGGTGTCCTAGAGGAAAAGGAGCTTCTAGGGGTAAACATCATTGGGGTCTTTTTGCCTGTAGAACTACTAGGTCTTATGAGACTATCAGTATGTCTGTCATTATTATTAAAAGAAATAATAACTGTACCATCTGTATTTTGGGCTATAAAGTCTGGTTCAGTGTTTTCTATTTTTGGTGTGGGGGCAATAGCTTCAAGTTGCCATCTTTCAGGAAGGGTTATATCTTTCCACTGTATTTGTTGAGGTACCCGCAATCTAGTATTCCGGGTTGAGGCTTGCATAAGGAGAGTCTGTCCTTTAGGGGAAGGATCAACTATGGATTGAGGGTCTAAAGTGGTTTTCATCAGTTTATAATAAATCCTATAAATAATAGCTAAGGGTTCTGAGCCTTCTTTCATGTAATAACCATTTGTTTTTACATTTAAAGTTAAAGCATCCATAATATTTCTGTCAGATAAGCTTAAAGCAAAGTTAGGATAACAATTAAAATATACTGGTCCTTTATGTAGGCTTGTTTCCATCATTCCAAGAAGTGAGTCATCAAATCTTAAATGTCTGTCATCTCTTAAGCAAAGTAAAACACTTGCATTTAAAGCTTCTCTTGTTAATGGTTTAACAGCTACTTGAACCAAACCAACATGTAAAAATGCATATTTCTGTCTGTGCCTGTCAATTGAATCTATTGAAAATAACTGAATTGTTTCATATTCATTAAATAAAGAGTAAGTTCTTTCAACAGTTTTTATGGTATAATCTGTCAAGAAAGATAATTTAGAAAAAGTAGTCTGTCTGTAGATTTTATCAGTTCTTTCAGTTGGTATATTCCATTTATTCCATTCTAATAAATTTCTGTCTATATCTCTCATGCTAAATTCTTCAGAATTAACTATCTTATCACTTTCCATGTTCAGATTAGTGTGTGCCTGCCCTAAGTGTGTCTTAGCAACAGATAATGAGCGACTAAACATATTCATTTTATCTCTAAACAATTAATAATTACTGGCGGAACTATTACTAACCACTGGTATCCTTGCTATCGGGACCACCTCCTCGGGAAACTCCATTACGGGACCACCCAAACAACGCCTGTCCGTCGGCTACAACAAAGGGGCTGACCAACGCGAAACTATGGTTTGCCAACGAGTCTCTAGGCTGACCAACGCTAACAAGGAGCAAGTAGTGGCTATGTAGTAATATAAGTTCCTAGTAACTTCTTAATTGCAAAGAAAATATTATTTTATTATATTTATAGTTAAAATAGATCTATTATAATATATATATAGGTAAAATAAATAAAATAATTTTTTATAATGACAGATAATTAAACTTTTAGCTCAATAGATCCTATAAGTAATTTAAGTGGTGGGTAGTAGCATCTTCCGAGTCATGATTGAGGAATTTAATGAGTTTTATCCGGTCCTTTTTCCTATTCTTGTCTTGACCGTAAAATACATTCACAAATCACAACTCAACTATTCATTCATTTTTTTTTTTTTTTTCTAAACAAAAAAAGGGGGGGGGTTGGGGTGGGTTCCGCTCAGCAATAGCATTTTGACCCGACAAAGCACCTTTTTTTTTGACCAGGAACATCGTTCTGACGACGGGGTGGAATGGTACTCGTAGGTGATTTATGGAATTTTCCAAATGGTTTCGACAATTTCTTCTATAAATTCTGGCTCTGGCCTGCAATTGCAAGTTAACCCACAATTATTATTTTTTTTAAAATTTTTTTATAAAAAGAATAGAAGTTAGCGATCATAAAATAAAAATAAATGAGCTACGAAAAATGGAATGAAATAAAAGCTGTGATAAATCAACCCACCCAATTCTCCACTTTATTTGCTTTCTTTTTTTGCAGGCGCCACTCCACTTATTCACTTTTTGCTTTTTTTTTTTTTTTTTGTTGCAACCACCCACTCATTCAATTTTCTCATTCACTTTTCTCATGCCCTTGACCTTTTTGCTTTTTTCTGGCACGTGGATGGGGAAAGAAAAATGCTAAAAACACATTTCTTTACACAATTTTTGTCACAATTATTTTACAGTTCTGTGTTTTTGTAAGGTGTAATATGAATTATGATCAAAATAGTTTATTTTAAGTATTTTAATCTTAAACTTTGTGAGCTTTAGCTAGATCAATTGGTAAAAATTATTGTTATTGAATAAGGTACTTAAGATTGAATCCCACTCAATCTACACAAAATGAAATTCACTAATGTCTAAACATAATAATAAAAAATGTTTATTATGAAGTGGATGCTATGAATTCAAACTATTGTATTTATAAAAGATTTTTACCTTTTACACTATTAAACTCACATTTTCTTTGTAAGCATAGTTACTAGTTAGTTAATAGGGAGTTTTAAACATTTGTAAAACCATCAAACAACTTTATACACAATTTATTGAAATGGTAGGTTATGAGTGGTAGATAATCACTTTACATGAACCTATCACTACCAACACTTATATATTTCATCTCTCACACCTTACACTTTAGCAAGTTGTAAAAAAAAAAAAATGTATCACTTTAACAAATTCAATCTCATTCACAAATTAATTAAAAACTAATCTATTTTGAATTTTGAAATTTTATAATTCTTTTTTTGTTAGGTGAATAGGGGAAGGGGACTTGGTGGATTCAAACCCGAATGCCAATGCGTCATAAGTGATGTAATAGCCATTTAGATATTTCTCGAACCCCTGAACTAACCACAACTCAGTGGTTGCCTTCACATAAATTTATGGGTACTTTTAGTTTGACTTGATATTGTTTATGTTTTGATAGGGATTGAGGCACCATAAGGCTACCACGTTCACATGTCTCTCACAATTTCTGTTTCTTCGACTTTATAACCTTAATAAATGGATGTGGGCTAAGTCTCCAACTTTCTTGGTCTACCAAAGGGGGCCGAGTCGTAAATGGCAGGTGACTAATTGACAAATGCAAAATAAATACTTATTTCAATGTCTTACACAAGATATAAACTCGTTTATATTATGTTGTTTTCAACGTTAAAATATATACAGTAGTTCGGATTAGCTTTTGATTTGGGAAAAAGGTTTAGCTTTAAAATATTTGGAGTTTTTAAGTTCTAATTATCCGATAACATGTATCTTATTTTATGTAATGTACATTATTCACTTAATTAGTTGAATTAAATAAGTTATATGTATTGTATATGACAAGAACTAATTTAATTATCTTACTGGTTGTTGAAATTAAATGCTCCAAATATGTTTTTATCCCATTTGTTTTTATAGTCATTAAAGCTTATTTAGTTATTCTTTTTTTTAAACAATTATTTATTTATATACCGTTTAACACTATTGTCAATTTCAATAAATAATTAAACAAATAAACCCTTTAGTAAAGGTTAATCTTTTTATTTATTTATTTTATTTTTAGTGAAGGTTAATTTAAACGCACAATAGTGCTGTATATATAATCAAAGAATATATGCCTTCAGAATAAGATTCCCTTCCATTCTCAAAAAAAAAAAAAAAAAAGGATTCCCTTCCTCTCTCTCTCTTTCTCTTTTTTATTTTATGGAATGCTTAATATCCAAAAAAAAAAAAAAATAATAATAATTTAGTTATTTTTTAGACATATATCGAAAATGAATAATGTGAGAGATACAAACTATTTTACAAAAAAATTTACAAACTGCTGACATGGTAAATGATTATTGAAAAATAAAAAACCAATAAAAGATTAACCACATCAGCATTTTGTAAAAATATTGTAAAATAATTTATATATACAGCATTATATTCACAATACTATCGCTTGGAAATTTGCTTGGTACTGTACATATGCATGTACTTCAATCTTATCTTGTCCAAACAAGCCTAGTTCTAAAACTACAAGATATCCATCTCAAAAAAATCAAAAACAAAACCTGCAATATGAAGGAAATAGGCAGAGAGGAACGTGGCTTTATTCTCCATTGATCTCATAAATGACTTTATTCACAGGGGAATCAAGATAAGCTCGCAATAATTTAAATCTTGGATATCATGGACAGTACACACCAGTCAATTTTTAGACTTACTTTAATACTTATTCCTAAAAAAAAAAAAAAAAAAACTAGGACATTGACCTAACAACTAGGACATTGTTTCTCAAAAAAAAAAAAAAAAAAAAAACAACTAGGACATTAAACCTGGATCTGAGGAGAGGGAAAACCCAGATCATGGTAGTCTTGGTTGCGGTGTTGCCGGACGTGATCTCACTACACTAGGTTGAGGGTGACAGTCTCGCAGCGGTCTTTGTTGTGAGAGAGAGAGAGAGATCTTGTATAAATTTTTTATTATGAAAAAAAGTAGTTTCTTTTTCTTTCAAAAATACAATTGAAAACAGAAAATGAAAAATGTGTGTTAATTTAAAAAGAAAAAAAACTATTTTGCACAATAAATTTTTAGAAAATTTTTTAAAACCTGTTTTGTTTTGTTTTTGTTTTTTATGAACAACATGAAGAATTTTTTAAAAACTGTTTTGTGAAAACAGGTGCCAAACAACATAACCATTAATGGGGACTTTTAAAACATGATTTTAGCTATGTCCCAGACACATAGTTTGTAATTATCACTGCGGCTAAAATGGAGATAAAAAGTCACTAAATCTAGTCAAAGATTGAAATAACATGGAAAAAAAGTTTCAATGTTTACCCACAAGCCATTCTTCTATGATTCTTTCTCCATCAATCAAGCCACAATATTCTGTTCCTTCTTAGTCTTCTTCCTCATTGACAATGCAGCACTGAAAAAATCATCCATGGCTTTGACAGAAGACCCTTTGAAACCTTCCTCATCTTTCATGGCATTCTTAATCATCTCCATCACTTCACAAGCTCTCCTTCTCATTTCATAGCCTTTCTTTGTCTCATTCATCACCAACTCAATTTTCTCAACTATATCTTCATGTCTAATCTCACAGCTCTTCCCTCTAGCTAACTCCACACAAACTCCCAACTCTTCCTCCAGCAACTTCACATTGAAAAATTGCTCTGCTGCCATAGGCCATCCAATAATGAGCACGCCTTGACTAAGCGCTTCAAGGACTGAATTCCACCCACAATGACTCAAAAATGTAGAAACAGACTTGTGAGACAAAATATCCACCTGGGGTGCCCAATTATGCACTAGTAACCCTCTTTTTGATCCCTTTATTCTCTCTTCAAATCCTTCTGGCAACCATTCGTTTGCTTTGAATTCTGAGTTCAAATCAAACCCAATTGGTGGCCTAACAACCCAAATGAAATTCTTGCCACTAGCCTCCAACCCCATAGCCAATTGCATCATCTGTGAGGCAGAGATGGTGTTCATTGAGCCAAAAGACACATAAAGAACAGAATTCAAAGGCTTTGTGTTAAGCCATTCAAGACAAAGCTCAGAACTAATACCATCTTCTTTGCCAGCACGAGCTTGCCTTTTTGTTGATAAAAGAACCGGCCCAATAGGCCAAACAGGCCGACCAAGTTTGCGCCTAAAGTACAACAATCCAACATGGTCAAACTCTTCCACAGTGTTAAACAAAATTCCATCAGATTTCACCCACTCTGGAAGATTCTTCTTTTGGTGAAAGATAGACCAAGGATCAGTACCATCAGCCTCTTTTATAGTTACTGCTAACTGTGAAACATGAATGCTTGAAGCTTCAGCAAAATCAGGCAAATAAAACAAATCAGAATCCACATACCTGTGAGGCAGGTTCATCCAGAGAGAATGGTAACAAGCCAAGCCGAACCCACCTGCACCACTAAATATTGCATGAAACACATTGAGCTCTTTAGCAACACTTGCAGTCCATCCAAAGAAAATGTCAGCAAGGATACAAAGTGGAGGGTTGCCTAGTTGTTCGGTGAGATTTTCAATGAGCTTCTTGAATGATGGCTTGAGAGAAACGCTAGCTTCCACGAGTTGGATGACTTGGTAGTAAGGAAGAGCGTCTGTGTTCTCAGTGTTGGGAGGGAGGCCATAGTCAGAGCTTGAGAAAGGGATTTCAAGGAGGTTAATGGTGGAATTTGGAGGGAGAGAGGACCTTAGCTTCTTGATGTTTAAGGGGGTATTGACCAAAGTTACAGTGTAGTTTTTGCTTTGTTCTATGTGGAGGGCTAAGGCTAGGAAAGGTATAATATGGCCTTGTGCCATGAATGGGAATAGCACTATGTTTTCCTCTCTCTGTGCCATTGCTCTAACAGTGTATCTGGTTCGGAGTAGTGTGCTTTTGAACCAAATTATGGGGGTTGTTGAAGTGGTCCTAAAGGTTTTTTGACATCAAAGGTGAAAAGAAAATAATTTGTCTGATTTTTAGTGATTTGTGGGTCTAGGTTGAAATTGAATAGTATGTCGTTAAGACACTTTTTATGGGGAGTAATGTTAGTACCATGGACAATGGACATGGACTCTTTCACATTTATTGTAATTTGGTAAGGTAATAATGTTCTGGATGACTCACAGTATCCTGATCCGCCCAAGTATTAATATCACACAACTCACAGTATAAAAAAGTCGGTAACTCTAGAATGCTGTGTGAAAGCTTTAAACTTTAAGAATAACACACAGTTAGGGGAAAAAATTGCCAAACAGACTATTTGTGGGAAAAAATTAGGCGCGTGACACGTGTACAAAGTTATTTAGTAAATTAGACTGTTTTTGAAAGTCGAGTTTGGCAAACTCGACTTTGGGCTGACAAACGAACACTATAATGGCGTTTTTTTAGTGGCTATAGCAGTGATTATAGAAAACGCCACTAAAAAAAAAGCCACTATTGTGTCTGTATTCCAGCCCAAAGTCGAGTTTGCCAAACTCGACTTTCAAAAACAGTCTAACTAACTAAATAAGTTTGAACGCGTGCTGTCCGGCTAAAATTTTTCAGAATTTTCACTGTTTGGCAAATTTTGCCCACAGTTGGGCGATGTGGGATAACCCACTTACAATATTCTTGTCCAAATATATAAAAAGGATCATGTTAATGAGTGTCCTTATAATATTTGTTAATAATTAATTTTAGGAAAGTTTTGATATCACTTTTATGGGATTTAAAAAAAGCTGTCAAAATATTAATTTTTTTTTCATTTCCCATAAAAATTTTCTTTAAATGGATTATTAACCAGTGTTCTAAAAACACTCGTTAGCATTTTTCATGTAAAAGAAATTATAAAAAGAGTTTGTACCACTATTTATAATTTTATATTGTTGTATTTGTGACACCATTATTATTACAAATGCTTTACATATGTTTGTTTCTGGAATGGCGTTCTGCCGAGTCAAAAAAAGGAGAGAGGGATGATGGAAAGGAAGGTACGCAGTTTAAGGTTCCATATAGTTGAAAATTAAAAATTAAAAATATTATAGGAAAATAATTTAAATAGTATCTTAAGACTTATTTTTAATGAAAAAATTTCTAAATAATTTAAATAGTATCTTAAGACCTATTTTTAATGAAAAATTACTAAGAAGGGATGTTTGTGAGTTTTCGTAAATACTACATAATATACTGTTCAGAAAAGACAACATTCACCGCAAAAAAAAAAAAAAAAAAAAAAAAAAAAAAAAAAAAAAAGGCGACCTAGGAAACGCAGAATCCAAACCGCACCTAACTAAACATTGGACTTTTGTGCTCATGAGTCCTGACCTCACCACTACTCTCAAACGGTAAATATTGACCATATTCTTTGGTCTGTATTTGTAAAAAGGTTCGAATTGAGACAAACCGAGGTATATTTTATTAAAAAATTCATAGGAACTTCTAGATTACAGATAAATAGATTTTTTTGTGAATTTTTTTTTTAGATATTTTTGGAGTACATATAAATAGATTTTACTATAAACATGATTTAAGAAAGCATTAATTTTCGTGATATGAAAATACCTAAGAATTATCTTATTTTATTTTGCTAAAATTTTATATATATTTTATATTATTTTTCATGAAAAGCTTCCATGTCTGGGAGGATGTAATGTATTATTGATGTAGACAATTAATTAGTTGATGATACCTAGGGTCAAGGCTTGCCATTATAATTTTGGGAGAATGTGGACAATTAATTTGGTTAAAAACTCTTACAGAGTGAATTACAAATATGAATATTAAATGAAATTGATTTTTTTTTTTTTTGGGTAGTATTCGTTTGCATACATTATGTAATAAACACTGTCCTAAAAGTTATTGGATTATTTTTATAAAATTATTAGTATCTATTTTAATAATTGATCAAAAAGTTATTTAAATGAAATCTTTAATTCTATATTTGCAAATATTTTAAATGCATATATGCATAATATCTCAAAGATACATAAGATATATCTCAGGAGCTGGCTAAATGAATGCTAATTAATTAGTATTTCAGACGTTGGTGTCACCTAATAATTTCCTTATTAAACATCTTCCCTTATCAAACGTTTTCTAAACTTTGAAGTGAGTAACGTTGCTAATCTGCTAGGCTTCTTTCTTACAAGTTACAATAGATTTGATGAGTCAAAGCAATTATAAAGATAATTTACATCCTATCTTTATCTTATTAATTTATGGAAAAACCTTGTGTTCAATGAAAATTTTCAATGGACATGATAGGATTCAGACACGTGTCCAAGAGTGGACACGTGTCCACAATTCAACGTGTCCAATAAAAACTTTCACTGAACGCAAGCCGGACCCTTAATTTATTAAAGTTGGCTTGAATTATTTACTTTATATAGGCTTGTATTGTATGGCTTTTTTTAAAGTATTTTTTTTTTTAATGAAAAATATGTGTTATGATATATATTCTTGGGTTAATGTATGCCTTTTAATAACCTATTTTAGAAATTTTTTTTATGAAAAATAAAAAAAAGTTAGTCACTTTCTCATTTTTCTATAAATTTTTTTATAAATTGGTTTATTAATGCCTAAGGACATACATTAGTAAAACTTTAAAAAAAAAAAAAAAAGGTAAATTACTACTTAACCAACTGTGGTTTGGCCAAAATTTAAGTTACTTACCTGCAGTTTTAAATTTGACATTTTACTCACCTAAGGTTTTATTGAAATTTAAGTTGCCTATTTATGGTTTGAAATCCCATGATATAAGTGTTCTACTAGATTATTTTTTATTTTATTTAATCTTGTATTTTTTTTTTTTTTTTTTTTGAGGAGAGAAACATAAAAGTGAAGTAAAATCATATATTTAGCCATATTTTTAATAAATGTGGGTTAAAAAAAAAAAATCTAATTATACTAACTTAAGGTAGATAAAATAACTGCATATAGACAACTTAAATTTTGAACATAACTACGTGAGGAAGATGTAATTTGCAAAAAATAAATAAATAAATAAACAGTTTGAGAGCTACCACTGAGACATAAAGAAATTCATCAACTCTTCCTTTAATTTTCAGGTCTTTCTGATGGGACATGCTAGTTTTGGTAGGTTGCTACTCTATTTATTTTTTATTTTTTTTGCTAGACTTCAATGTCGGTAGGTTGCTACTCTAATGTTTGGGTTGTAGCTGGTTTCAAATGGAGATGAATAAAAGAATGAAACAAAATGATTCTAAAAAAAAAAAGAAAAAAAGAATGAGACAAAATGGCTTGGATCCGAAGGACTATGAGAGAGCATCTCAAAGGAGTATAATAATAATAATAATTGTCTTGAACTTGAATACACGTGAATTATATAAATAATTCCCACTGATGTCTACACTTTGTGAATGGTCTGTGAACATTGGGAGTATATAACGATCATGCTCCTTAATTTATTTAATTTGTTTTCCCAACATGATCATGCATTAGAATCAACGCAATGTAATATTTAATATATTTCATATTTTCCTCAACTTGATGATCAATTGGAATCCAACCCTTTCTTATATTCTATATGATATATTTTTGTATTTGTCTAGTTTTAATTAGTCCCTTCATTTCAGTTGACCAAACCATCTTCTCTAAAAAAGTTTACCAAACCAATTTCCAAAATTTGTTAACCTACTCAACTTATCTTATCTAATATCTTTATTGAGTAATACTACAAATACAAACTATTTTATAACATTTTTATAAACTGTTAATATGACAAATTTTTATTAGTTCTAATATGGGCTCATCATCAATATCACAGTTTTACTTGCAATAACTCTTTGGAAAATACTAAAGTCACATCAGCAGTTTGTAAAAATGTTATAAAATAGTTTGTATCTGTAACATTACTCTATCTTTATTTGATTATCTTAGTCTTTTAAATGTTTATTAGAATATTTTATAGTTTCCAATAGTTTATTTGTATAGTATTTATTAAAAGATATAGTTTTTTATTTTTATTTTTTTTATAACGTTTATATTAAGAGTCTGTTTGAGAACAACTTATTTAATTGAAATTGAATTTTTTTTGCTAAAAATACCTTAGATAAAGCTAAAAAGTAATTGAACTAGTATAGTAAGACCTATGAATAGTACCAAAAAGATAGATGAGACTCATTAATAGTAGCAAAAATAAGTTAAATAGTAAAAAAAAAGCTGGCTTTTTAAGCCAATGCCAATTGCAACCTAAATCTGTGATAAAAAAATTAAAAGACAGCTTATTTTCAAAAGACTAATTTTGATTTTTTTTTTTTTTTTGTTTCTTAAAATTAAAAAAAAAAAAGGCCCAAAACAAAAACCAAAAAATTATTTTCGATTCTCATTCAACGCCATGCAAACCCTTAAAAAAAAAAAAAAAAAAAAAAAAAAAAAAAAAAAAAGTCGTGCGGGCCTATTGATAATTGATATATCATCACTTTTTTTTTTTTTTGAGAAACTATATATCATCACTTGGATAGACCAAGATTGATTTATTTATTTATTTCTGGCGTTAGGGAGTTCAAGATTCGAGATGGATATTTGGGCTTGAGGAAGTTAAGCTGAGGTTGGTCCTAGATAAGACGGTTTCAAGTGGGTTACATCTAGAGCCCACAAAACAACGAATGCTTTTGAGACCAGCAAATTTGGGCCATAGCAACCCTTCCAGCAATATTGGATTTTATCCTTCTAATAAACTCAAGATTTTTGGGTTTTATGGTTTTATGAGACTTGAATTTGTATTTGCCTCTGGGAAATCAGGCAGTGTGAATTTCCATCAGACAAATCGAGAAGTAACATGCGTAGCCAAAAGTTCCAATTACAGAAAACAAGGCATGAAATATAGTACCAAACTCGATCATTAGCAATATCAGTACACCATGGATAAAGTATTAAGTCTGTAATAAGGCAGATTATCAAAAAAAAAAAAAAAAAAAAAGAGTCAGTAATAAGGCAAAGTGGTGTAGTAGATGAGTTTTCTGAAATGGGGTTTGAGGGAAAAAAAAGAAGCTGTTGGGTTTTGTGGAGCTTAGTTTTGTTTGATTCGGTTTGACGACCCGACCTAACCCGAATAATGTTGCATGGTTTTTAATGGGAGATTGAAAAAATTTTGGCCTGTTTTGTAGCCCATTGTGAATCCTGTGCCCAAGATGTAGAAAACGCAATTTTGTGATTAGGGTTTGTTGTTGTCATGTTTCTTGAGTGAGAGAAAAACTGTAGCCACACTTTTTTATTTTTCCCTGATAATAGTGAAATCCTTGTAACTTTGTGGATGTAAGCAAATTGTCGAATCACGTAAATATTGTCTTGTGCGTGTGATTGTTTTTCTTTGGTTTTTTCTATTTTTTGTTTCTCACAAGTTGGGAATTCGGGTTAATTCCTTACAGAAGCCATAAAGAGATTGAGGATAAGGTGGAAGGGAAGAGAGTTTGTGTTCTCAGCATCAGTTGGGATTATGCATATGTTATTTTTGAGATTCAAAACCAGGTCCCTCATTAAGTAACAAAAGACTTGGGAAATTAAGCGGCCATTTGGTACAGTAGTTTAAGCAACACTTTTCACACACTTTTTCATCCACACATTTTTCCAAAAACTACAAACAACGTTACTAAAATAATGTAATGAAATATTTAGGCCAATTAGGCCATTGCCTAAGAGCATCCATATCAGTTGATGTAAAGTCTTCTAAACAAAAATTCCTTCATTTTACACATTTTGATCAAAAAACACTCACATCAGTAGGTGTAAAATTATGCATAAATACACAATTGCTACAGTAACGGTGCACATATGCACGGTTAATGTAGCACTTGAAATTAATATTTTAATAATTTTTTCTCTCTCCTTCTCTTTGTCTCTCTAGTTGCTCTCAGTCTCACCTCACTCTCACTGTTGCTGATCATCAGAGAACGCCAAATCAACAGAGAACGCCACACCATGCATCAACAGAGAACACCACATCAAAAAATTTCTTCCAAAATCAAGTAAAACAAGAAATTAGTATTACACAGGATTTGTTTGGTTGCCAAGAAAAACACGAAGAAAAAAAAAGAATAAATAAATTTTTGATAAACCTCACTCAAATTTGAGTGGAGCCGATCGTCTTTCCTTCTATTTCTACTCTTTTCCACCACTTTCTCACCAACCAAACAAGAAATCAAGAAAATTAACAACAAAAAAGGCATACCCTAAAGGACCTGGATCTTCAGTGCTAAGAGGAGCATAGGAAGACCGATCCAAGAAGCGAAGCCATTTTGATCACCGGATCGCCGAAACCAGACACCGACAAAAACAAAGGAGCTCACACGCCGACGAAAACAACCGCTACTTTCCTTTGTGTGTTGGGTCTATAAGAGAGTGTTGGGTTTGTGAGAAAGAGGGGCAGTTAGGGAGAGAATAATAAAAAATTGTAAAAGAATGAATATTTTATTGAATAAATGTGTAGAATAGATAAACTGATGTGGATGTTTTGTAAAAATAGGTGTGTAAAATAAAAAAAGTAGATTTTTTTGTGCAAAATAGATGAAAATTTTGCATCCACTGATGTGAATGCTCTAAGACCCCCAAGTGGAACGGTGGTTCCAAAATTTTGAAAAAGAAGGGGTAGTAGAAAAAAAAAAGGTTTTAGATGAAACTCCAAAAATCTGATACATCATTGTGACCAAAGAGCACAAAATTTGGAACATCCTTGTAAACATTGGTACCCAAAAAACTCTTTGGTCTAAACAAAATCAATTATCCCAAAAAAATTTATTATTAACCTCTAGAAAAATAAAAAATCAACTGGATAAAATGCAAATTTAGTCTAAAAAATTACCCACAAAATAATCTCAAATCAAAACAAATCAAAAATCTCAAATCCCTAAAATTTACTATACCCTCTCTCTCTCTCTGGTCAACCCTTTTTTTGCTTTGGGTAAAAAAAAATTGGATTCGGGTCAGGTATTTTTTAGGTCGGTTCATGGTATGTGACAAATTGACAATGGATAATAAATAAACACCTCTTTCGATGTAGTTCTTACACAAGATATATAAACTCATTTCTACTATGTTGTTTTCAACATTAAAATATATAGCTTGGATTAGCTTTTGATTTGGAAAAAAAAAAGTTTAACTCTAAACGTATTTGGAGTCTTAGGTTTCAATTACCAATAAGAAGATGACATGTGTCTTATTATGTGCAATGTACATTATTCACCTAATTAGTTAAGTTAAGTAAATCATATGTATTGTACATAACAAGAACTAATGTAATCATCCTATTAACAGGGCCAGCCCTAGGCCTAGGTCATTTAGGCCATGGCCTAAGGCTCCCTAACATAGAAAGGCCCCCGAATTAATATAGGGCAGTAAGTTTTGTTTTTTTTTTTTTTTTTTTTTTTTTTTTTTTTAATTAAAAAAAAAAGAGGGAGTTACTTGCACTATTTTTTTTTAATCGCATAGGTCTTATAAAATGCCAATGACCACAATAAGTAATTCAATACTTATTTATTTATTTTTATTGAAATGTTACATCAATTTGTAAGTTTTTTATAATAAAATTTGTAGTAACTTTAACAACTTTTCCACACACAAAAAAAAAAAAAAATTATGAATTAATAGAAATACAATACAATTACCAATTCACCATTAAGTGAATAAAAAATGCTAAAACTAATACAAATTTTATGACAAAAAATTTACAACTTATGTGACAGGAATAAGATTGGTGCCACTCAAATAATATAATAAAAAAAAGTTTTGAATAACTTTTGTTTTAAATTTTTTTATTGGTGACACGTTAGTTTGTAAAACTTACATAATAAGTATCATTAGCTCACTTGGTGTGAATTAGTCTTATTAATTAGTAAGAATTAATAATAGATTTGAAATAAAGAATAAACTAAGTATTTTTAAGTGATATTTGGATATAAAAATGCCAATTTAAAATTTTCGCCTTAAGCCTCAAACTATCTTGGGCCAGCCTTGCCTATTCGTTGTCGGAGTTTAATGCTCCATTTATAGTTATTATAGATTATTTAGTTATTCTTTTAAATTTTTTTTTTTTTAATTATATACCACTCTACACTAGTATCAATTTCAGTAACAAATTATTAAACAAATAAGCCTTTTAGTAAAGGTAATTAATTCAAACGTACATTAGTGCTGGATGTATAATCAAAGAATATATGCCTTCAGAATAAGATTTCCTTCCTCTCTTTTTCTTTGCTCGATATCCAACCAAAAAAAAAAAAAAAATTGGTTACTTTTTAGACTAAAGTTTTTATGTGGTGTAGCATAGGACGGGACAGGGAGTGACATATATTTACAATACTATCGCCTGGAAATTTGCATGGTACATATGCGTGTGCTTCAATCTTATATTGCCCAAACAAGCCTAGTTTTAAAACCACAAGATAAACCTGCAACATGAAGGAAATAGGCAGAGCCTTGGGAAGAGGAACTTTTTTTCGTTCGCCATTGATCTCATAAACGACTTTATTCATGGGGAATCAAGATAAGAGCGCAACAATTTGAATCCTAGATATTATGGACACACCTTAAAAAAAAAAGCACTAGAATATTGACCTAATAACAAGAACATTAAACTTAGATCTAAAAAGAGGGAGAACCCAAATCATGGAAAGTCTTGGTTGCAGTGTTAAAGGTCGTGATCTCACAACTCCAGTTGAGGGTGATGGTCTTGCAGTAGTCTTTGTTAAGAGAGAGATCTTATAATTGTATATATATATATATATATATATATAGTAGTTTCTTTTTATTACAAAAATGCAATTGAAAACAGAAAATGAAAATGCGTGTTAATTAAAAAAAAGAAAAGAAAAACTATTTTGCACAATAATTTTTCAGGACAGTTTTCTAAAACCTGTTTTGTGAAAGCAGGTGCCAAACAACATAACCATTAGTAGGACCCACTATTTTCAATTGCTCTTCTCACTTATAATATATGCTGTTATACTAGAATTAAACTCGGATTAAAACACAAGTTATTTTTGCATATATATTGTGGCACACACTTCAGCTAAATTGCAAATATAATTATGAAATGAATACAGTTCACAATTATATTTGAAATCATGTTTTTCAAAACATGATTTTAGCTGTCCCATACACACATAGTGGGTAATTATCACTCTGTCTAAAATGGAGATAAAAAGTCACAAAATCTAGACAAAGATTGAAATAACATGGAAAAAAGTTTCCATGTTTACCCAAAATCCATTCTTCCAAAATTCTTTCTCCATCAATCAGGCCACAATATCCTGTTCCTTCTTAAGTCTTCTTCCTCATTGACAATGCAGCACTGAAAAAGTCATCCATGGCTTTGACAGAAGACCCTTTGAAACCTTCCTCATCTTTCTTGGCATTCTTAATAATCTCCATCACTTCACAAGCTCTACTTCTCATTTCATTGCCTTTCTTTGTCTCATTCATCACCAACTCAATCTTCTCAACTATATATTCATGTCTAATCTCACAGCTCTTCCCTCTAGCTAACTCCACACAAACTCCCAACTCTTCCTCCAGCAACTTCACATTGAAAAATTGCTCTGCTGCCATAGGCCACCCGATAATAGGCACACCATGACTAAGCGATTCAAGCACTGAATTCCACCCACAATGACTCAAAAATGTAGAAACAGACTTGTGAGACAAAATGTCCAACTGGGGTGCCCAATTATGCACTAGTAACCCTCTTTTTGATCCCTTTATTCTCTCTTCAAATCCTTCCGGCAACCATTCATTTGATTTGAATTCTGAGTTCAAGTCAAACCCAATTGGTGGCCTAACTACCCAAATAAAATTCTTGCCACTAGCCTCCAATCCCATAGCCAATTGCATCATCTGTGAGGCAGAGATGGTGTTCATAGAGCCAAAAGACACATAAAGAACAGAATTAAAAGGCTTTGTGTTAAGCCATTCAAGACAAAGCTCAGAACTAATACCACCTTCTTTGCCAGCACGAGCTTGCCTTTTTGTGGATAAAAGAACCGGCCCAATAGGCCAAAAAGGCCGACCAAGTTTGCGCCTAAAGTACAATAATCCAACGAGGTCAAACTCTTCCACAGTGTTAAACAAAATCCCATCAGATTTCACCCACTCTGGAAGATTCTTCTTTTGGTGAAAGATAGACCAAGGATCGGTACCATCAGCCTCTTTTATATTTTTTGCCAACTGTGAAACATGAATGCTTGAAGCCTCAGCAAAATCAGGCAAAGAAAACTCATCAGAATCCACATACCTGTGAGGCAGGTGTATCCAGAGAGAATAGTAACAAGCCAAGCCGAACCCGCAATTACCACTAAAGATTGCATGAAACACATTGAGCTCTTTAGCAATACTTGCAGTCCATCCAAAGAAAATGTCAGCAATGATACAAAGTGGAGGGTTGCCTTGTTGTTCGGTGAGGTTTTCAATGAGCTTCTTGAATGATGGCTTGAGAGAAATGCCGGCTTCCACGAGTTGGATGACTTGGTAGTAAGGAAGAGCGTCTGTGTTCTCAGTGTTGGGAGGGAGGCCATAGTCAGAGCTTGAGAAAGGGATTTCAACGAGGTTAATGGAGGAGTTTGGAGGGAGAGAGGGCCTTAGCTTCTTGATGTTTAAGGGGGTATTGACCAAAGTTACTGTGTAGTTTTTGCTTTGTTCTATGTGGAGGGCTAAGGCTAGGAAAGGTATAATATGGCCTTGTGCCATGAATGGAAAAAGCACTATGTTTTCCTCTCTCTCTGCCATTGCTTTAACGGTGTATTTGGCTTGGAGTAGTGTGCTTTTGAAACAAAATATGGGACTTGTTGCAAAGGGTCCTAAAGGTTTCTTGACATCAAAGGTGAAAGGGTCTAGGGTTGAAATTGAATAGTATATGGTTAGACACTTTTTATAGGGTGTAATGTTAGTACAATGGAGATGGATTCTTTCACATTTTTTGCAATTTGGTAAGATAAGAGCATTCAGCAAATATGTAGGATTCAAAAAAATTCACGCATTAGTCTCACCAATCTACCAAAAATATTTAACATTCAACGTTACCTCACCACAACCCTGTATTACAACTGTTTTTTTCCTATACTACTATTTAAAGGTTTTCCTTGTTTGGAAAGGACTTCTTAATAGTTCAAAAATGCCACTACACCTTAAGTTTAAACAAAGACAAAACTTGAGGTTAATACTGTGACAATACATCTCTAACTCTCACGGTAAAATATTTCCTATAAAATAGGATCATTCTTCGAGAGAGGGCCTTAGCTTCTCGATGTTTAAGGGGGTATTGATCAAAGTTACTGTGTAGTTTTTGCTTTGTTCTATGTGGAGGGCTAAGGCTAGGAAAGGTATAATATGGCCTTGTGCCATGAATGGAAAAGCACTATGTTTTCCTCTCTCTCTGCCATTGCTTTAACGGTGTATTTGGCTTGGAGTTGTGTGCTTTTGAAACAAAATATGGGACTTGTTGCAAAGGGTCCTAAAGGTTTCTTGACATCAAAGGTGAAAGGGTCTAGGGTTAAAATTGAATAGTATATGGTTAGACACTTTTTATAGGGTGTAATGTTAGTACAATAGAGATGGATTCTTTCACATTTTTTGCAATTTGGTAAGATAAGAGCATTCAACAAATATGTAGGATTCAAAAAAATTCATGCATTAGTCTCACCAATCTACCAAAAATATTTAACATTCAACGTTACCTCACCACAACCCTGCATTACAGCTGTTTTTTTCCTATACTACTATTTAAAGGTTTTTGTTGTTTGGAAAGGACTTCTTAATAGTTCAAAAATACCACTACACCTTAAGTTTAAACAAAGACAAAACTTGAGGTTAATATTGTGACAATACATCTCTAACTCTCACGTAAAATATTTCCTACAAAATAAGATCATTCTTCCACTAACCCACTTATTCAAAATGACTATACATTTATGGTTTCTTTTTAAAAAATAGAAAAACAAGTTAAACAAACTCTCATTGCTTTTTTTTTTTCTTTTTTTTTTTCCTTATATTACTATTTAAGGGGTTTCCCTTGTTTGAAAATGACTTTTCAATAGTTTAAAAATATGTCTACACCTTAAGTTTAAGCAAAGACAAAACTTGAGTATAATACTGTAAAAATACATATCTATTTCTCACCTAAAACATTTCTTACAAAGTAGGATCACTCTCCTACTAATCCACTTATTCGAAGCAACTATACATTTATTGTTTTTTTCTTTATAAAAAAGAAAAAAGAAAAAAGAAAAACAAGTTAAACAAATCCACATTGCTTTTTTTTTTTTTTTTTTTTTTTTTTTTTTTTTTTTTTTTTTTTTTTTTCCCTAAGAGTTCAAAAATACTCCTATTCCTTAAGTTTAAGCCAAAACAAAACTTGAGGATAATACTATAAAAATAAATCTCTAACTATAACTTAAAACATTTCATACAAAATAGTATCACTCTTCCACTAACCCATTTGATCAAAACAACTATACGTTCACCTTTTTATTTTTATTTTTATTTTTTTTTATATATTTTTTTTCTAAATATTAAAAAAAATGGTTAAACAACCCCACATTGCTTTTTTTTTTTCCCCTATAAAAAAAATTTCAAAGAACATCCTCACGTTAAAAAAAGAAACTAAATAGATATACACACGTTTGATTACAATTTAAATAGCTTTTAACTTCTTTTAAAAAAATATAATTGCTCTTAAATTATTATACTTATCCTTATTTATTCACATGCACTCAACAAAAATTAACAATACCAAATCCTTTATTGTTCACAATTCTATCTCTATAGGTTGGAAGCCTTGAATCCAAGAGGTTTAATGTGATTTTTTATGTGTTTAATCATTAATGTTGTTTTGAAAGTCATATTCCTGATTTTAGGTTCACCGCTAATGCATTATGTTGTTATTTACTTATTTTTATTTTTTTGTGTAGATGAATTTCTTGGTTAAGATTTTTGCCTTATAGATTGTGTTGGGATCTCAACTATCAGATCTCTTTAAAGTTTCAAGTTTATTGTTTCAAATTAAAGATAAAGTCAAAATTTAATCTTGCTTTAGATAAGTCTTCATGTTTGTTATGTTCTATCTTGCTTTGGCTTTTGGTCTCTCACATTCTGTCTTTTACTTTTTCACCCGTGAGTTAAGATTGAAAAATTGTTTCAGTCTAGTAATAATGATGCGGCAATAGGGATGAAAGGGGGACTTCAGCGAAATCGTGAGTTAAGATTGAAAAATTATTTCCGTCTAGCAATAATGATGCGGCAATAGGGATGAAAGGGGAATTTCAGCGAAAAGCGATAAGAGAGAGAGAGAGAGAGAGAGAGAGAGAGAGAGAGAGAGAGACAAAAGGAGCATGGACTATGGAGGAACCACAACTAAAGCATATACTTTGATGTCTTGTGACAATGCAATATTAGCAATAAGAAAGTAGTTGTGTTTGAGACTATTAATAGTGTTGGGGTTGTCATCCACCACATCATGAGTTGAACTACGACACTATATATATATATATATATATATATATTTTTTTTTTTTCCACTGGGGGTTATTGTTGAAAACTTGGATTTGGATGATAATGCACTATTGCACAGGATAAGGCTTCACGTGTAGAGAGTTAGGAAGTTAATCATGAAATGTATAATAGTGTTTTTTTTTTTTTTTTTTTTAATTTTAAAATTATTTTATAGTGCCCGTTTGGGAAATATTTATTTCAGGTACTGTGGGCGCAAGCATCTGCAAAGAATGGTTTCCTCATGGGAAGTACGTTTCAGCCTAAGGTGGACCGAATGGAGGGTGTAAATGGAGTCTCCACTTAGATTAGCTCTAGGAACCTTAAGTATAGCACTCTTGTGGAAGGAGTGATCTTTACCAGAGCATGTGTTCGGAGTTTAGGTATGGGGATGGGAAGGTGTTAGGTACCCAACCTCACCCGACCCGTAGGTCGGCCTTCACTCATTGTGTTTCGAATCCTAAACCCATCAAAGGGTCTTCTAATATGTTATTCTATACCCGCACACACTATCATGCATCTAAAATCCAAACATGACATATGTCCCACACTCATCCATAGCATAAAACCCTATCATTCATCTAACACATATATATCCAAGGGCAGCAAGTATGCCCAAGGCAATAGCATCAACAAGGAATTTAATCAAGCATAGCGTCATGGCATTCATCAATCAAAAAGGCCAATCATTAAGTTCAGAAGCATTTTCATATTCATATGCATGGCTTACCTTCACTTACTTCAATGCACCATAACACCTCAGCACCTATGCATCAATGCATGTTCAAATTTTCATAAATTTTCATATGGTTCATCAAAGCATAAACCCTAATCATTAATCTATCAATTCAAGTATGTGAAACATGTTATTCTACTAACACTAGACATAAACATATGAAAATTAGACTCAACAAGACCTAAACAGAGTAATAAAACAAAGCAAAACAAATGAAATCAAGAAGAACCGTAAATCTGCGTTTCTAGGCCTTGAGTATGCGTACGCATGCATAAAGAATACATACACATACACACCTAGAAACACAGTTTTAAAGCAAGCAACAATATGACAATCAAACAAAACCTAGCATACTTCTATTATATTAATTCAACTCTTCATTCAAAACATAGTGAGACACAACAAATCAAAATAAAACAAAAAAAAAAATCATATTTCTAAGTATGCACAACATATAAATCAAATTAAGAATAACAAGAACACAAGTTATAAAAATCCAAATTAAGGAGGAGCCATAGAGAGAGACTCACTTTGCCTATAGAACACAACTTGGTAGATATTTAACTAGCCCTTTAGTGCCTACACAACAAGATCGAATGATAATAAAGGGAATTAAATATATCAATAGTCCGTTAGTAATCACAACTCAAAGTAAAAAGATATTCTTGAAAAGCTTTAGAAAGAATGTTTGAAAAAGGTTTCTTTGGAATGAGATTGATAGTTTCTACCTTAATGAGTAATAGAGAGAGGTTTTGAAGAAACAAAAACGTGCATAGTGGCTATGCGTGCAGAAGATTCAGAGATAAGAGTGTTCTTGGATGAGTTTTAGTGAAAAAGAGTCTCTCTTTATCTAGGGTTTGAGTTTGGAGGCATAAGATTGTATTTATATGCTTAAACTAGGATTTTCAGACTCATTTAGAGGGTTTTGGATGTTCTCAAGGGTCTAAAGGCCGGCCCACATCAAAGGATGATGTTTTGGGGACCTAAAATTGAAGTTTTGAAACCTAGAAAATCGGTGTGTGTATGGATCTTTCAAGGGTGTGTATGCACACTTGATTTATACGTACGTATACTTTCAAAACCCTAATTCCTAACAGTTCTAATGACCCAACTTCAAACAGCCATAACTCACTCAATATAAATCTAAATTAGGAAAAATTTATGTTAAAATTGAAACTCAAGATGCCTATTTTCCAATGAAATAAACCTAACACGCAAAATGTATTTGTGGATCAAAAGTTATGATCAAAATAGTGAACAAAGGTCATTTTTTAGCATTGTTTTCAAAGTAATTTGAGCACTTTTGAGTTGTGATTGCTTTCAAACTATCAAAGTAACTTCAATTACCCTTTGTAGAAATTTCAAGCTCATCTTGGGACCGGGGAGGCAGGGACTAAAATAAGTGAAAAGCCTATCCATACATATTATTTAAACAAATCACACAATTAATTAAAATAGTCATATAACAAAAATTATACATGGATAATTTTTTCAATTGCCATAGTGAGTTTAGGAAAAATTCCGCCAAATTGATTTGGAACAAAACTGTTTCCTAAAATAATATCTAAATTAGGGAATAGATTAATTAAGGAAAAATAACTTATTTGAAAACTAGCAAATTAGTTTTTAAAGCAATATTCCAAGTGAATTATTTTTTTTGTAAAAATATCTATGTTATGTATGAGAGGAGATTATTTCAATAGCTAAATCAAGAGATGTAATAGGATTTTACAACACTTTGATTAACGAAATTGTATTGAATATAAAATTTTATCAATGAAATATTGAAATTTGTCCAGCGCAACTATGCAAAGTAAATATTGATAATGAATTGTATCAAGATTGCATGGATTAAAGACTTATAGCTATATATTAATTTTAGTAATGCAAAAAAAAAAAAAAAAAAAAAGCATTGATTCAAGTTAATTAAGAAACCTAACTGAGCTCTCAGAGGCTGTTCTATTTTTTTTTTTGGTAAAAGTTAATAATTTGCATCTATTATAATTTCGGATTACTATATCTTTCAATCACAAAAATATCTAGGGGTGTAATGAGTATTTTGCGTTTATGGATGAAATAACTTTTTTCATAACACTCTTAGGTATTTTTGTGATTAAATAATATAATAATTTTAAATTATAATGAATACAAATTATTAACCTTTACCAACAAAATAAAAAAGCCTTTAAGAGCCCATAGGCTAGTTGTTGCAAAAGGACCTTCTGGTATGTGAAGGTAAAAGAGATGGTTTTTTTTTTTTTTTTTGAAAAACGTGAAGGAGATAACGTGGAAGGAAAAGTTGGGTGTAGGAAAGACATAAAACAATAAAATAATTATTTACTCAATGAGAGAGAAAAAATATTATTAAAATTAAATAGAGAAATAAATATTGATTCTAATATAATTTAAATTATGTGTTTATTAAAATAATAAAAGTGAATTTTTTGAGTTAATTTATCTAAAAACTTGTTGAGGCTATTGTGAATATTCTAATAACATTTTGAATGAGTTTTGGCATACTCACATTATATATTATAATCATTTTGTACCACTATTTATATTGTTGTATTTGTGACACCATTAACATTACAAATGCTTCCATGTTTTATTATTTTTCATGAAAAGTTTCTTTGTTTTAGAAGAAGACAGTATCTTATGAGGTCCATGTATCAGTGAGACACATGTTTCATGCGCCTAGTATATATGAAAGTTTTTCGTTTGAGAGGATTTACTTTTGATGTAGACAATTAACTAGCTAGTCAACGATACCAAGGGTTAAGATTCAAGGCTTGCCATTATTATTATTTTTTTAGAGAAAGGCTTGCCATTAAATTTTAGGGGAATGTGGACATTTAATTTGGATAAAAACTCTTACAGATTGAATTACAAATATCAATATAAATCAATAAGAAAATTGAATTGCTTTGGGTAGTATTTGTTTGCATACCTTGTGTAATAAACACTGCCCTAAAAGTTGTAGGATTATTTTTGTAAAGTTATTATCTATTTTAATTATTGATCAAATAGTTATTTAAATGAAATTTTTAATTCTTTATTCGCAAATATCTTAAATGCATACTGTCTCAAAGATACATAAGATACATCTCATGAGCTGGCTCAATTAATGCTAATTAATTAGTTTTTCAAACGTTGGTGGCACCTGATATCTTTCCTTAATTATTAAATATTTTTTTATTCTAAACTCAATCGTTTTCTAAGCTTTTTGAAGTAACGTTGCTAATCTGCTCCTTACAACCTTACAAGTTACAATTGATTTGACGAGTCAAAGCAATTATAAATTTACATCTTATCTTTATCTTATTAATTTATTAAAGTTGGTTTGGATTATTTACTTTATATAGGCTTGTATTGTATGACCTTTTTTAAAATATATTTTATGAAAAATATGTGTGCATGGTATATATTCTTGGGTTAAAAAAATGTTCGGTTAATGTATGCCCTTTAATTATTTATTTTTTTAGAAAAAATTGTAAAAAAGTTAGTCATTTTTTCTTTTCTTTTCCTTTTTTATAATTTTTTTTATCAAATTGTTTATTAATGTATGCCTAAGAATAAATGTTAATAAAAACCCTTAAAAAAATAACAGTTTGAGAGCTAATCTTGAGACCTAAGAAAGTTAACATACATAAAATTCCTCAACTTTTCTTTTATGGTCCGTTTGGATTGAAGGAGAGGGAGAGAGAGTAGAGTAAAGTTGGTCCAAAATTAATCTATTTTTAGTCAACTTTACTCTATTCCCCCTCCTTCCCCACGTCATCTAAACGGACCCTTAATTTTCAGGTCTTGCTCATGGGATATACTAGTGGTGGTAGGTGGCTACTCTAATATTGTTTGGGTTGTTGGAAAGTCTTTTGACTCTTTGGGACTTGGTTGGGATGTAGTTGGTTTCAAATTGAGATGAATAAAAGTATGAAACGAAAATGGCTAGGATCCGAAGGATGATGAGAGAGCGTCTCAAAGGAGTGTGTGTGTATATATATAAAATAATTGTCTTGAATACACATAAAATATATATATATATATATATAATTCCAACTAATGTCTACACTTTGTGAATGGTCTGTGAACATTGGGAGTATATAACGATCATGCTCCTTAATTCATTTAATTTTTTTTTCCCAACATTATCATGCATTAGAATCAACGCAATGTAATATTTAATATTGTGGGAGGGGAAGCCCGAAGAAGGAAGATCGTCAAATGGGCTCAACTCGAGAAATAGCCAAGCCCAACTATTTATCAAGTCAAGCCCAGCATTATCAGGATAATCTAGTTAGTGAAATCAAAGAAGACAGCCCTCGTGAGGAGCCCGAGGAATAGATACTCCTTAGGAAACTGGAGATAAACCACTAAGGCCATAAGGTTGAAGGCTGAGGAAGGAAATAGTGGCATGCAAACAAGGGAAGGAGGAAGCTTCCAGATAAAACACCCATCACCTCCCTATTTGATGCACTATACTAACTCAATCTATCGTATTAATGGCAGAATGACCCCTGCACAGTGCCTTCACAGCCTGCAGCCTACTTTACCACCACCAATAAAGCAGCAATGGGACAAGTATCTAAGGAGGGATCGGCGACCATCCAAATGGAGGGCTTGGATGCAATTCAAGCAGCTATATATAGGAAGGAAGATCCTCCAAGAGGGGGGATCAAGAAAATCAAAGGAAAAAGAAATAGAAAAAGAGAGTGAAATTGAGAACTGTGTAACTGAGAAGTGTATATTCTAAAAACTGTTGCTCCTCAACCAACCTGAGGAACAACTTGAATAAGAATATCTATTTTTCTTGCTATTATTCTCTACTAGGACTATTATCTTTGCCATTTTTCTTTCTTTAAATTACCAAACATAGCTACTAAGGCTTGAAGGGTTGACCTTAACAATCCACCTCTACAAATTAATTGTACTGGGCCTCCGTTCCAGCTTGTTCTCATACAGCTTGTGCCGAATTGTTCGTTTTACCCCCTAAAAATATATTTTATATAATACTATATTTTTCTCAACTTGATGATCAATTGGAATCCAACCTTCTTATATTCTATATCATATACTTTTGTATGTGACTAGTTTATTTTTTTTGAGAAACAGTATGTGTCTAGTTTTAATTAGTCGTTTTCATTTCAGTTTACCAAACCAATTTCCATATTTGTTAACCTACGCACCTTATCTTATCTAATATCTTTGTTTGATTATCTTATTCTTTTTAGTGTCTATTTTTTTTTTTTTTTTTTTGGGATGAAATTTAGTGTTTATTTGGCTATCTTATAGTTTCCCATAGTTTATTTGCATAGTATTTATCAAAATATATAATATTTTTTTATAACATTTATATTAAAACTGTGATAAAAAATTAAAAGCTAGCTTATTTTCAAAAGGCTAATTTTGCTTTTTTTTCTTTTTCTTTTTCTTTTTAAAATAAAAAAGGCTGAAGCAAAAACCAAAAATGTATTTTCGATTCTCATTCAAAGTCATGTAAACCCTTGAAAAAAAAGCTACATGGGGGCGTAATGCGTTAGTAGGAGTCGTGGACTGGATCACACCTGCATGTTTAAGAGTTGCCTGATTCGAGTCGTGTGTTTCATAAAAATGCTGTGTCACAACATGAGTAGCCTTAACGCACCCAAGGGTGCCCCACGCCATGAATTTTGTGGGTTCAAGTGGGCTAGGTCAATGATCACACACGTAAGACCCTTTTTTGTTTATTTAAAAAAAAAAAAAAAGGGTCGTGCAGGCGTATTTGATAATTTATATATCATTACTTGGATGCCAAGATTTATTTATGGCTTGACAGAGTTCAAGATTTGAGATGGATATTTGGGCCTGAGGAAGTTTAAGCTGAGGCAGGTCCTACATCAGAGAGTTTCAACTTTCAAGTGTTACATCTAGAGCCCACAAAAATAACGAATGCTTTAAGACCAGCAAATTTGGGCCTATAGCAACCCTTCCAGCGATATTGGAACTTATCCTTCCAATAAACTCATATTTTTGGGTTTCATGAGTTATCAGGGAGTGGCCTTGGAAAGAAACATGCGTAGCCAAAAGCTCCAACTACAGAAAACAAGACATGAAATATAGTACTAAACTTGATAATAAGTGAGTTTCTCACAAAATGGGAGTATGAGGTCTTACCTAGGAGCAAGTTGGGTATAATTATGATCACGCCTAGATAAAGAAGCCATACTGGTCGCCTCTCTTTACTTATTTTTTGCTTCACCAAAAAAAAAAAAAAAAAAAAAAAAAAAAAAAAAACTTGATCATGAGCAAATATCAGAACACCAAGGATAAAGTACTAAGGCAAAGTGATGGAGTTGAGCCATTTACTTGGTGGACAAGATGGTGGATGAGTTTTCTGAAATGGAAGGGAAGAGAGTTTGGGCTCTCAGCATCAGCTGGGATTATGCACGTGATTTTGTCAAGATTTGAAACCAAGTCCCTTATTAAGTGACAAAAATCTTTTTTAGTGCTGAGAAAAATCATGCTTGATGAAAGATATATCTTTATATAATATATATATATATATATAGAGAGAGAGAGAGAGAGAGAGAGAGAGAGAGAGAGAGTTGGGTTCAAGTTATATCTGATGTAATCTTAAGCAATGTTATGCTACCCAATAATTTGTTATAAAATTCATATTTTGAAAATCCTATTATTAAATTACACGTTCTATATGTTCTTAACATTCATGCCAATTTTCATGTCAATTAGATGTTATTTACCATTTAATCCATAAACTCATCTTTTATGCATTATTTTAAAATATAAAAACTTGAATTTAAACAACTAATTGATGACATGACTATTAATTTTTTATCACGTTGAAATTTGCAAACATAGTAAATATACGAAGATAATGTAATCTAATGGTGGATTTGTCAAAATTTGCATCTTATTAAAAAATATTGAGTGGTGTAATATTGCTTATTTGATATGGCTAATTATGAGTGCTGAAAAAAATGATGGGTCTATGTGAAAGTAACATGCACATTCCTTAACACATATGATAAATTTAATTAGAAATAATTATATTTTAAAAAAAATACAAACTATCTCTTTGTGCATAATAATTATAAAATTATTGTGTTTCTAAAAATAGAGATTTGTGGTTCGATTTCTATTTTACAACCAAGTGTACTAATGAAAATTTCAGCCAAAAAAAAAAGAAATGTATTAATGAAAATATTTATTCCATTATACTACATTGGAAAGTTTAGGAAAACAAAACTTTTCACTACTTAACTACAATTATGACGTAGCAAAGTATAATTGGTAAAGAAAAAAGTAGTAGATTTATGCTTAAGTGATGATTAATCACTCATAGTCTACCAAGTCAAATTGTGGCAAAAAAAAATTGTGGAATAATTTGTGATTCTAGAAATACTCTGTTACGTTCTGCTGTAGATTACTATTCTGCTAGGTGGTTTTCTTCTTCTCTCTCCATAACATTGTGGCATTGAAGAATTCATCAATGGCTTTGACAGAAGTCCCCGTGAAACCATCCTCATCTTTCTTAGCATTCTTGATAATGTCCATCACCTCACCAGCTTTCCTTGTCATGTCCTTTCCTTTCTCAGTCTCATTCATCACCAACTCAATCTTGGCCACCATATCTTCATGACTAACCTCACTGCTTGCCCCATTAGCCACCTCAACACAAACCTCCATCTCTTCCTCCAACTTCTTTGCATTGAAATGCTGCTCAGCCATAATAGGCCAAGCCAAAATGGGAACTCCATGACTAAGAGAATCAAGCACAGAGTTCCATCCACAGTGACTCAAAAAAGCACCCACAGATTTGTGTGATAAAATTTCCACCTGGGGTGCCCAATTGTGCACCAAAAGTCCCTTATTTTCAACTCCTACACGTTGTTCAAATCCTTTTGGTAACCATTCTTCAGCATTGAACTCCGAGTTAATGTCAAACTCTAAAGGTGGCCTAATAACCCAGATGAAATCCTTGCCACTAGCCTCTAATGCCTTTGCCAACTCCATCATTTGAGACAATGAAATAGTGCTTTGTGACCCGAATGAAATATATAGAACTGAACCATAAGGTTTTGAGTCTAGCCAATTCTTACAAAGTTCCCACGTAATTCCCGAGTCTTTTCCAGAACCAGCTTTGCTTCCCAAGGTGAGCTTCACAGGCCCAATAGGCCACACCGGGCGATTCATTTGCTGCCTGAAATATGTCAATCCAATTTGATCAATCTCTTCCACTGTATTGAACAAAAACGCATCAGATTCCAACCATTCATCAAACACTCTATGCATAAACTTTATCCATGAATCATCAGGTTTAGAAAATCTAAGATGCTCCGGCATTTGATTTATGCGTATTCGAGAAGAATCAGGAAAGCCCGGAAGTGGGAATTCATTGGAGTCTGTTTTCAAGTGAGGGAGGTTTAACCAGAGATTGTGAAATACCCCCATGCCATAGCCACCACCAGCGTTGAAGATTGCGTTAAAAACTCCAAATTCGTGAGCAACATCTGCAGTCCAAGAGAAGAACATATCAGCAATAATGCAAAGTGGTCTTTGGCCATTTTGCTCTTCTATAAGATTGGAAATGAGAGTTTTAAAAGAAGGTTTGAAAGAATGAGAAGCTTCGATGAGTTGGCCCATGAATTGGGGAAAAGCATCAGTGTTCTCAGCATCTGGAGGAAGGCCATGATCAGAGCTGAAGAAAGGGATTTCAATGAGGCGAATGGAGGAGTTTGATGGGAGAGATGGTTGGAGTTTTTTGATATTGAGAGAGGTGTTGATAAAGTTTACAGTGTAATTCTTACTTTGTACTATTTGGTAGGCTAATGCTAAGAAAGGCCTTATATGACCCTGTGCCATGAATGGGAACAACACTACATTTTCTTTTCTCTGCTCCATTATTGTTTCTTTGAGGGACAGTGTGGTGATTGAGGAAGAGGAGGAGACAGTGAGGGAGGTTTCCCACAAAACCTGCTTTTTAAACCCTAAGGGCACATTTGATATATAAGTATATCACTGAGAGTAGAAGATGATATATAAGGAAATTTTATATTTTTGAAAATATTTTAATTTGAAAATCTATGAAAAACTTGAAAAAGATGATATATAAGAATCGAAAATTTATATTTTTGGATATATAGATTTTAAAACCTATTAAATGCACCAAGAAATAGAGTCTAAATTTGGATTCCAAGAAATAGTTATTACAACCATTTTAAAAAAGGAACAGTTTCATAATTTAAACAATAATTAGTCTTATGTAATAACTAATTCAAGTATAAAGATGTAACCAAATGACTAAATTGCTATTACAGATTACTATTCCATTACTAGAGCTATTACAGCATATATACCAAACAAAGAGCGGTGTCTAGTGACCAAATACATGTCTGATGGAGATAAACATTCCCTTGCAACTACAAAAGATCAGGGCCGGCTCTATGGTGGAGCAAAAAATGCAATCGCCTAAGGCCCCATGTAAAAAAAAGGCCCCTAAATTTTAACCAATAGGATTATTTATAATCAATAAATAAAATAATTTTTTTTATTAGATGAAAAACAAATAAAAAAATAGAGAAAAATGCAACGTCGTCCACAATATTTTTCACAACATTTTTACAACTAATGCTAAGTAGCAAGTTATTACAGCCTATTGTTGATGGCAAAAAAATAATTATAGTGATATTTTCAAATAAAAAACAAAAAGCAGTTTAAAACCTAGGATTTGTTGTAAAAAATATTGTGAATGTTGCACTTCTAAAAAAAAAAGAATAATAATAAGAGTTTAATTAGCAAACTTTTACTAGTTTTCATCTAAATCAACCACTAATACCACTGTTTTACTTACCACTATCAATTTACCACATCAACAAGTATGAAAAATTTTGTCAAATTTTTTTTGTCTTAAAAATTCAAAAAAAAAAAAAAAAAATTCTATGTAGTTCATGTTAATTAGTAGTAATTTTGCATCTAAATAAGATGATCAATTTTCGCCTTAGGCCCCCAAATGCATCAAGGAGCCCCTGCAAAAGATCATTATATGGAAAGACCGATAGAGCATGCTTGCCTAATAATGATGAATGGCATTGTGCCATGCATAAGATTTTAAGAACTCTAAATGGAATTATCTTATGTTAATCTGTAGAGAGTTATCTTAAGAGCTCTAAAGAATCCTCATCCACTTTGATGCTATATTCTGTACTTTAAAAAGAAAAAAGAAAAAAGAAACCCTACTCGAAAGGAGAGAGTTAACCAATAAAATATCGAATAATAGCATTGGGCATATAAGGAACGGAATATATCAAATATGTCAACCTAAAAAAATTATATATGGGAACAAATCAGTAGAGATTAGAGAATAATGTGATGAAAATATTTAAAGAAAATTTGAACAAATCAATAGAGACTATTATGTTTAGTTACTGAAATTGGCTCGTGAACTAACCTAGTCTAGGAGTTGGGTCACTTATCATTTATCAAACATCAAGGTATATAACAATATATAAAATTACCACCATACATTTTTGGTGTGGTGGTCACTCCACAAGTATAAATGCTTATGAGGTGTGGGAGGCGAGGGCCGGGGTTCAAATTTCTAGGAAGAAGTTTTATACACATATACACTTAGATTAGGTTAGAGTATAAATTTTATCTTGTATTAAAAAATATATATAACAAATTAATAAATATAAAATAAGTTTGAGAAATCATAAAATAAATAAGTAAATTGAAAACTTGAAACTTTATCCTTATTGAAAAATCTAGCATCAACCTTATTCTAAAATCATTTGTTTTCTTTATGCCCCAAATTTAGAAACAGTAAAATGAACCTATAAATATAATTTTGTTCAAAATAGGTTGTGTGAAAACAACCTGTTTGGGTTGCACGAGTCGCAAAAGACCTTTTGGGTTTTACCAACTCAATTGCATAAGTAGTCCAATTAACCAACCGGACCGACTTATGTATCAGTTCAATGGGTTAATAGCTCGATCATGTCAAGCCGAGTTAAGTTAGTTTTAACAACTATTGAAAAAAAAATTGAATATATTTTATGTTTCCATATACAGTTATTAAGGGTTTTTATGAATGCTATTCTAGGATTATTATTTTATATGTAACAAGTGCACCTAAAGAGGTTGATAACTTAATATAGTTCATAGCATGCAGTATTTTTTTCTTTATTTTTTTGAGATGATAAAATCTATGAACTTTGAATGGTGTAAACTTAAGAATCTATATATTATTTAACTTTTATTTTTGAATATTTTGTTATTTGTTTTATTATTTGTATGGAAAGGAAGACAGCTATAATATGATTGTATTTTATTATTGTAGGGTCATGTTTTTCAGGCCAAGCCTAAGATGCATGAGACCTTAGACTAGTGAGCCAGATACAATAAATTTGTAGAGAGTGGGCCAAAGAGCTGGGCTTTAGTGTATGGACAACAATCATCACAGTGTTCCTCATAGGCCGAGTTTACCAAAGAAAATTGGTCCTCGGCATGATTCGAGGAGCTTTTCTTGGTACCTCTGGTATGTTGGGGGGGGGGGGGGGGGTCTCCCCCTTTTCTGTTTCTTTTTACTCCCTTTTTATAGTCGTTTTCTTCCTCCTGAATGGAGTCTCTAGGATAGGTACTTGTCCCATCAGCCTCTCCTTTCAGTTGTTGGGAGTGGTTGTAAGGACAGAGAAGTATAGCTCTGTTAGGCACAAGGTACTGAATGCAATAATGGTAGCCTTTCCCTTAGACGCTTCCGTTTTCTCCTTTGTCTTTTTCTACTTTAGTGCTTTTCCTGCCCTGTGAAACGATGTGGAGTGTCGCTACCGGTGGTATGTTGCCTCTTTCACCCTTAGTTATATCTCAGCCGAGGAGGATTCTCCCATGGCCAAGGAGGGGTTTTCCTTGGGCTGGGCCCTTGGCCCAGTGTAGACATCGACATGGGCCTATTAGTCTTTGACCCCCCACAATTATCATTAGAAATAATAATAAAATTATTATTATTATGTATGCCAAAAATTACATGTCAATCTTCACCTAATTGTCCCAATTCGTAACCTGATCAACCTAACCAATTTAGTAATTGGTTTAGGATGACTTTTTTTTTTTTGCACAAATTCGGATTGATCAAACCTGAATCCAATCAACTCGCGACTCATTTGCCAGTTCTTCACACAACTCAAAAGAGGATTTCAAGTTTTCAATCTCTAATCTTTATAATTTTGATAATACATTGAAATAACATGGCACGAAATTAAGTTAAGTTTGTATATACCTATTCCTTGGCAATGACTGAAGCCTGTTGAAACTGTGGGCTGCTTGGTCCACCAAGAAATTTCTTTGAACCAACTTTTACAAATTGGTTGTGTAGAAACTCGTGTGATAGCTTCCCAACCCCAAATTCTTCTCGTTCTTGGAGTACTCTATTCGTTCTTTAGTTGTTGCCCAAAACCCTTGCTTTATCCTGAGGAATAGATCATTTTGTTTTATTTTATAAAGCCCTGATTCATTAGCTAAGAAGCAACAAAAGATTCAGGACAAAGCCTGTTAGAGTACAACTCAAGTAAGTCTGAATTAAAAACATCTACAACCCTACAGGATGGGCCTAAAAAGAATAGAGTCCACATGATTGTCTTGTTTAGGGATGGCAATTTATATCCGACCCACGGATACCCGGTCCGGCTGGACCCTAATGGACCGGATTTTACCCGGTTCGATATATTATAGGGTCGAGTATGGGTTTTAAAAAAAACCTGAAGCAGGTCCGGGTCGGGTCTGGGTTTTGGCAAAAACTCGGCCCGAACCCGGACCCGGACTCGACTCGTTTATATATATAAGGTAAAAATATTAAAATACCCCCGTATATATATAAGTTAAAAAAAAAAACCCTAACCCCATATTCCCATTTCACACAATCACTCTGAGCCGCCTGCCTACTCTTTTTCTCCTCTCCCACTCTCACTTGGTCAGTCCCTCTTCATCACACCCAACCTCCGATCTGTCACCGTCGGCCTGAACATCTGTCTCCGGCATGATTAGCCTGAAGCCCTTCACCGCTGGCCATCACTTGCACCTTCAGCCGCCTCGCTTCCTCCATTTGTCTCCATTGGACCACCTCGTTCTCTATCTTTTTTTTTTTTTTTTTTTTTTTTTTTTTTTTTTTTTCGGTTCATTTCGTCTCAATCATGTGAGTTGTTTGTGATTGTGTTAGGATTTGTGTTTGTGATTTTGAAAGGGAAAACATAAATCTGAAATTTTTGTGTTTGTGTTTGTGTTTGTGATTTTAAATGGGAAAAATCATAAATCTAAATTTGTGTTTGTGTTTGTGATTTTGAATGGGAAAATTATAAATTTGAAAATTTTGGGTTTGTGTTTGTGTTAGGATTTGTGTTTGTTTTTGTGATTTTGAAAGGGAAAATCATAAATCTTTGGTCATTGTTCATCCATGATTTCCTAGTGGTTCTTTTTTTTTTTTCAAATTTTCAATTCTCATCCTTTGATTTCTTTGATTTTCTCTACCTAAGTATACTCCTGCTAGTATAAAAAAAAAAAAAATTTATGTTTGCCTAAAATCAAGGCTTGAATATGGGTAAACACATTCTCAAAAAATTTGGGCAAACATTTTTTATTTAATTTTTGGGCCACGGTATGGGCTTCAGGCAGAATTTTTTTTTTTTTTTTGGGATTGGGCCACAGTTTGGGCACAAATTGTGGCATGGCTACGGGGCCCGCGGGTACCCGACGGGCCGGGTTTGGGGTTAAGAAAAAAATCCGTTTAATAAACGGGCCGGGTTCGAGTTTTTGGGACAGACCCGTGGGTCGGGTCCAGGTATGAAAAAACCCGACCCGAACCCGACTTGCTGCCATTCCTAGTCTTGTTCCTATCTTGGCAAGAGCATTTACACACTTATTAGCTTATTTGAAATAATGGACAATTTTCTTATGGAGAATCCAGGAAACCAGTCTCCAATGATTATAGAGAATCAATACCAAAGAATAGATCAAATCAATACAACCTAAATCATATTTCATCAATGCTTTTAGGCCTCATAAAAGGTGTTATGAGAGTCAATAAAGTGCCAAAAGTCTTCTAACTTAATTAGTAAATTTTGATATTTTATAACATAGATGTTTAGGATTCAAATCTCCCGCTCTCATTGTAACTATCAATTAAAAAAAAAAAGTTAGTTGAGTCAAGCAAATTTTTAATTGGTGTTATTATTTTGGCTAAAATGCAAAATGCACATTTTAAGTTTGACTAAAATTCATTTCAATTTTCTAATTATATTTTCGTTCAATTAAATTCTCTAAGTTTCAAAATTATTCAATTCAGACTTTTTGTTCAATTTCGTTAAAAAAAATTGTTGTTAAGTATGCAATTAATTAATGAATTTTTTTTTTTTTAAAAAAATTCTTACATAAAAAAATCTATAAAATATTTTTATTAATTTCATAGGTTTTTTTAATGTGCAAATAATATATTTTTAAGGGAAATTTTTTAACAAAATTGAAAAGAATATTTGAATTGAATAAATTTGAACAAAAATTAAATAACTAAAATGAACTTCAGCTAAATTTGAAAAGTGTAATCTGTATTTTAACCTATTATTTTTATTTTTGAAGTAGTTGACTGGTATTCATAATTATTTAAAAATCAATTTAATTATTAGCATTCTTTAAAAATATACATAAATTGAAACATATCTCAAAAAAAAAAAAAAAAAAAAAAAAAAACTGAATTTCGGAAATAACTCTAAAAGCAATCTTGACTGTTTATTGAAATAAATAAACGGTGTGGATTACCCCCACCTCGGTGGCTCAGTTTGCAAACAATAAGGATTAAGGACACAACACCGACACGTGCAAGGCAAATCCCTAGAGTTAGATACCGTTCCGGTTTCTCTTCTAACCTCATATCTGCTTCTTCTGCTATTGCCATGGCGGCGGAGTCAAGTGCAGACCTTTCTTTGGTTCCCGATAGCCGCAAAAGAAGAATAGAAGAGTCAGAACCAGACCCATCATCTTCGTATGAATTCACGAACATCAACAAACTCTCTGATCTTTTGTTGTTCGAGATCCTTTTTCGACTCCCATGTCGATGGGCTCTCCAATGCAAATCCATCTCAAAGCGCTGGCTTTCTCTTATTTCCCATCCTTACTTTATTCGTCGCTACATTCACCACCGCCACTCAGACTCACAACAACAACCCTTTACTCTTCTGTTACAGTATGTACACAACTCTGAAAAAACCATCCTGGTTCTTCCATCCCATAATTCTGAATTCTTCACCGACTCTACCAATGTCGGACTCGATTTTCTCAACTTTCTCCCTTTGAAAGCAAGAAAAAACGACCCATTTTGCGTCGAAGTCGAAGCATCGTTCAACGATTTATTGCTGGTACGCCACGAAGTAAAGTTTTGCGAGTATTTCATCTGCAATCCATTTACCAAACAATGGCTGACCCTCCCTCCGAGAACGACCAGTTTCGTTATGGTTGGCTTTGTATGCAAACCCTATTGCCTTGACAAAGAGCAAGGGTGTGTTACCAATGTGCATTATAGATATAAGGTGGTACGCATTCATTCTCCGGCTGAAACCAATACTACTCAGTTACGTATGGAGATATTTTCTTCCGAAACTGGTGAATGGCGAGACTCGGTTGTTTCGTCGCCGCGGGGATTGAGTCCCTTCAAAGTAGAGTCTCTGCATGCTGGTGTTGTTGCCTGCAATGGGATGCTGCATTGGGTGAACACAGATGAAGAGAATAAATTCATCAAAGGTTTTGTGGTGTTCGATACATTCAACTACGCAGAACGATGCCATTATCTCGATCCACCTATAGACATTTCACCTAAACACTTTGCTGTTTCCATCGGCGAATTCCAAGGGCGTCTTAGGATATTCCAAGGCGGACATGGTCGCAATGATGCTTACAATTCTTACAATTTTTCGGTTTGGGAACTCGAGGACTACAGTGATGCAGGTACATGGTGCATGAAACACAAAGTTCACTTCAAGGACATGGTTTCAGAACATTCCGAGATTGTTCAGATCATTAAGATAATGGGGGAGTACGAGCTCCCGCCGCCCGTGTTGTTTCTAGCTTTCGACCCAATTGATGATGAAATTGTCTTCTTACAATTCCGCCATCACGTTGTCTTGTGTAACATGAGGACGGGGGTATTGAAAATGGCTGGCGAATTACTACGAGATAGGGGGAAAATCTTATCTGAAGTTTCCGGTTTCCTTTGGTCAGTACCTACAAAATATGCATTTTTACTTGGGCAGCCATCGTGGCCAACACCTGTTCCTCCCCTCCCATTGAAGTTTGATGAATGCCCTTCCAATTGTTAGTTACTGAAGTACATTTCAGCTGAAAGTTGTTAACTGTATGCTACTCTTTGTTGTTTATTTAGTCTTCTGATCTTAATTTCCTTCTTTTTCTGTAGTGCTTACATGACACATTTGGATTGGAAATTAGATCTTTATTCTGATCCCTGAAAACTCTTGTCATATCTGTAAGATTGAGCACCTGAACTCAAAATCATTGTTGAAATTTTGGATAGTGGTGTGTTTTTTTTTTTAGTATGCAAGAACATTTGTAGATAGCCATCAAAGGCCAAAACTTCAAGTGCTTTTCTTTCGAAATTATGTTTTGGCTTAATTAGCTACCAATATGAATTTTGTAGCAATTGAGTATACCTTGTATTTCTCTGATTCAAACGTGTTGTGATCATGTTTTCCTTTCAATTGTCTAGTGGACAAGAGTTTCTAATGGAATAGAAGTTTTTTTCTTTTGTGAAGCAGTATTCTGCATTATTTTTGCTTTCTAATCAAGTATTGGGCAGTGTCTTTTTGGATGTATTTTTCTTTGATTGTGACAAAATGCCTCAAACTTTCTGATCAAATTATGCAGATTTTTTTCCCCTTTTGCTTTGCAAAGGGTTAAATTTTATCAGTTTCAAAGTAGTTTTGGTGCTACTCAGAAGCAGATTTTGCGTATGATTTGGGGACTTGAGGATTACAGTTATGCAGGTACATGGTGCATGATACACAAGGTTTATTTTTAAGGACATGGTTTTAGAATATTCTAGGCTTGTTAAAATAGTAAGGAGCTCCAGCCACCTGTGGATTTGCTAGCCTTCCAACCAAATAATGGTGGAGTTATCTTCTAGCTTGTGCAACATGCGGAAGAGAGGGTATTGAAAATGGCTTACCAACAACAAAATATGGGAAAATCTTATCTGGTAACTCCAGCTACATTGTTTTTGTACCTATGAAATCTGTATCCCTATTGTAAACCATCATGGCCAACACCAATTCCTCCACTCCCTCTGAAAATTTGAATGCCTTCGCAATTGTTAGTTACCTGATGTTCTAAACTACACATGTATTGGTTTAAGTTAAAGGCATTTATTATGATTGTGTTTGAAAACTTACTCATAATGATACATTTTACCATGATTTTATTGTTTCTCTATAATCCTGTAGAGTGGTTTTATTTGAAAAAAAAAAATTGACGGATTTTTTCAACTTGTTTAATTAATTGTGAAATCTGAAAGTATATATATATATATATATATATTTTTTTTTTTTTTTTTTTTGAGAGAGAAAGTGTAATATTCTTTGTACAAAGTTGATTGCTTTGTGTAGGTTTTGGTAGAGAAATTTTTTTTTCTAGAGACTTTAAGAGGTGATTTGGTCGTTTTCAATGTTGGGCTATGCATGTTTCAACAATAACAGCCTCATTCTTTCCTTCCCTTATTTATCTTTGGATCCACCATTTATAAAATAAAAATAATATAAAAATAAAAAAATTATTAAAAAAAAAAAGTAAAAGGAAAAGAAACTCCCTAATGTGTTTTTATTTGGCAAGATAACAGAAGGTAGCTTGAATCTCTAGTGGCAAAGAAAGAAAATGTGCAGCTAAGTTTTGGCATCAGACAACAAAAACAACCCAAAAAGTCAAATAAGATATATTTCAAGTCATCAGTTAACCTTAAACTTCACCTAATACTTGACTAAGTAGAAAAACAATGTTGGTCAACAATAGAAGAAACCCACTTTTACATTTATTAACGCATCAATTTGATAATTACAAACTTCTCTAGGTGAGACTACCTTGGAAAAAAAAAAATTAAGAAAAGGGGAAAAAGCTAGCAATATTAAAACCAAATTCTAAACAATTAAGCTACAGATTTATACCTACAGAGAACCTTACACCTCAATACCCTGTCCTGAACATAAAACCCTGGCATCACCATGATCTTAACTCGGCTAGGACCATTTGACTTCTGCCTTTCCATGAACATGTCCTCCATGTAATGAGGATCAAACATCCTATTCTCTTCAACCCTTAAAATTCCCAATGGTGGATTGAATGAAAAGGCAAGCAAATGAAGCAACCATATGCATTTGGCAGCAACAAAGAATGCTTGCAGAAGCTGTTCAGGCCATGGTCTAGTCCAATTCAACGTCGTGATAATGCAACTCATTTTCTGGTCACAAAATTTACTGAATTCTTCACTGTAATATTTAGTCCCTTTCCTTAATACCTCATTCCAGCTTAAGTTCCTCAACGCCACAAATGATGAGAATTGCGCTTGGCGATCTTGTTGGGGGTCTAACAGCTTTGGGGAGCCATTTTTCTGAAATACTGAGTTCTCAAAGTCTTGGTAGAGTGACTGATTTATGAAAGCTTCCAAATGGTATAACACTGCCTTTGAGTATTTGGAACTCAAAGAAAGTTTATATGGTTGAAGAAGCGTATTTAAGTTGTCCACTAGAGTATTATCAGTTTCTTCAATCTGGCCAACAAGGGTCTTGCAGAATTGCTTTACTGACAATCTTGCTTCTGATACTATCTGCAAGAAACCTTCCACCATTACTTCTGTGCTGACAGGCATCAAATTTTCTCCATTTACATCTGAGGATTTCCCTCTCTTAGGAAAATTTCCAAGAGTTTCAGGAACTTGGGAATCCTTTGCCTGCATTGCTTGTTTTAGTGCTTTCTTCAGTTCTTCACAGTAAGTCTCCAAGTACTCCAGCTTGTGTTTAAGCTCTCCCAATGAAGATTTCATCTCAGAAACTTCCATCAATGCTGCATCTCTATTCTCATTTGCTTCCATCAGCTCTTTCTTTAACGTTTCAATTGACATTATCCCAAAGTCTTTATAGATTTGAGAAACATCTTCGGATTCTGCTCGATTAGGAGAATTTTCATTCCTATTTTTTTTCTTTAACCGAGGAAACAACCACGAAATCACTCCCCGATTCTTTGGTTGTGATTGAATAGATGTGTGAGAATCCGTTAATGGAACAACAATATTAGAGTTCCTGCTGTTTCTTGTCGCAGTTTCAGATTCAGTAGTTATAACTGCAGGCTTGCATCTATTGCAGGATGATACTGATTTGAATTCCCCCAAACTGTTTCTTCTGTTTGACTTGAAGTAGTCATTTCCAGGTGATGTTTGAAGCACAGTGATTTGGTTTGCACAAGAACCAGTGACAGATTTTTGATCCTCAGCTGGACAAATATGGGAGCCTACACTGGCCAAACCACAAGGCAATCCCTTTCTTGAGGATGAATTCTCCTTATAATCCGATAGGAAAGTTTCATTGCCATTTCCTCCTAGTCCATACTCATCCCAACTTTCTGATAGTGTGTGGTCTTTAAGTGGAATTTGTGGATACCCAGGTGTTGGTTCATCTTCATAGCTCTGTCAATGTTTCTCAAATTCAGAAAGCTCCCTCATTTTTTAAAAATAGAAATTCACTCATTAAAAATAGAGAATTTTTATTTGGGTCTGTAGTCTTAGGTTTGAATGATACAAAGCTTCACTTACTAAAGATAAAGTACCAAATTCAAAATAAACAAATACACACACAAACACAGACTGAAAAACAATGCAAAAGTTAAAAAAAGAAAAAAAGAATAGTCATCAGAATATTCTGCAGCTATGTTAAAAATATAACAACTACTATAATAGAACTGAATTTCTGGGTATAGTTTAGTTAAGCGTTTAAACTGTAAATATGGGATTACAGTCATAATAAGAGACTTCACCGGATGAATTAAGTAAAACCCACATAAATATAGATAGTATAAACTTTATTACCATGAGGTGCATTCACTTTCCAATCAATTAATGTATGAAAACTGAATAAATAAATGAAGAATATAATCACTGCAACACATGATAGTGACATTCTTGAGTTTGATATAATTAGAATCATCAACCTAAATAAATGCGTAAATTTCAGGAAAAATCTAGGTGTATAAATACCCAACACATAAACACAAAGAATAGAATGTATAAATCAAGCATTACTGGAAAAGAAGTAAGAAATAAATACTCACAGGTGTAAAAACAGGGTAATCTTGAGCAGAGAACTGAGAAACAGGGCGTGAAGCAGGGGAAGGAGATGGAAATCTAAGATTGGAGGGGCTGCTTCCTTGCATCAAAGCAGCATGAAGGGTTCTCAACTCCACTGCTTTGGCAATGGCAGCTCGGATATCTTGCCTGCTAATCTCACGGTTGGTATTGCTGCTGTTGTTGTTGCTATGGTTTTCAAAGACTTGAGAGGCAGTAGTAGCAGCAGCCATGAACAGAGGACAGAACAGAGCAGAACATATGAACTCAGAAGTAAAAGAATATGATATCTAAGTTTAGATAAAGTTCAGAAATTTTTTTCAATGACAGAAAAGTACAAAGTGGGTTAACATGAGGGTATCTAGCAGTTGGATTTGATTTGCACTGAGGAAAACCATATCCAGTGCAAAATCTTGGAGAACCAGAAATTCTAAGAGAGAGAGAGAGAGAGGGATGTAGAGGTATCTCAAACCAATGAGCTTTTGTCTTTGTTCTCAAAGGATTATGAGTAGAATGAGAGCATGTGAGTTGTGAAGTAGGAAGAGAGAGAGAGTCAGAGTAGTTTTTACTCTATGTAGGCATGCCTCTAAGTGTGAAATCAGTTTACCAAAATGCCCATTGTTTCCAAAAATAACCATAAACACACCAAAATCATTTGGTGGTACGATTGTCAACATGATTACTTTAATACTATCATAATAAGTAGTTCCACTATATTCCACTAGAATGCCAACAGTGTCAAGATGTGGTATCCTTTACATTATTGCATTGATAATCTTTTAGAAAATACTTTTTGTGTTATCACTTGTCATCACAGGCAATGATAGAGCCTGGTTTGCTTGCAATTTGATTGTGTTCTTAGACAAATATTGATTAGACTTTTCATCATTTTGGATCCCATTATGTATTGCTCTGGCAATCTGGCTACCTTCCTTTCAATTTGTCCCTGGCCGGCTATGAAGTTTGATTTTTGTATGGTTTCTTTTGGTGCAATATGAATCTATTCTTAGCCCCAAAAAAAATAATTACTAATAAATTACCAGGTCCCAGCACAAGAAAACAAAAGAAGATCCAATAATGCAATGAATTATTTTTTTTCTTCTTTGTTTTTTTTGAATGTATGGTGATGAAATTATAATCTTTTTTTGCAATTGATATGTAGCTGTGGATAGAATTATGGCATACTATATTTTGTTATGATGTGTATGCATAATTCACCAATATTTTAAATTTTGGTTAGGTGCTAGGTACAAATTTGATTTATCATAACAAAAGAGAAAGAAATAGATGCTAATTTGAAAATACTAAGAAATGAATACGACCTTATTAGTGGACTGGACCTGAAGCTTTGTTCTTTTTTGTCTTTTACTTTTCTCAGCCAGGCTAGTATTCGATAGATGATAGATCGCTTTTCATGTAAGTTTACATGTGCAGCCTTCACTGAAGAAAAGCTGAGGAGAACTTTCGTGGCAGTGGAAATTGCTTCTAAAGAGGGGAATTCCTCTCTCTCTCTCTCTCTCTCTCTCTCTCTCTCTCTCTCTCAATGAGCCAGGAATTTTTTTTCCCCCAAAAAGAACAGAAAAGAAATGCCCACGTTGAACATATGCAAGGAAAAAAAAAAAAAAAAAAAACTAAAATTACACTCCATTTTATTATAAAATATTTACAAATTAACTTCATCATAATAAATAAAATTCTTGCTTTTTTTTTTCTTCTTCTTCTTAATCTTTTGTTTAAAAGTTGACATATCGGTTTGTAATATGGATGAAAATGAAGTAATAGATGATTAGACCAAGGATGCCCTGTCTCTCCATGTGCCCTTTTTTAAGGCACAACCTATGTGGGGCATGTCGGTGATGAGGTGATTTAGAGGTGTTTCAATATCCCTAATGAGGTAGTTTTAACACTAATGAAGTAAAAATGAAAGAGAAAGATGATAGGTAATCATGAGAGAGAGAGAGAGTTTTAGGGATGGAAATAGAATAAGTATAAAAAATATATATTATAAATAGCATATGCATAAAAAATGTTAAATTATATATAAATAATTTAAACATATTAAATAAGTATATACACACACATTTGAGATGGGATGAGAGTGAGCATAATTCGTAAAGTCCCATCATTTTTTTAGGTCGGGAAAAATTCACATGGGACAAGATGAGTCAAGTGGTATGGAGAATTTTTTCCATATGCGATGTGTAAAGTCAATAAAAAAAAAAAAAATTGTAATAGTGCAGAATAGAATGAAATAGAGAAGAAATTTCATTTTCTTGATTGATGTAATATCGGAGCATTATGCCCATGGCCTGCCAATTGTCCACCATGCAAACGAGGTAAAAAAAAAAGTAAAAAAAAAAGGTGAATCCTGACCTTTACAATTCCAAGAAGTATAAGATCCTTATTCTTATACCATCCTAAACTATTGCAGAGAGTCAGCTAAAAACTTGCAATATTGATTAATGAACTATCATGTCCTGTATTTTATTGAATAGCTTTTATATATAAAAAAAATTCCTGCACATCACTATTGATGAGGGTTGACCTTTAGGTGGACAAATAAAAGAAAATAACAAAAAAATATTCCAAAAAGTTATTAGGTAATGGAAAATTACCAATTTTCTTTGCAACTCCTGTCACATTGAAAACTAATGTTGTGATATCTCGCATTGATTGGATAAAGTTTGACTATATATCATGTGGTATGTCTTGAGTCTCACATCAAGCACATACAACATTGACCTGGTCTATATTAACGACAGCAAAGAATCGTAATTGTGACTAAATTAGTTTCTTTTTGGATCTACGACTCTACATAAGTGTGCAAATATAACTAGCCCTTTTGTTCAGGTCGGTATAAATTTATTATACAATTATTTGTGTTGAGGGGCAAATTCGTCCATGAAAAGATATCGAGCTGTCCAAGTGCTGTTTCAACCGAAAGGGATTTGAGGTGTGGGGGACAGAAATATCCAAAACCTTCCAAACACTGTTATTACTCAGTTGTCTTTCTGCTTTTCTCTCTCTCTCTCTTTCTTCTCCCAAAGATTGAATCTAGGGCGTGGTGGCTGCACCCCTTCAGAATCAGTGGGGACCAAACGGAAATGGAAATTCCCTCCAGACCAAAAAATTACATAAATGCCCATAAGACACCACTAAATGTGTGTCTCAATAATGAGGGCTACATGGAATATTCCAAGGAAGTAAGGGTGGAGTATTTTTGAAACAAAAGGAAATATGTTTTTTATTTGGAAATGGAATTCCATGTAGGATTGTGGAATTGTTTGGATACGGAGTTCGTTGTTTCCTATAACTACTTTGTGTTAGGGGAAAAAAAAAAAAAAAATCATTATTTTATTGAAAATAACTTTCTGAACCAACAACCCCCAGAAAGTTAGTAAGATTTGTCAACCTAACACATGCGAAAAAGTTTTCCTCTCCTCTGATCAATAGCATCATAAAGTTCATGAAATTGGTGATTAGGTTCCAATTAAACTTTAGAGCCAGTAACATTTTTTAATTAGCAATTAAAGTAAGCCAATACGTTCTCTAACTTTATGACCTAGGACTGCTTTCTTTTTATAATTTATAAATAAAAAATATTATAGGTAACATCTGTTCAAAGTACTTTGGAAAATAATAAAAAAGTACTACTATTACTTTAGTTTTACTCTTAAGTAACTAATATTTTTCTTCAAAACTAATCAATTTGGTCCCTAAACTCAACTTGGTCTCTAAATTATTACTTTTTTTTTTCTTTATTATAGTGATTAAGGATCAAGTTGGCCAATTTTGAAAAATTTTAGATCTATATTTTACCTTTTTTTTTTTGAAATAAAAAAAAAAAAAAAAACTTTTTTAAGGCATCAATGAATTAATTTAAACGTTGCCCCTGTAGTGCAAGTAATTTCACTTCGGAAAGTAACTCAATTAGGTAGCTAGCTATGATCTCCAAGGGAAGGTTTAGAACCTAACAAGTAGGTTTTGTCTGCTTTGACAATAAGCATAATTAGAAAAATGTACTTACACAGTTACACGGAAACATTCACATTTCCAACAAGAAAATATTTTAAGCTAGGTTTATTATTCCGAGCAAAAAGTAATTATCATTTAATTTTTATTTTTAGATGAATCATTTTACTTTTTATCTGCTTGTCTTGGTCCTAGGCAGTACACCAGCCAATGATTTTTAGTAATTCGTGGCACAAAGGTTTCCTGAACGACATCAACATGTTTGATTCTTGCCTTTAACCCAAAATATTCGAAGTACAATAATACAATTTCTTTGGCCTTTTTCGTATTCGATAAGTGTAGTGATACAAAAATTTCTTTGGCCTTTTCGTATTCGATAAGTTTAGTGAAAAAAAAATTTTCATAATTTTTGAGATAATATGTTATGATTTGTGCAAATTATAATGTGAGATGCTGATGATAGGCAATGTAAACATAATTTTACTCAAATTTTAACTTATCATTATTAACAATTATAAAAAAAAAAAAAATGTGAAATTTGTGTGTTCCATATAAATTACAAGGCGTGAAAAAAAGAAAAGAAAAGGGTGAAGTTAGTGTAATAAAGACCAATAAGTTGAGTCAGGTCCCTACCTAGTACCTGGTATATGATCTTGATATGATTATAAGCAGTTGATATGTTTCGCACATGTAATTCCTAGCTAGTAGACTAGTACTGGCTAGGTCATAAAAAATTTGTAGCTGAAAAATATATACAGTCCTGGTATTCAACAATTCAGGGTGTTTTTCCCCCAATAAATATTCAAGGTTTAGATACACAAATAAAAGTGGGTTTCTGGTCCCCAAAAGGACAGGAATGAAAGATTTAATTAGGGACCTCAACTTTATGGAAGGTGGATCCAAACAAGTGCAGTACTGCCTTTGATGTTAGACATTGGTCAAAGGATTCCAAGCTTTTCTTGTGTCAAAACAATGTAGCAAAACTAACAAAATTAGTGGTTTGTTTGAAACAGTTTATTTAGTTGAAATTGAAAACTTTTTACCAAAAGTGTAAAAAAAAAAGTTAAAAACTAATTGAATAGTACAATGGAACCCATAAATAGTATTAAAAAGTGAAATAAGACTCATGAATAGTACCAAAAAGAAGCTAAAACTAAAACTAAAATAAACTGAACTTTTCATCACATCTCAAACAAACTCTAAGAGTATTTATAATTCAACTTTGCATCTTTTGATATTTTAAACGTTTAATATTCAAATCCTTCCTTAGTAATAATCGAATTTAATTATATAAAAAATGGAGCAAAGAGGTGATTATAAATTGAAAAGAAAGAAAGTGATATAGTGTTCATCATCATATCACTCTACAAACCACCCATGTTATGTTACATAGTGCGGGCATGCATGTCCTCCAGCATAAGGGTGCCTATCATGATCTGGGGTGTACTTCCACTACAAGGGATGGGGTGTACTTAATCACCCATAATTACTTGTAATTACTTAATGACCCAAAGCCTAAGGGCAATGCTATAGATAGGCCTATGTTTATAAGATAATCAGTTTATATTTGGGGGCACATGGGGATCATTACTTGTACCATGTTGTAAGGTTTACTCTAATATGTTCGTTTCCTTCTTCAAAGAACGACTTCTTTACTTAAAAAATTTCTTGAATCATGAGTGCTTTAAGCAAACCCCTCAATTAATATATACTGTATAATATTAGTCTTATACAATATGATAATTTTTAATTACATCCTTATTTTAAAATCTCACTGTTAAATTATATTCTCTCTTAATGCTTAAGTATACTAAATTTCAAATCAATTAAATGTAATTTACCATGCAATTTATAAATTCATTTCTTATACAATTATAAAATATAATAAAACTTAAATACCAACATTATATACTAATTATTAAGTTATTATTCATCAAAAACAAAACTAAATACTTATCATTATTATTTTATAATCTTATTGCTTGTAAGTATAGAAAGTGTTAAATAGCAAATATTATTATATGACACAAGCTTTACTTTTTAATTTTTATTTTTTTTATTTTTTTTTATAAATATAATAAGATTTGAATCTATGATGTCATTTCCACGATGATTATTCTTTATTATATTAGATTAAAACACTAATAAGCTAGTTTTTTGGTTTTACGATGTTTTTATTTTATTTTATTTTATTTTATTTTATTTAGTATAGTTGAGATTCTCAAATCTAATACTCAATGACAAAAGTCTTTATTAGGCGACCCATGGTCAAGATTAGATATTGGTTTATCATTCTTTTAAAAGGATTTTCTTCAGTTCATCTCTACTCTCACTTTGGAAACACCGAAACAGAATAAGAATATGTATACTTGCATCGCAAAATTAATGTATCTTTATGTTTGTTAAGATGTAAATGTAGTGCCGCTTTCATTTTCAAAAGAGAGGTGGCTTTTGGTTTCTCTCTCTACCCCAGAAGGAATAAAACAGGAATTGGTAAAGGATACCAGCATGTCCATGCAATAATGTGGCCGTAAATATATATGTTTTCTCTGACCCAAGAAAAAGGTGAATAGGGTTCTCTGTTCTTCAGTCAAATGGCCACAAAAACTCTGGCTCAGTCACTTTTGTGGTACAAACATATATAATAAGTATTCTTGTCAATGTTAAAGTATATAGAAAGATAACAGTATTTTACTATTTGTACTGGCTTTCTCGTATAACGTTTAGATTTTGTCCTGTTTTTGTTGTTTCGATCCCAGAAAAGAGGATTCGAATGTTAACCTCACAACATGCATATAGCCAGTACAATTTTTTTTAATCATATTTTTAATGGTGTAATTAAATAAGGTTTTTTTATATTTTTATTTTTTATTTATTTTTTATTTTTTTAATGTAGTCCACTAATCCTAATTCTTAGGACTTTTTATTCTTCGATGTCCTACCAAATTGTTCTTCTAGACCCTATCTTCTTGTTCTTGTAGCAAATTTGTTTAGTTAGAATTAAGGCTCAAGTGCATTCTCTGATTAAATTCTAAATGTTTACGTTGAAAATGCTAAGAAAAACTAAAATAAATGTGCCAATGAAGCGATCATGAAGCATTTGATTTCTTCCTGAAAAGGCTTTTGCCTTTTATGGGTTTTTCTAGTATAAAAAAAAAAGATATTTTTTGCTGGTTAGGGGTGGTTTAGTAAGATTACAATTGCTGCATTAGTTTTGCTCTGGCTAAAAATAGGAGTACTAGTGTAGAAATTGAAAAGGTAATTCAATGTTGATTATGAATTTCCTCTTCCATTGCAATGAAGATTTGGAAGACCCCTGCATTAGTTTTGCTTTGGCTAAATCTTTGCAGCAAGAATTTCCTCTACCATTGCAATAAATATATTGCAATTTATTGGTGTGCGTTTAGAACATCAATATATTATAACCCATAAGCAAACTTACAATTTCATAGTTATCTGTTTCTCAAAAAAGAAAAAAAAAAATCATACATAAGATATAAACTATAACAAACAAAGCAATGGGTTGTAAAACCCATGTTTTACATTATCTAATAAGAGATTGTCATATCAGTATTTTACTTAAAATTTAATACATTCTATCACACTTAATAACATCTCAATAAAGTCCCAATTTGGTTGGATTTATATATGAGAATAAGAATTGATTGAGTGTGGTTGTGCTTACTATTAGATTTGTGATGAGATGATGTGACATGTTGAGAATAGAAGGGTAAAATATGAGTTATATACCACATCTTTATAAAATTTAATCTGTAACAATAAATTTAAAACCCAAATTTTATTGAGAGTATCTGAACTAAAAAGGCAACTAATTAACTAGTAAATATACTCTCTTTGTAGTTGAATGTCTGGAAACAAAGAAAAAGATGAAAATGTATTAACTTGCTAAATTTTTTTAAGCATTATCTCCTAAGAAAGGAGATTCTTTAGGACTTTCACTTCCACGTGGGTTGGGTATGCAACTATGCATAGAGCATAGGTGAGGCAAAACCTTTAAGAATAGTCATATGAAAGTACTGATGGTACAATGTGGAGTTCATGTCTTTACAGGGTGGATATGGATTATAGATATGCAAGATTAAAGCCTGTACAATAGGAAACATCAATTCCCCACGAACACCTTATTTAAAAATTAGGCACCATGTTCTTGAACCGTGAATTTGGGCTTTTCTTCTTCGTTAGGTAGGCTTTACCTCGTTTTCTTTTGATCACCACATACTTCTTGCATTATACGAACCAAATTTGAAGAACCCAATGGTACAATTTTTTTAGTAGTCATGTCAAGTGGTTGGAAGAAACTTTGGAATTACTTTATCTATTCTATATGAGTGAGTTGCAATACAAAAATTTTCATAATTATATGGTGATTAGAACATTATCTTTGTATGAATTCATCATTGACCTCACTTTTATTAGCACCTATCATAATATATAAACAATTTTTTTTTAGTAGTCATGTCAACCAGTTGGAACTTGGAAGACACATGGATTAGTTTAGTTGTAAAAAAAAAAAAAAAAGTGTTTATCTTTTTTCATTTGAATAAGTTTATAGGTACAATAATTTTCATAATCGTTGATGACGTAGAAAGTTGTAAGAACATCACCTTCACATGACCACACTAGTGATAATGCTTTTATTTGCACCTATTGTAATATTCCACCCCAATATGCAGTTTTGAAAAATTTTGTACCCTCAAACTTATTGTTTTTTCTTTTATTGAGGGATCATCAAGGTTTTGTTGACTTTTATATAAATTCTAAGTAGGAAATGGGCAATCATTCTTAGACGTCTATATTGAAAACACCTCAAAAAATAAATAATAATAATAATAATAATAACCATTTAACATAAAGTTCATTGGCCAACTTTTGCTGATTTGTTATCAAGAGACATGACGTAATTTTGAAGGTTCTATATTACATTTCTTGAACACTTTCACTCATTTTGACATCGATTAATGTAGGCAGTATATGAATCAATTGATACATGGCCCTCAATTCATTTTGGAATGGATGCAAACCACAAGGCCCAACTTCATTCGCATTCTGAGAACCCAAACTATAAGTTCCACACCGTACATCTTGTTTTATCTTGCGTTGGAAACTTGGAATTCAACCGACCAGTTCATAAAGTTAATCTGGTGTTTAGAGCTACGCCTTTTTTTTTTTTTTGAGAAGGTTTAGAGCTATGAATTAAAACATGCATTTTCATCTAAAAATTAAATTAAATTAAAACCTGAATTTAAGAAAAATAATGCTCTTACCAAGCTTTAGTAATGTGAGCCTATAACTAAGTGAAGCGTTAAAGCGGTTAAAAATATAGTGAAAATGGCTTAATTGGGACTGCATGGTTTGTCCTTGGGTTAATGAATCAATACTTATTAAAAAAGAAGAAGAAGAAGACAATAATGCTCTTTGCCTACATTTACAACCAATGTCGATCAAAGTACAATATCAATGATATGAATTACCGTCCCAATCAACCAAAACTCATTAACTATACTAAAAAGATTCTCAAAATTAACACTAACTAATAACTATACCTCACAAACACATACACTCCAAATACAAATTAACTGAAATCTCATTATACACACGAAAATAAAATAGCAAATATAAAATTGAAATAACAAAAAACCTCAATATTAACTTAGAAACTTACAAAGAAGACATTCACAATTCTAAAGTTCTAATACACCCTATGGTACTTTCTCACTTAAACAATAGAAAAACACTTGACTCGCATATACTAGTATCTTTCAACCCAAGGAAATTACCAAACTATTCACCCCATATTCTCCTAAAAGAGTCTTCTCCTCTACCCATACAAGAATACCACTTGAGATAAAGTCTCAAACTCTATCTAGATTAATTTATTTACTAGAGTTTCAAATCTTATTCCTAAGTAAACAAAATATGGGACAAGGATTGAGTCTAGTGCACCTAAGCCTGTTTCCAAGAAATGTAACATTACACCTTTTACAAGCAATACCAATGATTTTTTTTTTTTTTTTGGCAATGAATAATTTTTTTTTCAATGACAAGAAAACTCAAATAGATAACCAAGTAAAAAATAATAATTTTAGGCAATTTTATAGTTAAATGCTTGCCAACGAACACCAAATTCACTCACCCTCTATGAATCTGAAAAATCAAATTGGTTTTTCGGTTTTCATTTTCTATGCCGTTTTAATGTTTGATTTCATTTTTGCAAATTTCTGTGTTTGATTCAAATCTTGCATTTCCAGTTTAATATGTCTGTTTTCTAATGTTTCAAATATCTAAATGTTATTCTCTCAAACAATCTATACTTTACGTAGTGTTTCAGTAAGTCCACATACAATCTATTCCTCTCATACAACCGCATGAAGATTTTGTTATATTAAGGCTACAAGAGTTGTAGGTTGAATTTTGGAGGAACTCATTTATATATATAATGAATTGATGATATCATTATTGCATCAAGAATGAGAAATTAATAGAAATTGAATGAAATTAAAAGAATTAATAGTACTGACTCTGGTCTGAACCAACTTCTAAATTATAGAACAGTCCGATCAAGAAAATTTCACTCAAAATGCATTGATAAAATAAGAGTACAAGCTCCCTTAAGAGTCAATACAATAAAGTAAGAATACAAGCTTCCTTAAGAATCAATACAGAGTTCTTAATAGTACAGTGAGACTCCTTAATAAAACACTTGTAACAATACACACACTATTAAATGACCAGAGTTCAGCAATATATAGCACACAATATACAATACAAAATGCAGAAATTAAGGAAATTATTTTTCTTCCCTATCATTAGCGTTACTCTTAGTAACTATTATTAAAAGGGAAAATGGGTAGTAGACAATGTAGCGAAAAATGGGATGGGACAAGGAACTTGGTAAACAAAGTGGCAAAAATAGTATCGTGAGGATGAGGATGAAGAATGATCCAATGATCAAAACGACATAAGCAAGCCAGTTGAGGCCTCTCACCATTAAATAACTACCAATCATGAATGATGAGGAGACCATAATAAGAGCTAGTCCCAATATTGGCACGGCAAACTTAAGGGAAGCAATAACCAAGTTAAGATCACCTAATTGTGCCCAGATGAGTGCAACAACAACAGTAACAGAACTATACATAGCTATGGTGTTGCTGATAATGAATGCTTGGAACAAGTGGTGTTGTAGAAATTTTGCCATGCCTTTGTGTGGATCAGAGTCATCGTTGCCGCCTGGCACAGTGAAACCTGCAGCAAACGTTACAGTGGCCACAAGTGTTGCAACCAACAATAGAGTGTTGACCCTATCCTTGTAATTGTCCATGTTGGGTGCTTCCCTTGGCTTTGAGCTTTGTAAGTTCTCCTTCACGGCGTCCTTATTCTTGTCCAGGTTAGATGGCTCCCCTGGATTTGAACTTGGAGGGTTCTCCCTGGTGGTGCTTGGACGAGCAGCATGTGGGGCACCGGCGTATCTCAAGGCTAGCCGTGTCAATCGCTGCATGGTAAATAAATAACATTTTTCCATAACCATATTGTTGATCACACTGAGCAATTATCCCCACTAGATAGCTTTTGTGGTCACCACTTGAATTAGTAACTTAACATCAATGGTATCATTCTACATTATATTTGTTAGAATTATTTTATTTTATTTTATTTTATATATATATATATATATATATATATGTGAATTTCCCTCCGGGAGACTTGAACCCCCCCCCAAATCCCTCTCACACTCCACAAACACTTATATTTGTTAGAATTGAAGTTAAGTTAATATGTTGGGTTGAGAGAGGGAAAAAAGAAGAAGAGAGAGCCGAAATGCAGAGAAATCAGGATTGCTAATAGACTTAGGAGACGTAGCCCACCCTTCCAACCCAATCCAAATAGAAGGACCACGTACAATTTCATAAGATGGGTCGAGCAGATGATGGGCCCAAGCTGTTTTAAGGATTAGGTTTTGAGTTAGGTGTCGGGTGGGGAAATTTCTCATCCCACTAACCTGACTTGAATTGATTGACTATTATGATGACATGTCATATTATGCTAAGGTAGTCGTGGAGAATGTCTATAGAGAATAGGCACACAAAATTTTACAACTTGACATGACAAGTTATTAGTGGTAAATACATAAATAATATGTGGGTCTAAATGAAAATTAGCAAAAACTTGTTAATTCAAATGTTCTGAAAATAAAAAAAGTTTTATTATTATTATTTTTTTATATATATATAACATTACTCTTTTAATTTATTGAAAATCTAACCTTATCTGCCACGTAAATCACCCACTCTTCCTTAACCAAAAAAAAAAAAAATCCAAGGAATCAATTAACGTGACATTTATCATTTGAATATTCAATTGCTTTTCCTTTTATATCGCCCCACCTAATCTGAAGAACATGGAATACAACATTGCACCACCAAAATCCCTAGCCTAACTCAATAAGTGAAGACCGAGAGGGAGAAAGAGAGAAAGAAATTAATATGGTTCGGCCTAACAATTTTTTTTTTTTAATAGTAAACGTTGGACCTAACAATTTACATACATAGCAAAAAGCCCTTGATTGGCTATATTTTAACTTTAAGCCCATTGAGATATATATACATGCTAACCCTTTAGACCAATCATAGACTAGTCTTGGAGTAACTTTACTCATACTCCTACAAGTAAGTTTACTATAAGTAGGATTAAGATTACTTTACCTAATCTTAATACACTAAATCTTAGACTATTTATAATAGTCTAGGGACTTGGCCTTATATCTCTAAGGTTATCTAAAACAGAGTTTGCTATTAGGTACGCAATTTTATCAAACTTTCAAGAATCACATACCTCTCGAAATGAGGGCACCTTCCCGCTGTACTTTCCTGCAACGTCGAGAGCTGTCTTGCCTTCGTTGTTCAACAACTTTAAGTCAACCCTTTTGTCCCATGTCAGAATGCTCACGACCTTAGGATGCTTAGTATTGGACGCCAAATGTAAAGAGGTGTTTCCATCCTTGTCTTTTTCATTGATGAGCATTTCCAACTCAGGCTTTTCAAGGATATAGTTTACCACTTTGGCCTTCCCATTCATAGCAGCTACATGCAAAATATTTCGACCTTGATGGTTGAGCAACTCAACCGAATCTGGACATCGCTGGAGAAACTCTTGAATTACCTTGATATGTCCTCTACTGGATGCTGTGTGAATTGGAAAAGAACCATTCTGGTCACTTTCATATTTGCAATATGTAGATTTGTTTAACAAGTAGCCAACACCTTCAAGGTATCCTATGGATGCTGCATAGGAAAGAGGTGTCATCCCTTTGTTGTCTTTCTCTTTGATGAGTTCTGGATGTCTGCTCAAAACACTCTCCAAGACACCTAGTACATAAACAAGAACTATCATTCACTGAAAAAATGGGAAAACCTTTAACTATCAACCTTAATTATGATAAAAAATGAGAAACGTGTTCATCCAAATCCAATATACTTTGTTAGTTTCCTCCGTAAGCATAAATTGAAATTGAAACACAGTGAAGTAGCTCACTAGTAAACTTACCTATGTTCTTCCCAGTGATGGCAGCGTGAGCAATTAATTGGACTTCCTCAGATGGCATCTGACTTATATTTGCTTTTTCAATCATGAGCTTTACTAGTTTTACATCCCTTGCTTCGGCTGCCATATATAGAGGAGATTTGTGTTCCTCATTCAGATAATATGACACTTCTGGTTCTTGCTCAACCAAGAAATCAGCCATCTCACTGTACCTACTTTTCAAAACCAAGTTAAAATCCACTTTGTATTTGTTTATCAAGGCCAAGTGAAGGGGAGTATTCCCCTCGTTATTCTTCACCTTTGGTAACTCAGTACCGGCCATTTTTTTTACCAAATCCAAATGCCCACCACTTGTAGCTACATGGAGAGGAATATCACCAGCAGAGTTAATTCTCAGCTCAAGTTCATAGTGGCTTTGACGGATCGCTTCCACAAGCTGATAGTGACCTGAGCTTATAGCAATATGAAGAATTGTATTCGATCTGGGAGTTTCTTGGTAGGAAATAGGACGCTCGATATCTTCAGCTTTCAGCTGTTTGATGAAATCAATGTCCCCACGTTTTGCAGCCATGTACAAATCAGGATGCATGTTTCGAGCCGTTCTAGAAACATCAGTAGATTCAGTACTGATATTGGAAGGCTTATTGTCTGCTGCTATTTCTTTCTCTAGCTCCTTCTCCATTTCAGCCTCCCCAACCATTTCTCGGTTCATCAGTTCCTCATTTTCCATTTCAGCATCAAATGCATGACGGCGAGCCCGTCGACGCGGTTGGGATGAGGAGGAGCCTGTACTCGCCATTGAGGTTTTCACAAGTGAAACAGTTCCAGGTGATTGCTGTTCACTTAACGTCAATCAAAATGTGATTGGGTTCGCTAGACCTGTCAAAACGGGTACGCTAATTTTTAGAGTCTTTGGTAAAATATTGGTCACAGGTATCGGAATTTTGCATGTTATTAAGTAAAGGAATCACCGAACTAACAAGCAAAAACGTTGAGCAATTCGGCAAATAAAATTTTACAGTTTATGGAATACATAGTAGTACATGCATTTTTATGTTGCGTTGGCTCTCACTTTCCTTCTATAGGTAATACACTAGTATAACAAGAGTCATGCTTATACATTTCTAAGTTACACAAAAATGATTCAAAATTCGTTCTGAATACATGGGAGAACACAGAGAGAGAGAGATAAATTCTCTAGATTTATTTGCATTCCAAGCATAATGATAATATGTACATTAAGACTTTTTATAGAGTTCTACAATTGATCACGTGGGTCTAACCCTAATAACAATCTGTTACTAACTTTCCTAATAGATTATATAAATATCAAGTTTGTTACAAAATCTATCTGGATCAGTTTGAAGTTATCTGGATTGGTTCAACACATCAGCAGCACAACCATGGAGGTCTGGTAGTCTTGATAACTAGAAAACAGAGTTGAGGAAGGAAGCTTGGAACGACGTCATGTTGGTCTCAACAGAAAATATAAAACTCGTCTAAAACAGAACGACGTCGTGCTACTAAAAACGAAAATGGCACGGTTTGATATATTACCGTTAAGTAGGCGTTGTGCTCATTTTTTGAACCAGGATCAGAATCTGACTATGAACTGGACAGATGGCTTTGGCTTCTTCCCCCCTCAAAATCATGGGGGAGATAGGCAGCATGATTTTGGCTCGCAGAAATAGGAAAGGAGCAGTGGGAAGGCTTTTAGTGAATACATCTGCCAATTGATCATCAGTGGCAATGTATTTAACTTGAAGAACTCAATCTCGAATAAAATGGTAATCGACTTCAATGTGCTTCGTTCTGGCGTGAAAAAGGGGATGGGAAGCAATAGCTAAGGCAGAAACATTATCACACTAGAGTTTGGGTCGATTGGAAAGAAAAATGCCCAAATCTTTCAACAATTGACGAAGCCAAGCAGCATTGGAGGCAATAGCTAGATTCAGATTCTGTGGAAGATAGGGAGACAGTCAGCTGCTTTTTGGCACTCCAGGTAATAGGACTATACTTGAAATAAACTAAATAGCCTGTAGTGGATCGTTTATCATATGGAACACCAGCCTAATCTGAGTCAGAAAAGGCTGAAAGTAATAGAGGACCTAGGGCAGATTAGGTGACTTATTATGCAGATTAGGTGTGGGAAGTCTTGCAGTTGCAACTGCATACGACCAGTAAGAGAGGGGAAGTTTGGAGAGAGATAACATTGTAAGTGAGCACTCAATGATATGCCTGTGTTTTCTCTTAGCAACACCATTTTGCTGAGGTGTGTGTGGGCAAGAAAATTGATGAATGATGCCTTGTGAGGAACAAAACTCAGCAAAGGCTTTAAAAGAAAACTCCCCACCACCATTTCACCTAAATGTCTTGATTTTTAGATTGAATTGATTTTCTACTGTGGCTTTGACAAATTTGAAGATATTAAAGACATTTGACTTGAGCTTAAGTAAATAAACCAATACAAATCTAGTATAGTCATCAACAAAGATAAGATAGTATTTGAAGTTATAAACAGAAATAACAGGAGCAGGACCCCACCCCACACATCACAATGAATGAGTTCAAGAGGTGATTCAGATTGAAAATTTGATATTACAAAGGGAAGTTGATGCATCTTAACACTAAGGCAATGCTTACAATGTGAAGTAACAGAAAAAGTACACTTGAATACATCAGAATGTTCAAGAACTGAGATTCCTGAATGTAAAACATTATCACTAGGATGACTTAGTCTATGGTGCCATAGCAAGCATTTATTTGACCTATTAATGTTGAAAGCTGAATGTGGAGCATACTATGCAGGGATGGACTAAGAGGCAGAATGAACAGAAGTGATTGAAGGATGAGTAAATGAAGGAAGCCTGGATTGAAGCTTTGAGTAGATAGGATAGACACCATTCTCACTCAAGCCCCTGTAGAGGAGTCTCCCCATAAGAATATCCTGAATTTTGAGTTCATTAGCATCAAAGTGACAAGAACAATTGTTGTGAAAGCAAAATTTGAACACAGACAACAGATTCATAGCAATCCTAGGGACATATAAGACACTTCTAAGAATAAACTTGTGGTATATGGTGTAGATAGAGGAGTTACCTATATTGTTGATTGGAAGTGCTTGACCATTCCTCACAATGACTTGTTCAGCACCCTTATACTGAGATGGAGTGGAAAGATTGTTCGAGTTGGTTGTGAGGTGCTTGACCATTCCTCACAATGAATTAGCTAACCATGGATCTTGGTTGCTGGTGATAGCAGCATTAGATGCAGTTGTCATAGCTGCAAGTTTAGTTGGAGGATTTTTGCCTTGATAAGAAAAATCCATCTTGTGATAGCAATCCAGTGCAAGGTGACTAGTTTTCCCACAAATCTAGCACACAGGACGATTAGAATTAGTTCTTAAGGACTGATTTCCAAAGTGTGAGTTAGTTTGATTTTGATGTGGAGAGTAATTCTGATGAGAAGAACCACCACTGTTATTGTTATCTGCCACCACCTCTTCCTTTGTTGGAGCCATTTCGACCCCTTCCTCTTCTAGAACCTTGATTCCAAGTATTGCTTACATTTGGCCTTGAATTAGCAGCAAACATAGCTAAAGATTAAGGAATAGCCTCAAAATTCTCAGCCATTGCTAGTTCTTCACTTTGCAACATAATGGAGAGTTGCTCATAAGTGATTGGATCACTTCTTGTATGTATAGCTGAGCAGAAGTGTGCAAACTCCTTGGGCAAGCCTCGAAGAACAATGCAGAGAAGTTCTTTATTATCAACTACAATTCCTACTACAAGAAGCTTGTCTCTTGCAATCTTTATCTTCTGCAAGAACACATTTATAGTGTCACTTCCGTTCTTTTGGCTTTGCAATTCCAGATTCAAATCGAGAATATTGGCTCTTGAAGTAGAGAAGAAACTTTGTTCTAAAGTATTCCAAATCTCTCTAGAGCTTGTGATTCCAACTACTAGGGAGAAACTTTGTGGTGTTAGAGTGGAATTATCAAAGAAAGTATGGCCTTGTCTTTGATTTTCCAAGCTGAATGCTTAGGATTCACATTCACAATAGAAAAGTCCTTGATTGTCAAGGAGAAATTGACATGATTGAGGCACAGTGCCATCAATATGATCAAATAGTGAATAAGCTTCAAGAATGGTGACAAGTTGATGCCTCTATGGAATGTAATTTGTGTAATCAAGCTTGATTGACATCAGATTTGACACGTTTGAGAGGAGTAGTAATGGAGATTGTAAAGATGGAATGTGAGATATGGAAGGTGAGCTAGTGCTTGATGAGGAAGCAGTGGTAGAGGCAGTGGAAGCCATGGAAATTAGCTTTGATACCGTGATAGAAAAATGAAAGGTTGGAAGAAAAGCTCAAATCTTAACATATATATATATATATATAGAGAGAGAGAGAGAGAGAGAGAGAGAGAGAGAGAGAGAGAGAGAGAGAGAGAGAGAGAGAGAGAATTGTATTGAATAGAATTCTCTAGAATTATTTGCATTCCAAGCATAATGATAAAAGACAAAAATGCAAAATTAACCCTTTAATTTTCAACTTTTTTCATTTCAGTCCTTTAACTTTCAGTTTTGTCATTTCAGTTCTCTAATTTTCAGTTGTTGTCAATTCGGTATTTTGTTAACAATCTGTTAAGTGTTCCTGTTAAATAAGCAAACAAAGTTGAAGAAAGGAAAACTTTGGCTGTCTGGGTAGAACAGAGCAAAGAGAACATGAAGAAAGGAAAAGAACCCACGTGCTTGATCGATTTCAGGATGCAAGAGACTGTGAAGGAGTTAACAATGTGCGTGTGCTTCATTTGCGCTATCTGGTCATCGGTTATCAAAGAATCGGACTTCGGCAACCATATCAACTTGACTTCTTCACGCACTTTCGCCAAAACCTCCGGATGCAAGTCGAGGAGAGTCATGGCCCAGAGGAGTGATGAAGTGGAAGCGTCCTGAGCAGCGAAGAGAAAGTCGAAGAGGTAGCTTCCGATTTCAACGTTGCTGGTGCTTGGTGGTAGCGGCGCCGTGGTTTCGCCGGATTCAGATAAAGCTACTAACTTCTTCACAGTCTCTTGCATCCAGAATTCGATCTAGCACTTGGGTTTTTTACCTTTCTTCATGTTCTATTTGCTCTGTTCTACGCAGACAGATTCTTCAACTTCGGTTTTTTTTCTTTCTTAAAAAAGGGCCAAAACGGTGTCGTTTTACTCATTTAACGGAAACACTTAATAGATGGTTAACAAAATACCTAATTGACAATAATTAAAAGTTAGAGGACTGAAATGACAAAACTGAAAGTTAGAGGACTAAAATGAAAAATATTGAAAGTTAGAGGGTCAATTTTGTATTTTTGCCATGATAAAATGTACATTAAGACTCTTTTTATAGAGTTCTACAATTGATCACGTGGGTCTAATCCCAATAAGAATCTGAAACTCACTTTCCTAACAGATTATATAAATATCAAGTTTGTTACAAAATCTATCTAGGTCAGTTTGAAGTTATTTGGATTGGTTTGGTAGTCTTGATAGCCAGAAAACAAAGTTGAGGAAGGAAGCTTGGAACGACGTCGTGTTGGTCTCAACAAAAAACATAAAACTCATCTAAAACAAAACGACGTCGTGCTACTTAACCAAACGATGCTGTTTGTCTTTAAATGAAAAAACGGCACCGTTTGATATATTACCGTTAAGTAGCTGTTGTGCTCATTTTTTGAACCAGGATCTGAATCTGACTAAGAACTGAACATATGGCTTTGGCTTCTTCCTCTTTCATTACGTGCTAGTGGGTCATTATATATGAAGGTCTAAGACTCCTCAGAAATATTTTCAACTTTGGGGGGCCATGGTGATGGAACTCTAATCCTTGAGTAATTTCACCATTAAGATCTGAAATACAAAATATATAGGAGATTTTTGAAAATCTTTGGGAGGGGATGGCACCCTTTGCCCCTTAATAGATTCGACAATGAGTGAGCAAGAAATATAGTATTACTCTTTTGACAAGAAATGTCAATTATTTCTTTGGCAATGAATAAACTTTTCTTCTACAACAACCCAAAAAAAAAAAAAAAAAATACTTAAATTGACAACCAAGTAAAATAATAATTTGAGGCAATTTCTCTTAGCTAAATTTTCATTGATGGACACCCAAATTCATTCTCTCTCTATGAAAATGAAAAATCAAATTAGTTTTTTGGTTCTCACTGTCTAAGCCGTTTTTATGTTTGAGTTCATTTTTGCACATTTATGTGTGTTTGATTCAAGTCTTGCACTTGCAGCTTAATTTGTCTGTTTTTCTAATGTTTCTAATATTTATATTTTATTCTCTCATGCAATTTTTAATTCTACCTAATGTTTCAATTCAATAAGTCCACATGCAAAATCCTTTTATTCGGAACTGTTTGAAGATTTTATTTTGCTGAGGCTACACAAATTATAGGTTGAATTTTGGAGAGACTCAAGGATTTATATGATGATTTTTTTTTTTTTTTTGAGAAAGTTATATGATGAATTGATGATATATTTAAATATGGCCCATATGGATCATAATACTGTCCCATAGCAATTATGATCCTTATTGCATTAAGAATGAGAAATTAATATCAACTTAAAGAAATATAAGAATTAATAGTGACTTTGATCCAAACCAACTTCTAAATTCAAAAACAGTTCGAACAAGAAAATTTCACTCGTCAGATATTAATAGAATAGAAGCTTTCATAAGAATCAATAAAGAGTTATTAATAGTACAGTGAGAGTCCTTTATAAAACATTAGTAACAATACACACCCTATTAAATGACCAGAGTTCAGCAATATATAGCACACAATATACAATACAACATGCATTAAATAAAAGAGATTATTTTTCTTCCCCATCATTAGTGTTACTCCTAGTAACTATTACCAAAAGGCAGAACGGGTAGTAGACAATGTAGCGAAAAATAGGATGTGGTAAGGAACTTGGCAAACATAGTGGAAAAAATAGTAACGTGAGGATAAGGAGGAAGAATGATCCAATGATCAAAACGATAGAAGCAAGCCAGTGGAGGCCTCTCACCATTAAATAACTACCAGTCATGAATGCTGAGGAGACCATAATAAGAGCTAGTCCCAATATTGGCACGGCAAACTTAAGGGAAGCAATAACCAAGTTGAGATCACCTAATTGTGCCCAGATGAGTGCAACAACAACAGTAACAGAACTATACATAGCTATGGTGTTGCTGATAATGAATGCTTGGAACAAGTGGTGTCGTAGGAATTTTGCCATGCCTTTGTTTGGATCAGAGTCATCGTTGCCGCCTGGCACAGTGAAACCTGCAGCAAAGGTTACAGTGGCCACAAGTGTTGCAACCACCAATAGAGTGTTGACCCTATCCTTGTAATTGTCCATGTTGGGTGTCTGCCTTGGCTTTGAGCTTTGTGAGTTCTCAGTGATGGTTTCCTTATCCTTGTCCATGCTTGGACAAGGAGCATGTGAGACGCCGGCGTGTCTCAAGGCTAACCACGTTAATCGCTGCACGATAAATGACAAACATTTTGTCATGACCATATTGGTCAAACACAACATATATAATCTTCCCCCATTTTATATAGTTTTTGCAGAATTGAAGTTGAGCTTTAATACAATTTTATAATTTATATATGTTAAGGGTTGAGAGAGAGAGAGAGAGAGAGAGAGAGAAGAAGAAGAAGAAGAAGAAGAAGAAGAAGAAGAAGAAGAAGAAGAAGAAGAAGAAGCACCTAGAAATCAAGATTAATTGCTCATAGATCTAAGAGACATGCCCACCCAAATGGAGAGGCCACAAACAATTTCTAAGGATGGGTCAAGCTGATGGCAGTCCACGAGCCCAAAGCTATTTTTAAGATTACAAAATTTGGCAACAAACTTGATTATAAGTTGTAACCTTAAATTACAATTAATGTTCATTTAATATATTTTTTAATCGGATATGAATTTTGATAAATATATTATTAAATTATATTTTCTTATTATATCTCCTATACTTGTAAACTTTTCAAAAGATTAAAGATTAATAATTACGTACATTAATCAAATATTTAAATTTCAAATTTTTGTAATTCAAAATTGTATATAATAAATAATTTTATAAATCGAATAATAAATAACATCTGATTGACACAAAATTTAACATATTTGTTAAAAATATAAATAACATATAATTCAATAGTTATATTTTCAAAATATGTAATAATTTTTTTGATAAAAATTATAGCTTTAAATTACAATCAAGTTTGTAACCAAACTTTTTTCTTTAGGTAAATTGCAAATTAAACCCCTAAAGTTTGGGGGTGATTGGGTTTTACACCTTGAAATTTCAGAATTTGGATTTTACCTCTTGAAATTTTGGGTGTTTGGATTTTACACCCTGACATTTCAGAACTTGGATTTTATTCCCTAAAGTTTAGGGTTGTTTAGATTTTACACCCCCAAATTCTGAAACTTTAGGGTGTAAAATCCAAATACTCTAAAACTTTAGCGAGTAAAATCCAAACACTCTTAGAATATAGGGGGTAAATTTTAAGTAAAATCCAAACATTAACAAACTTCAGAGAGGTAAAATCCAAATTTTGAAATTTCAGAGTATAAAATCCAATCATTGCCAAACTTTAGTGATGTAATTTACAATTTATCCTTTTTCTTTTAAAGACCAGGTTGTGAGTCAAACGTCGGTTGAGGAAATTTCTCACCCCACTAAGCCTATATTTGGAACCTCCATTGAGAATGCATAAAATCATTTACATAGGCAAAAAAAAAAAGTATTTTGTTATACGTTTCAGTATTTGTAAAAGTCATTTACCTAGAATGTATTTTTCAAATTCTATTTTCTAAGGCAGAAGTCAAAAGGTCAAATTCTATTTTCTAGAGCTAGTCCCACTGCAAAAGCTCTTCCTTCTCTTTCTTTTAATTAATTAATTAATTCTGTTTCTTCTCTAGCCCTTTCCCCATCTTCGTTTGTTCTCACAGAAAATTATTTCTCTTTCCATCAATCACTTTCTTTTTCAACCCAAAATCATAACAAAACAAAAATGAAATCCCAAAATTATATCAACAATCTCTCTCTCTCTCTCTCAGATTCCTTTTAGTGTTATTTATTTATTTTATTTATTGAAAATTTCAAGCACTCAAATGAGTAAAATCAGAGAAATGAAAATCCCAAATTTTGTGCTTCCTCAACATTAATATGAGATTCTGAGAAATAAAAATCACAAATTTTTTTTTTTTTGGGAGGAAAGAAAAAAGAAGGATCATTTCCAAATTGAACCTTCTTTTTTCTTTCCTCCGAAAAAAAAAAAAATCGCAAGGAATCAACATGAGCTCTTTCACTAGGTTTACATCTACCATTCAAATATATGAGATTGCTTTTCCATGAGTTTTTTTAGTCAGTAGGATTTTTTTTTTTTTTTTTTTTTTTTTTTAATTTAGAAACAGCTGGTAGGATTTGAATGACATTTATTTATTTTTAATTTTTAGGACATGATGTTTCTTTACTCAAATTTTAATTTAACTTTAGCCAATGCCAGTTCCAGCTTGAAATTTATTTATTTTTGGTTGGAAATGACCCAGGCACAAAACATAAAAAGCAGTTGCAGACCATTAATACAAGTAGCAAGCTAGCGAAAGTTTCTCTCTGAAACTTCTCCTAGAGAGTAGAATTGCCGTCCCTTCCTCGGAAGGCTGTCTTGTACCTTCAGATAACAAGTTTATCTAAAGGTTTTGTGGGTTTCTTTTTTTGGGGAGTGGGAAACAGTAATACGGTGTGGAAAAAAAATTTCTTGGTCTCTCATGGATGATCTTACAAAACATTGGATTGGTCTCTCTTTATCTGAGAAGGAGGGACCTAGTCTTTGTCTAAAGAAAGAACAGGCAGTAGAAGAGTTCTGTCTAGCTGCGAGTTTTTAACGAAACGGGCGCTCAATACAGATGCCATTGCCAAGACTTTCCAACCATTATGGCGTTCAAAAAATGGTTTCAAAGTTACAAATATGGGCGAACACGTTATACTGTTTACGTTTGATAACAAATATGAGATGGAACGGATCCTATCTAGTGAACCTTGGAGCTTTGATAAGCACTTGATAGTGCTACAACGATACGAGAAGGACAGCAATATACGAACTATGGATTTTAACAGAGTTGTTTTTTGGGTACAGGTACACAATATTCCTTCGAGATTTATGAACCAGGAGGTAGCGGAAAAAATATGTGAGCCCATTGGAACGATTTGTAGACCTCAAAATGCACCAGATGGAGATGGTGGAGGTTTCGTGCGGGTGAGAATAGCTATAGATATTACACAACCTCTCTGCCGAGGAAGGATCATATCTTTGGAAGATGGTCAAAAACATCGGATTTCTTTCAAGTATGAGAGACTACCACACTTTTGCTACTGGTGTGGGCGTCTCACACACAATGATAGAGATTGTGAACGCTGGATTGATAGTGAAGGAAGCCTATCCACTGAAGATCAACAGTTTGGCTCGTGGCTACGTGCACCACCCTTCTCGGCGTCGCGGAAAAATGTAGTGGTTGTCCCAGGTCTCTACTCAAAAAAATATGGGAATTCCACGATAGTGCCATCAGCTCCACCACCTGAACCACCAGCTACAGCGGTTCCAGAGACAGCCTCAACAGTCACAAATGCTTATCCCGATAAGGTATGTGCTGAAGCTGAGGAATGTCATAATTCCTTCCTTTTTCGGAGGCATTAAATGGCTCTATGGCTAAATTGTCAACGGAAGATACGGACCATGAAAATCAAGGAGGGCTGAAATTTTCAAGACGGTAGGAACACATAAATAAGGATGAATTGTTTTCGGCGAAATTGTCGGAGATTGATCAAGAGTTACAAAAATTTGATTCTGCAGAACAAATTCTTCGGGCAAAAAACCAGGAGGTATTTAAGGAAAAGATATTGAAAGCAGGGGATATTATGTCTTAATCCGAGGAAGATATTGCCTAGCCTGTCACAACTATCTCTCCTAAAAATCAGCCCACAGCAATGTTATCTGATATTTCCAATCACTCACAGCCTGCAGTGGGTAAGAAAGTTGCAAATTGGACACGTCAGGTGAGAACTAAAATTGGAACTGACACAATCATGGAGGAAGAGGTGGGGCGGAAACGTACTTTGAAAGAAGGGAATATTCATGGAGGGTTACCAACTAAAAAACGGGTGGTTTCACAAAATGAAAAAGAAAACCAGAAGATATTGGTGGCGGCTGGACTCCAGCCCTGCCAGAAGCAATGAGTCTCCTTTGTTGGAACTGTCGTGGGCTTGGGAACTCACGAACAGTTGATCAGCTCGCGGATTTGGTTCGGGCTAAAGATCCCTTCATCGTGTTTTTAGCCGAGACATGGACAGATGAAACAAGGCTAATACAAGTACAAGAGCAATTGAAGTTCAAAAATAGGTTTATAGCCCCTAGGAGGAATCAGTCAGGGGGCTTGGTAGTTGTTTAGGAGGAAGATTTTGACCTCACAGTTGAAACTTTTTCAAAGAATCACATTGACACTACGATAAAGAAGAACACTGAGGAAGAATGGAGATTTACAGGCTTTTATGGAGAGCCGGATACATGAGATAGACATGAAGCTTGGTTAAAACTGAGATCTTTGAAGAACCGTGGGTCGGCTCCTTGGCTTTGTGTGGGTGATTTCAACGAAATCACCAAACAATCTGAGAAAAGATGGGGACGGATTAGACCTCACAGTCAAATGCAACCGTTTTGAGACGTGTTGGATGAATGTGGCTTTATGGACATGGGCTACATTGGTCCTTAATTTACCTGGCATAAACACAACGCTGGGTACACAATGTGAGAGTGACTAGACCGGGCGGTAGCAATGAACGATTGGTTTGAAAAATTCCCGGACATTAAGGTTTATCACTTAGATGTTACTACATCTGATCACAAGCCTTTGTGGGTTGTTCCAGAGATCATGGAGAGTTACCAACAGCGTCCTTTCCGTTTTGAACAAATGTGGATGATAGAGAGTGGATGCAGTGACACTATAGAAGCAATTTGGAGGAGTGGGGATTCTGACCCACGGTCTATCAAGTTATTGAACAAGGTGGACAGGTGTGGTATTGCTCTTACAAAATGGAGCAAGATGAACTTTGGAAGTATACGGGCTGAGCTTAAGAAAAAAAGGAAACTACTACAACAAGCCGAGAGAAGGGCTATACAAGGGGGTAGCACGGTATGGATGAGAACATTGGAAAGGGATATCAACGACTTGATGGATAAAGAAGCAAAAATGTGGGCCCAACGAGCTCATGTATCTTGGCTGAAGGACGGGGATCGAAATACAAAATTTTTTCACACAAAAGCTTCACAAAGGAGGAGACGGAACTATATAAAGGGGCTTTATGATAATAATAACAGGTGGTGCACACAAAAACAGGGGATCATTGACATAGTGGTTGACTTCTATCAGTCACTGTTCACTTCTATCAGTCACTGTTCACTTCAGCAAATCCGGATAGCTTTGATGAGGTGTTGGACGAAATACCACACTTGGTAACTTCAGACATGTATACCCAGTTGACAGACACGTTTTCAGTAGCTGAGGTGGAAGCAGCCTTGAAGGAGATGGCACCGTTGAAGGCCCCAGGGCCTGACGGAATGCCACTATTATTTTACCAAAGCTATTGGTCACTTGTAGGCTCCGATGTCAGTGAGGCGATCCTTCACTATCTGAACACCGGCTCCCTGCCCCAATCTTTATGCCACTCTTTCATCACACTCATTCCCAAGTCAAGAACCCAGAACTTATCTCTCAATATAGACCTATCTGTTTATCTAACATGCTTTTCAGGGTCTTCTCAAAAGTCTTGGCAAATAAACTAAAGTCTGTTTTGCCAGGACTAATCTCAGAGCATCAATCTGCTTTCTTGATGGACAGGCTCATCTCGGATAACATTATGGTGGCCTTTGAGACCTTGCACTACATGCAAAACCACAGTTCCGAGAAAATAGGATTTATGGCTCTAAAGTTAGATATGAGCAAAGCATACAACCGTGTGGAATGGCCATTCATGGAAAAATTGTTGATAAAAATGGGCTTCAACGAGAGATGGGTCCAACTCATGATGATGTGTATTACTTCAACAACTTACTCAATCCTGATCAATGGAGAAGCACAAGGGCATATTACACCAACTAGGGGACTTAGACAGGGCGATCCACTATCTCCCTATCTTTTTCTTCTATGCACGGAGGGGCTGCATGGTTTGATCAAAAAGGCTATAGCTGTGGGGGATATTCGGGGCATCTCAATTTGTCAAAGTGGCCCTAAATTAACCCATTTGCTATTTGCAGATGACAGCCTGGTCTTTTGTAGGGCAACGGTGAATGAATGCCAAAAGCTAATGGAGATACTCTCAGCCTATGAGAAAGCATCGGGGCAGAAGATAAATAGGGACAAAACAAATCTTTTTTTCAATAAGTCTACTTCACAGGATATGCAAATGCTGATCAAAGACACCATCGGAGTTCCTATCGTACAACACTATGAAAAATACCTGGGATTGCCATCTTCTGTGGGTCGAAAAAAGAAGGAATATTTTGATAACATCAAGCAGCGGGTATGGAAAAAACTGCAAGGCTGGGAGGGCAAACTTTTATCACAAGCAGGGTGCGAAATCCTTATTAAGGCAATGGCTCATGCTCTACCTACATATTCGATGTCGTGTTTTAAACTCCCTGTGGGTTTATGCTAGGATATTGAAGCGCTGATAAGGAGATTTTTTTTGGGGCCAAAAGGGTGATAGCCGAAAAATACACTGGGTTAAGTGGCAGGAGCTGTGCAAATCCAAAAACCAGGGGGGGATGGGTTTTAAGGATATAGCAATGTTCAACGATGCACTCCTAGCAAAACAAACTTGGCGGCTACTCCATGACACAAACTCTCTATTCTATCGGGTGTTTAAGGAGAAATTTTTCCCAAATAGCTCGATCATGGAAGCCTTAGTACCATCTTCTTCGTCATACGCTTGGAGGAGTATAATCCATGGGAGGGATGTTATCAAAAAAGGATCGGTCTGGAGAATTGAGAATGGGAAGAGTACACGAATTTGGGGTGACAATTGGCTTCCAAGTAAGCACCAACCCCAAATAATTTCACCGTGTTTGCAGGCTGAGCAAGACATGAGAGTTACTCTGCTTATTGACCAGGAAAACAGAGGATGGAGAGATGAATTATTAAATCGATATTTTTTCGATTTTGAAGCAGAACTTATCCGGACAATCCCAATATGCAGATTTGAGCAAGATGATACGTTGATCTGGCCCCACACTCCTAACGGAGAGTACACAGTCAAATCCGGGTATAGCTTTCTCCAAATAGAAGCTCAACAACACCTACCTGGCCCATCTGACCCAGGTATGATTAAACCACTCTGGCAGGCGATATGGAGGATGAATGTGCAAAGCAAGATTAAGAACTTAGTGTGGCGAGCATGCCGTGATGCTTTACCATCCAAACAGAACTTGGTCAAGCGAAAGATTCTTACTGATGCAACTTGCGACATTTGTCAATCTGAAGTGGAAGATGGTGAACATGCTCTCTTCAAGTGCCCAAAAATCTCAACTCTTTGGGAACAGGTGCTTGTATGGAAGGTGGATGGTTTTAAACGATGTCCAAATTTCATAGACTTGTTGGGATGTATTTTTGCAGAAAACAGGGACCCGAAACTATTCTTTATAGTGGTGTGGTTTTTGTGGAACCAGAGAAACAACTTGCGGCTTAGTAAAGGATCAATCCCTCTGGACCAAGTGCTGCAGCAAGCAAGAAACAAACTGCAGGAGTTTCAGAGTGCTCAGACTAGAACAGGGGCCGCATTGACAAGACACAGCTCTTCGCAATGGCAGCCACCACCTAGCTCAGTTTATAAGATAAACTTCGACGGCGCTCTCTTCATGAAGGAACAGCGGGCTGGCATAGGGGTAGCCATTCGAAATGAGAACGGGCTCATCATGGTTTCATCCTCTCAACAGATTCCCCTCCCAGGTACAGTGGTTGAAGTAGAGGCATTGGCAGCAAGGAAAGCACTAGAACTAGCTCTTGACTATGGTCTTGATAGAGTAATTCTTGAGGGTGATTGCGAGATTCTCGCATGTACGTAGGAATTGTAATTCAGTTGCTCATTCATTAGCAAGAAGAGCAATTCTTTCGCCCCATTTTTTAGTCTGGATGGAGGATGTTCCACCAGATGTTGAACCGGTATTTCAGGCTGATTTAAGGAGCCTTCCTTAATAAAAGTCCCTGAACTCTTTCTAAAAAAAAAAAAATACAAGTAGCAAGCCCATTAATTTGGGCTATCAGTTCATTTTAAGTTATGTCCCAAAACTCTTGGCCCAAACTAGTGACCTGATTGGGATGAATCTGCCCACTTGATGTCCACTTACGGACAGTTTCGATAGCTGTTACACTTGATAGTCTGTGGTACTTTTTTTTTTTTTTTTTTTTTTAATATGAGAATAGTCGATGGTACTTATGTAACCTAAATAGTTGGGGTCAGATAGCAAATTCATATCAAACTCGACCTGACCGACTTGTAACCATCCTTAATAAAAATTTATATGATTTGACCTAACAAGCTACGTGCACAGAAAAACACCGTTGGTTGGCATTATTTTTATTTGAGTCCATTGAGATATATATAGATCCTAACTCTAGACCAATGATAGACTAATCTTGGAATGACTTTACTTATACTCCTACACCTACAGTCCCACTACAAGAAAGTTTAATATAAGTCGGATTAAAATTTCTCTACTTTTTTTTTTAGGGTAATTAAAATTACTTTACTTATTTTAAAAGCAAATCTTAATACATTAATGATTTGTTTGGATTGAGAGAAAGAAAGGAGAATAGAGGAGAGTAAATTAGAGTAAAATTGGCCGAAAATTAGCTTAATATACAGCCAACTCTACTCTACTCTTTCTTACTCTCCATCACTCTCTCCTTAATCCAAACAGGTCATAAATCTAGACAAGATATAACAATTTCAAGGATCACATACCTCTCGAAACGAGGGCACCTTCCCACTATACTCTCCCGCAATGTCGAGAGCTGTCTTGCCTTCATCGTTCAACAACTTTAAGTCAACTCTTTTGTCCCAAGTCAGAATGCTCACGACCTTAGGATGCCCACCATTGGAGGTCAAATGTAAAGATGTGTTTCCATCTACATCTTTTTCATTGATAAGCATTTCAAGTTCAGGCATTTTGAGCATATAATTTACCACTTTGGCTTTCCCACTCATAGCAGCTACATGCAAAATGTTTTGATCTTGATGGTTGAGCAACTCAACCGAATCTGGACATCTTTGGATAAACTCTTGAACTATCTTGATATGTCCTCTACTGGATGCTGTGTGAATTGGAAAGAAGCCATTCCGGTCACTTTCGTACATGTAATCTACAAATTTGTTTAAAAAGTAGCGAACCCCTTCAAGGTATCCTATGTGTGCTGCATAGGAAAGAGGTGTCATCCCCTTGCTGTCTCTATCTTTAATGCGATGTGGACCTTCACTCATAACACTATCCAACACATCTGGTACATAAAAATGAACTATCATTCACCCATAATTAAAAACTTTGATGATAATAAGAAATAAGAAATAAGAAAGATCTTGATCCAATCAACTTTGTTAGATTCCTCCACAAAGCGATCAGATTTAACAAAAGAAAAAAAATAAATAAAAAGAAACTCATCAAGGGAGGATAGAAAATAAGGAGAGAAAAATATGGTGGAAAATGACATTTTCTATTATTTGGTTGAGAGGGAGAGGGGGAGAGAAAAGTGGTTGGGTCCACAAGTTTTCTCTCTTCCCCCTGCAAAATACAATCTCTCCAAATTGGAGAGAAAATTGAAGTGAAAAGTGAGAAAAGCATCTGGACAAAACTGCCCCCACCTCTTTAACATTTCTAGCTTTTTTTTTTTTTTTTTTTTTTTTTTTTGAATTTTCCTTTGTAACGCCTGACCTTTTGTTTTTTGTTTTTGTTTTTTCTTTCTTTGGTTTTGTCATATGGTGGATTCTTCTTCTTTTCCTTCTTTTTTCTTCTTAATTTTTATTTTTATTATTTTTTTAAGAAAATACTTTTGAATGATTTCTTATGCTATTTTTTGAAATGTCCACTTTCATCTGTACACAATTTTTTTTAAAAAAAGTATAATGTATTACTTTTTGTTTTATTTAAGAGGGACGTGATGATAAATTTATACAAAACTTATTTTCAACTAAACCGAAAAGTTTTTCATCCTTCCACTTTTCCACCCTCTTAATCAAACACAAATGAGGAAAACTAAAAACTTTTCTATCCTCCATTCCATCCTCCCTCTATTTTCTATCCTCTTACTTTTCCATCCTTCCAACTAAATGGACCCTTAATTTCTCGTTGAGTATACAAAGTTTATAAAAAATAAATAAATCATATTTGATTTCAATAAGCTTTAAAATTTGATCCCAATATGTAATTTGCCTTTTAACTGTTCACATAAATTTGGTAAAATTATATGTTACACCTGATGTAACTCTAAATAATATTACATCACTCAATATTTTCTAATTAGATGCGAATATTAACAAATCCACCGTTAGATTACACTATCTTTGTATATTCTTTATTCTTGCAAAATTTCAAAGTGATCAAAAATTAATATCCATATCATCAATCAATAGTTAAAATTCAAATTTTTATAATTTAAAATAATGCATAAAATATGAGTTTGTGGATCAAATGGTATATAGCATCCGATTGATATGAAAATTGGCATGTATATTAAGAACATATAGAACATGTAATTCAACGGTTAGATTTTCAAAATATTAACTCAATAACAAGTTATTGGGTGTGTAATATTACTTAGAGTTATACCAGGTGTAACTTGAACCCAACTCATATATATATATATATGGACAAAGTTTAGCCACCAAATTGGCTGTAGCCTGAGATTACAACCTTACTCAATATCATTGATAGGCCAAAAATGTATTGACCCCTTGTGATAAATTAACCAATTAATTTAGCCAAGTGAATTAATTAAATTAATTAACATGCAAAGCACGTGATAGTACAAACAAATTACTAAGTAACTAAGTATGCAACGGAAATTAAATGACACGGTGATTTGTTTACGAATGGGGAAAACTAACACGGCAAAAACCCCACCGGGTGATTTTAAGGTTACCATTCCCGAGAATTCACTATTATCACAACAAGCGGTTACAAGTAAAGGAATCCCAGTACCTTATACCAACCTACAGTTAAAACCTTACCCCAATACCCAATTAGACTTGTTCTTTAGTGACAAACTCTCCTTTCAATGCACGGCTCCGAATACGTGACTAACCAATAGATGTGCGGATCTCAATACTCGACTTAATCACCAACTTAAGAAGAATGTTGGCCGCAAAGTTTTTCAGTTCATCCAGACGATGAAGATCACGAAACTTCTTAGTCACAAAACCTATCGGCGTACAAAAACAGCAGCTTCTTCAAGAGAAAGATGAACTAGGGCAAATTCTGTCTCTGGTCACAATTTACATGAATGAAACTTTGCTTCACACTCACACAACTGTGCAACCTTTGACGGCCTTTAAAATAATCTTTATATATATTTAGGGTTGTGAGAAAAGAAGGCCTAAACACATACTCATGGATTGGATGAAAATCAGAGTTGAAAATCTGTTTTTCATAAATCTCGACAGATAGCTTATCTATCGAGAAGCTGTCTAGCATCGAGATAGAGCAGCTTTTTAAACCTCGATAGATACTAGTTGTCGATCTTTAAAATCCAACTCTTCTTTACTTGATTCTTGGACAAATTTGCATAGTTTTAACACTTGAACTTGAAATCTTGTTCCTTGAAGTATTAAATACATCCTAGATCTACCCACTTACAAGTAAAATGCGTTTTGTCAAAGGATTAGCCAATTTTATAATGACATATGTTCATAACATGATTCACATATGTCCTAACAATCATTAACATTACTACATATTTCAAAATTCTAACAGTTGAATTGCATGTTCTTTATACTCTTAATACACTGGTCAAATTTTGTATCAATTAAATAGTATTTACTGTATGATTTATAAGATTATATTTTATATATAATTTTAAAATACAAAAACTTGCAATTTAAACAATTTATTGATATCATAGCTATTGATCTTTAATTTTCTAGAAATTTTGCAAGCATGGAGATATAAGAAGAAAATATAATGCAATAATGGATTTGTCAAAATTCACTTCCAATAAAAATATGTTGATAATGTTGATACCATGTACTAAATATTGTCAAATTACATGTTTTTTATGTTCTTAATAGTTATACCAAACTTCGTATCAATCAGATTACATTTGATACCAATTAGATGCAATTTATAATCAAATCTAATTAGAATAAGTTGTGTCGTTAGATTTATTTTTATTCTAATAAATATTTTTAGTTGAGTTTAAATTCTTTTTGTTCTATATTTAAACATTTTATAAGAACTTTATCATTTCGTATTTTCTTTAACCGGTAAATAGATAATATACTATAATAATTATCAAATTTCATATTTATACAAAAAATAAAAGAGAGAGAAAAAAAAAAAAAAAAAACCTACATTTGTTAAACTCTATGCTTGAGAAGAAAATGTGAATTCTTTTCATTTAACTTTCCATCTTATCAAAACTTCGCATCTATGGGTCCGTTTGGATACAGCTGAAAACTGAAAACTGAAACTGAAAACTGAAAAACACTGTAGCGAAATAATTTTTAAATGTGTGAATAGTATCGTGGGACCCATTTTTAATGAAAAAGTTGCTGAAAAGTGAAATTTGTGGGTCCGTGAACAGTACACGATGTGCTGTGATTGGTCCAAAAAAATTTGAAAAGTCAAAGTTTGCGGCTACTGTTCATTGAACAGTGCATGAACAGTAGCCGCAACACCCAAAACGCTCCAAAACGCGTGAAAAAAAAAAAAAAAAAAAAGCAAACAAAACGCAAACGCAGTTTTTTTCAGCCGAATCCAAACGCTCTCTATGTTAATGTATTAATTAATTGACATTTGCTAATAGAGAAATGCATTTATTTTTGCGGGCTACGGGAATTTAAAAAAAGGGTAATCGCGCCATGTGTCATACCCATGGCTAAAAGGGGCCATCATCATGCCGAAGAGGTCACACCCTTGGACAGCAAAGGCATGTCAGTGGCACATCACCAGAGGAGGCATGCTTTAGAGATAGAGCTTTGAGGAAGGGGTTAGCCCTGATGTGACTGAAGGAATGGTGGCTGCCACCATATTTAATGCATCCCACCAAACCTCTTAACTACATTTATGTGGAGAAGACCCCTAAACAGTGCTGCTTCGACTGCCACAACTCACAAGGGGTTTGGAAAGGTGCCTAATGGAACAAGCACTCAAGTAGTGACCTAGATGATCAACAAATGAAGGGCCAAGATCATCTAAAGGGAGTAATATAATGTGAGAGAGCCTCCAGGGAGGAGGGATCGGAAAATCTGAAGAGAAAACTGTAATACCCCGCATATTTTTTTATTTGAGGTTATTATTAAGTTTTCTTTTAAATATAATTGTTGGGCCATAGGTTTTCTTTTATTAGTAACTGCAGCCCGCTACCCCACTAAGTCCACATCTTTACTACAACTACAGGGTAGAAGAAGAGACAATCAGGGTTTTCATAGAAAGGGTTTTATCAAGAGGCTAAGAGGTTTTTTCTTTGGAGTTTATAGCACATACAAGTGAAAGGGCAATCAGATTGTTCAAGGTATGATTTCTCACCGTTAGAAACAAGAATTAAGGAGTTAGAATTTTATTATGAAAGAAACTTTAGTGGTGTGTAGAGTTTTGAATTGGTAATTTCTTAGATTATGGTTTTACGTGGTTTCAATTATTCTGAAATCTTGATTGTCACTGTTCGGACCCCTGAGCAAAAGCCGAAACTGTTAAACCCATGTATAAGGCTAGCGTCACTTTTGTAGGGCCATATGAATTTTTGGGCTGCCGTAACTCTAATTCTAATTTGCTGGAAATTTTGCACCTAACCCCACCCTTATGTCACTTGTTATCTCTCACTTTTGTCAGGATCCTATTCTTCTTATTGTAGCTTTAATGGTCTATAGCCTAGGTGTTGATTAATTCCAATCAGAATGATACTTAAGGTTCAACACGTCTACTATTCTTTAAAAGGTTAATGACAAATTTGTTTCTTTTATCCGAATTGTAATTTCATCCCAAATATTGTGGTATTAAATCCATTAGGGTCAATGAAATTAAGTCCTGGAGCAAAGTCATAATAGATTCGGCCCACAGTTTTCTTTGGGGTTATATATTTAAATCTTAAAGTATTAGCTGCTGCCTATGGGTTTGATAAATTCAAGGAAACACATTTTTGGGTAGAGATGCTTGGCATTAGTGCTATCATTTAGTTCAGCAAAGTATTTTACTTGTGAGTCAGTTTGTATAGGTTAGTAAGATTTATATTTTGTGGAGGATATTAAGTAATTTCCATGATTGATTCTGGGTCCCATCTAAGAGTATTTTGAGACTATTTGGAGGGTGTTTCAGCTGGACTTTCAAAGTGATTCAAGTGCTGTAAGTAATTATGCATAATATGCACAATTTTGTTCATTAGGTTCTTAGATGTCAAAGGTTTTCAAAAGTTATGTTTTTAAGCTTATGTTTTCTAAAGTCTATCAAAAGCATTTTTACAATTTTGAAAGAGAAACTTCGATTTTTTTAATAATGTTTAAAGAGAAACTTTGAATTTTAAATGAAGTTTTGAACGTCTAAGTCTCATTTAAAAGATGATTTCTAAACTAAACTACTTTTAGAAAATAATTGAGTTTCAAAGTAAGTTTTCTAAAAGGTTCTTGTCCTTTAAGTTTATTTAAAACTAAGCGATTTCAAAGTCATATTTTCCAAATGGTATTTAAGACATTTCTTTTAGCAAAATGGGGTTTTCAAACTTACTCAAGAATTGTAAAAAAAAAAAAGAAAAAAAAAGATATTTATATAAACTCTTTAGTTCTTATTCATTCCCTAAGAGAGTCAAGCATCCTTTGATTTATATTCTATTCAATATTGTGATCTTTGATATGCCTCTGTATATGAAAAGAAATTGTTAATATCAAGTAAATTATTTTATTTTGTATAAACTTTGCTTTGTGATATGTGATTTAAAATAAGTGTTTTTAGAATTGATCAGAGATATCAGATATGTGTGTAAATCCGCTCACAGGATTGTATGTGAGAATATGTGTTGATCCCTCACCAACAGGGGTTAGATGTTGAGAATATGTGTATATGTGACACTGTGTTCTGATCAATTATCTGTATGTGTTTTCGAATAACTTTAAGATTTGATTATATACATGTGTTTAGTGGTTCTTTATATGTTTGGAAAACTATATCAAATATTTTGAGTGAAATTGTGAAATCAAACTCGTGTTTTGCTTGACTCTATTCTGTTGTATATTGTGTATAATTACTTACTGGATGTGTGGCTCACCCCATCAATTACAATTTTCAGATTAAAGTTGGTTGGGGAACAGGACCTTTGGATTGCTTAATAAGGTGCAAGGTAGAGCGTGGGAGTTTTAGGCAAAGTCAATAATACTTGAAGTCTTAAAAGATTATTAGTTATTTCTTTTTTTTCCACTTTAGATTGCATTGTATTTTGGAGATTATTCTACATTTGAGGAGTTTGGATTTTTGTAAGAGATTTATCAATAGCATTGTTTATTTGGAGTTTTGAATTATGTTTAAATTAATCATGTTTATTGAGTGATATTAGTTCAACAAGTTAGTCATGTATCAAAATTCATGTTCCATGGATTTGGGTCGTGACAAAAACACTGTAGCAACAAGAACTAAAATTGTATTCAAGTCTAAAAGAACTATATTCCAGAATCATTCTCCTCGAACTTCGCCAAGGAAGGATTTCCTTGCATAGAACTTGTCTTTCTTTTCTTTCTTAAATATCTTTGATCCACTGTGCGTGTTGTTTGTTCCATTAAAGCCTAGCTTTTAAGCTCATTCTCTATAAATTCATTGTGTTGAGCTCTTTGGGCCTGAATCCATTCATCTTTGGGCTTAGGATCCAAAACCCGCCCTTACAATTTTCATATATTAATTATTTATTTTTAGACAATGCACTTATTATTGATATAAAAGGAATTTATATGATTATTTTAATAAAATTTATTCAAGAAAAATTTTATTTATAACACTTATTATGGAAAAAAATGATTTAGAATAGGAATTTTTATGCAACTTGCAGGATTTTTTTAAGCAATCTACTACATGGCAGTTAAAAAACCATCTACATATAGGCATTCTTCCTCAAGTTTAATTTCTTTGGGAAAAAAAAGAAGGAAATAAAAACCATCAAATAAAGAAACAAAAATTAATAATACATGCAATAAAGAATATAAAAAATAATTGTGCACTTAAATTATTTGAAATAATTAAATATTTTAGAATTCACAAAAGTAACATGTTCATATTTTTAATTATACTAATCTCAATAATTTATATTTCATAACTTCTTTTTTCTAATGCCATGTAACATAGTGTGTTTATTAATTAATTATTTATAGGTAGGGCACCAATTATTTATATAAAATTAATTTTTTTTAAATATATTTATATAAGAAACCATTTATTGGGTATGATATCATTAAAACAAAGTCCAATAAAGATAAAAGAAAATTTAATATAGCGTGCAGTTCAAATAAAATAATAAAACCCTTTTGTATTAGAACCAATTTCTCTCTTTCTTGTGTGTGTGTTTATTTCTCAAAAAAAAAAAAAAAAGATAATAAAAAATTGTATGCTTAATATAGTAGAAATAATTAAACACCTGTTCCATAAATAAATAAATACATAATTAAACATCTGTTTTACTCAAGTAATAGGTTCATAGTGTGCATATAAAGTTCATAGTCTTAATCATATTATTTCTAACTATTTGCACTTTGTCTTTTCTAATGACATGTAATATAATCGAAGTAGATTCTCCAAATAAAAAGATAATATAAAACTTTATGCTTAATTTAGTAGAAATAATTAAATATCTGTTCCCCCAAAAAAATATCAAACATCTGTTGATTTACTCAAGAAATAGGTTCATAGTTTGTATATAAAGTTCATAGTCTTTCTCTCAAAAAAAAAAAAAAAGTTTATAGTCTTAATTATAGGATAAATTTTAGCTACAAAATTGGTTATAGCCTAAGGTTACAACCTTACTTGGTAAAATAAAAATTACTATATATTTTGAAAATCTAACTGTTGAATTATATGTTCTTTACACTCTTAATACACATGTCAAATTTTGTGTTCATTAGATATTATTTACTATATGATATATAAACTTATATTTTATGCATAATTTTAAACTACAAAACTTCCATTTTAAACAATTTATTGATGACATAACTATTGACCTTTAATTTTCTAGAAATTTTGCAAGCATGAAAGATATAAGAAGAAGATGTAATCCAATGATGGATTTGTCAAATATCACCTCCAATAAAAAGATATTAAGTAAGGTTGTAGTCTTAGGTTACAACCAATTTTGTAACTAAACTTTGTCTTTAATTATATTATTTCTAATGATTTATATTTTGTCTTAAAAACTAGACCAGACCGACCAGTTTAACCAGGAACTCAGCACCAATTCGGTCTAGTAAAATCCATTAAAAACCGGTTTTTAAAACCATGGTGCAACTTCACTTTCATTAGAACCATTGTTAGGAACTCATGGGTAAAATTCACTAGCTTGTAAGTGGAGGGTGCCCAAGAACTTATAGGCACATAGTTAAACTTACACTTAATCCATGTGGAACGCCAAGATCATAACAACCATCAATAATATCATTGTATTATACACTAATCATAAACTACCATCTCAACAATTGTGAAAAACTTTGTAAAATTTATTGTGTCACTAAATTTATTGGTGTTAGATTAAATAATTAAATTCATTATTTTCTAATAACCCAAAAGTTTTGTAACAATCATAATTTATCAATTGGGATGGCTGAGAAAAACATGGAAACGGCTGGAAAATGAAATATAGTGAAGTAGCTAGTAAACTTACCTATGTTCTTTCCAGTAATGGCAGCGTGAGCAATTAATTTGACTTCATCAAATGGCAGCAGAATTCTACCTCCTCCTTCTACCATGGCCATATTAATTCCATCTGCTTTTTCTATCATGAGCTTCACCATTTCCGCATCCCCTGCTTCGGCTGCCATATATAGAGGAGATTTGTGCTCGTTATTCGGACAATATGACACTTCTGGATTTGTTTCAACCAAGAAACCAGCGATCTCACTGTACTTAGTTTTCAAAACCAAATCCACTTCACTGTATTTGTTCATCAAGGCCAGGTGAAGGGGAGTATTCCCTTCATTATTCTGCAACTCCAGAAATACACTACCAGAGACACAGGCCAATTTTTTTAACGTGGACAAATGCCCACAACTTGCAGCTACATGGACAGCAAGTTCACCAGCAGAGTTTGTATCCATCCAAAAGCCACTGGAGTTTTCAAGCATCGCTTCCACAAGCTGAGAGTGACCTAAGCTTGCAGCAATATGAAGGACTGTATTCAATTGGGGAGTTTTTTGGAAAACAGGACGTTCCAAATCCTCGGCTTTAAGATTTTTTATGAAGTCAGTGTCACCACGCTTTGCAGCCATGTACAAGTCAGGATGCATGTTTGCAGCCCTTCTAGAAACATCAGTACTGGTCTTTGAAGTTTCTAATTTTCGTTCTGGTCTTGCTGCTATCTCTTCCTCCGTTACAGTTTCAGACTCCTCAACTTTTTCTAGGTCCTTCGGTAGCTTTCTTTCCATTTCAGCATCAATATAAAGAACCTGTTTTGGAACATGATGAACCTCTGGGGATGAGTAGGAGTGTTTTCTCGGCATTGAGGACTTCCAGGTAATTGCTGTTCACTAATGTCAATCAAAATGTGATTAGGTTCGCTAGACCTGCCAAAGACTTTCAGAACTAAAAACGGGTACACTAACTTTTTTAGAGTTTTTCCGGAAAAATATTGGTTACAGTTACAGGTATCCGAATTGCTTGTTAATTGGACAAAGGAATTGCCGAAATAAAGAGCAAAAGGTTGAGCAATTCGGCAACATAAGTATCGAATCAAAGCTGCCCCTTCCGTGTAAGAGATTCCACTTACAAATAAATTAAATATCAATATATATTGTGTTGATTTTTCTCTTTTCGTTTCAATTATTTGTTTGACATTAAAATAGCCTAATTAAATAGGTAATAAACTATAACCAGAGTCATGAATCATGCTTATACAGTTACACATTTCTAAGTTACACAACCAAATTATCCATACACAACTGTTTGCTTATTTAGATTCAGCTATCCATCATGGACGGACCTGAATCTGACTAATGCCGTTGCCAGAGGCTCCTCCAATTGGAGATACATCGAGAACTTGATCTAATTCTCACTTGTGAACAAATTGAAGCAGTTAGAAAATCACAATAAATAAAATATGTTTGCTTATGAAAAATAACCTCAAAATCCACAAGAAGAGAGACTAGAATCCACCAAAATAATATTAGAGAAAACTTTGAAATTTTATTAATTGAAAACTAAATTATCTTGGAGGCTACAATGTGTTCAAATAGAAAAGCAATCCTAAAGCTACTAGGAGATGCTTATAAAACCCTAAAGCGCTCCTAGAGTGACTAAGAAAACATCTTAAAACCCTAATTCGTGTTAAGCACAAAATTAGGTGGCAAAATAGGAAAATTATCAAAAATGGTAAAATTGAGATAATTACAAAATAAAATCCTACTATCTCTACTCTCTAGGAGACGTCTCAAATCGGAGAAATTATACAGTTCTCTAGTGGACCATGTCATTTATCCACTATTCTACTAAAAAACTTCCACTTGTTTAAAATTATTGAGTCAGTAATTAATTTCTGTTTAAAAAAATTTTCTAACTAACAATTCTAAACAAGTGGAAGTTTTTTAGTGAAATGATGGACCACATCATTTATCCACCATGTGGATCTTATAATTTCTCCTCAAATTGGGATATTATTCTCGCTTTTAAATTAAAAGTTACAATAGAAATAAAAATGACTAAAAATGAAAAAAAAAAAAAAAAAAAAAAAAAAAAAAAAAAAAAAACAAAGATTTCGAGGCCTGAATAAAGGAAATTTTTTCAATAAGCAAATTCGATTGTGGCCATGGGTGATGAGTTTTGCTCCTCGTGTCATTTCCCTTGTCACCAATTTTCATGCAATTATGTCGTTGTCACCAATGATTTTTACTAGCATTATTTTATTTCCTAGATTTCTTGCACACTAACTTTTGGCAATTTCTCTACTTGAGGAAAGACTATGATGTCTGTTCTACATCCAAAATCTCGAGAGCTCGAATGACTCTCAACGTCCATGACAAAGCCAGTGCCTATTCTTTGGGACTTCCTTTCTGTCGTTGTCGTCATTAGTGATTAACCCAGCTCTCAAACTCTCTCTCTCTGACACACACTCTCAATATTACATAGGAAAAAGTATCTTATGAGATGATTTTCAATATTTCATAGGAAAAAGTATTTTATGAGATGATTTTCTAGTACATCTCTTTCACAATATGTGTGAGTCCCACATGTGTGGGTTCTATATGTATAATATCTATGTTTATACTACTTGCCATTATTTTGTTTCATTCAAATTGTTTTAGGATATAAATAGCTAATTACTAATTTTACTCGGATTTCGTTTTTTGGATAACCATCAAAATTTAGCTTAGGTACCCATATTCTAAAACCATATGATATGTAAACCATTCTCGAACACTTAAAACTCATTTTCACATCGATAAACGTAGGAAATTCAGTATAATAAAAATCAATTGAATCCCAACTTCTTTTTTTTTTTTTTGGAGGAACGGAATCCCAACTTAACTTGCCATCTGAGAACCCAAACTTTAAAAGTTCCACCCTACTTTTTTTTTTCTATCTTGCGTTTGATGCTTGGAATTCCACTGCCAGTTCATAAAGTTAATCTTGGTATTTAGAGCTACCAATTAAAACTGGTTTGATGCCTTGTCTAAAGAGGAATAACCAACGGACTGACTGGTACATTTTTACTGTTATTTATTATACTTTTTTTGGTCCCCAAACCTACAAAGAGTATGATTCTGACGGAAGGATTTGGGCTCGCAATTAATTTATTCGTGGGCTTTCTTACAATCCTACGGGTTGAACTTTAAGCTATCACTAGATTGCCCAAACTGTGTTTTTTTGTAAACCCTTAGGCCCCCAAGCCTCACCCTCTTATAGTTTTTCCTCCTCCCTCTTTTCTCATGCTCCACTCGTCTTTATCTGTGTTTTTGCCCTTCTCCCAGTATCTTCCCCCTCTCCTTTTTCCCCAGTGTTTCCCAATCTTTTTCAACCAACCACTACTTACTGACATGCCTTCCTACTTCTTATATAGTCTCTCTTTAATGGGGCACTAATCATTATCGTCTCACCAATTCTTATGCATTTCCACTTTCGTTAAAATCCCAAGGAATCATCATTTTTTTTTTTTTTTTGCGGATTCTCTTGAAACTTATTCCAAACGTCAAATAGCGTTCGGCAGCGAGTTCCCCAAAGGTACTATCAATTCTCGGCTACCGACTTCATTGTACTGTATTCTTATCCAATTTCCCTTATCATCAATCGGTGTTAAACAGATCACAAGGATTATACATGAGTGATTATCTCTTTGATCCAACACCCATGTTTTTGGGTTGAGCCTACTCCAACAGGGCTTGAGGTCCATTTCTTTCTTACAGCCTGGCTTGGCTACTCAGATTGACCTTGGGCCTTAGTAGGATGGGTTGGCAAGGATTTTCTGGGCTCAATTGCCCCACACTTTTGATTTAAGTTTGTCTTTTGTTAATGTTAGTTTTATTGAATTAGGAGATCTCCAAACTTAACAACTCATTGCTAAACTTTATTTCTAATCTTAAAGTTGGTTTCTCTTATAAAAATTGTAATCTACTTTCTATTGTTGTGGAAGCATGCAAGAGTGATTGTCATTTTACTTTTAGTTCTTAATAAAATTGTTGTTTAACTAAAAACATAACCAATTAAAAGTGTGCGTAATACTATTTTTCCTTTATATTAACACTATTACTTACCTTTTTTTTGGCTCAAAAAACAAAAGGAGAAACAAAAAGAAAAAAAAAAAATCCATGACACAATTCCTATTACACATAAAGTTGTGTGTAAAATCTTTTTAAATTGAAATCATCAAACAATTTCACAATTTCAATTTAAAAATTATTACACAACTTTGTGTACAGTGCACTGCCCTAGTCATTTCCCTTATCTTAAACCATGAATTAACTTACCATATTTACTTCTTCTTCTTGAATCCAAATCTTCTGTCCCATTTTGTCTATTCCACTCTATACTCCATCAATAAACACACGCCACGTGTCCACCTATTTAATTAAAATTTTCTTATTTTAATTATCTAAAATAAAATAACACCTTACACCAGTCATCACCACCCGCCATCAACCTTCGTCGGCATCGTCCTCCGTCCTCCGTCCTCCGACTGCCGTCCACCTACTGCCGGCCTCTGACGTTGTCAGCATCGCCGACCACGGCCAACCCACCTATTCAATTTAATCCAACCCCATCCCCATTGTTGCTTTCAAACGACCAAGAAACCCATGGTCGATTTGAAAGCAACAGTGGGGATGGGGTTGGATTTAATTAAATAGGTGGGTTGGTCGTGGTCGGAGATGCTGACTACATCAGAGGCCGACAATAGGTGGACGGCGGTCGAAGGACGGAGGATGGTGCCAGCAAAGGTTGATGGTGGGTGGTGGTGGCGGTCGGTGTGAGGTGTTATTTTATTTTAGATAATTAAAATAAAAAAAGTAAAATTTAATTAAATAGGTGGACACGTGGCGTGTGTTTATTGATGGAATATAAAGTAGAACAAACAAAATGGGACAGAGAGCGGAACAGACAAAATGGGACAGAAGATTTGGACTCCTTTTTTTTCCCCTTCAATCACCATATTTGCTATAATATTTTTTTATTTTTAAAATGTACCTTGTGAGTAACTACTATTTCAGCCGTACGATCTTGGCTTGATCCAAGGGTCAGAATTTGAAAACAGAAGTCGACCGTTGGAGCCATTGCTTCAAAAGCCCTTTTCCCATAGGCTTCTCATCAGAAAAGAAACAGAGCACAAACAGAGACAGAGAGAGAAACACAGATAGAGAGAGAAAGAGAAGCAAAACCCAGATAGATTTCTCAGAGATAATAGAAAAGAATTAGCGATGGAAGCGCGAGCAGTTGTTCCTGCACAACCAAGAGGTCCGTCACTGCTTCTTATCTCATATTCTTTTCCCTTTTTTACCTTTTTGAAGAATTATTATTGATTTTTTTCTTTGATATCCCATTTGGGTTGTGGTTGATCGTGTATAAATTCATGTAGATGCGTTTACTTTTGGATTCTTTGGTATTAGTTTTTGGGTTTAGAAAAACTTGGTTTAGTTCTGATTGATGTGTTCATTGACAATTCTTTCAAATATTGGGTATTGATTTTTGAGTTTCTCTGCTTATTAACCTTCTTTATTTTTAATTTTTGGTGAGTCTTTGAATAAACAAATCAGGTTTTTTTTTTTTTGGTATTTATTGAAGTCTATCATTATAATTGTAACTGGGATTTCTTTTTCCTAGATTTTCATATCTCATATTAATAATCTCTTCAAAGATTCTGTTATGGTCAAATGAAAGGCTAGGGACTGAATCTAAATATGGGTTTTCCACATCTTTAAATCTTTTTACTACAAGGGTTTTGAGGTTCTTTTTTTTTTCTTTTTTTCTTTTTTTGTGTGCGCGCGCGCTCGTTTGTTTGTATTCTTTTTCCCTAATTCTTATATGATACTAATATTCCTTTGTGTTTTTGGTACTTGTTTGATGGGAGTGCGGTCTTTCTTGATTCATATAGTTTTTATTCATTGGACTTTGATCTCAGAGTAGTTTCTGAGTCTTTTCCAATGGTTGGCTATGGTTTTAACATATCCTATTTCTATGGCTTTTTGGTTTTCTGGGCCTTAAAAATCTTAATTCTTTTGAATGGATATTATTGAGATTGAAGATTTCTTGTATGTTTTAGGGGCAGTTAAGGTAAAGAATGAACCAGCACAAGGAAGGAACCGGAGAGCTCTTGGAGACATTGGTAATTATGGGGTTCAAGCTTTGGATGGAAAGCCCAATGCCCAGATTTCTCGTCCCATGACAAGGTTTACTATACTCTCTCTCTCTCTAGTTATGAAGTACCTATTGTCTGAAATGTTAAAGCTATTAGGAAATAGTGAATCTAATCATTTAACCATTATTCTAATATTGAATGCTAATTGCTGACTGAATTTTGTCTTGCAGGAGCTTCCGTGCACAACTGTTAGCAAAAGAACAAGGGGCAGTACAGATAAACAAGGTAGAGAACTGTAGTCGTGTAGTGTTTAATAATTGTCTTTACCTCTTTGTCTATGAAATAATACTACTATTGGGAATTATACAAATGACCAATTCAATGCAATGAACTTTTCTGATATGACTAATTCACAATGCAATGAACTTTATTGATATGCAGAACCCAGTTGTGCCAGCTTTAGATAATAGAGTAGCCATTAACAGAAGGCGTGTTATTGTAAAGAAGGTTGCAGAAACTCAAAAGAGGGTAGATGACAAGCCGAATTCTGATGAATCCAAGACTGCAACCACGACAACTTCTGAAGGAGAAAAGATAAGTGTTAGTGGAAGAAGGTCCAGAGAAGGGTCCTCAAGGAAGGAAGTGAAAACTCTCACATCGATCCTCACTGCTCGAAGCATGGTGTGTGTTTTTGAACATTCTTTAAAAGATTCTTCTTTGATTTCTTGGTTGTGCGTTAAATTTGGCTTCTTTCCGCAGGCTTCTTGTGGTGTTACTGTCAAGCCAAAGCCACAGATTGTGAACATTGATGCCGCAGATGTGAATGATGAATTAGCAGTAGTTGAATACATTGATGATATTTATCAGTTCTACAAGCTAGAAGAAGTACTTTCACTCTAATCTCTACGTCGATCTTAATTATTTTTCTTTCTTTATGTTTCTCTAATGAATGGTAATTTGTGATGCAGGGAGAGAGTCATGTTCGCAATTATATGGACTCACAGCCTGAAATTAATGCAAGGATGAGATCAATTCTGATAGACTGGTTAACTGAAGTTCATAGAAAATTTGAATTGATGCCTGAAACCCTCTACCTTATCATAAATATAGTTGATAGATATCTTTCTCGGACATTTGTTTCAAGGAGAGAACTTCAGTTAGTTGGCATTTCCTCAATGCTTATAGCCTGCAAGTACGAAGAAATATGGGCTCCACAGGTAGTGTTCTCTCTCGCTTGTAATCACTGTTGAAAATTTGTTTAAGTTATTTTCTTGTAGCTGTTTGCTGACCCCAATTAATTGGGATGAAGGCTTCGTTCAATCTGATTTTGCTTTACTTCAAATCTGATTTTGGACCTGATGTGGGGTATGGAATGTGCAGGTTAATGACTTTATCTGCCTGTCAGACTATGCTTATACATGAGAGCAGATACTTGTCATGGAGAAAGCAATTTTGGGGAAGTTGGAGTGGTACTTAACAGTTCCTACGCCATATGTTTTTCTCGTTCGATTTATCAAAGCTTCTGTTTCACAAGATAAAGAGGTAATATGTTTATTGTATTTTACAAACAGAACCACTTTCCCCTTCTTTTGAAAAGAGTCAGCATAAATTAATTGCCTTCTTTTCTGTTTTTTTTTTTTTACCTGGCCTGGTTATGTAGATGGAGAATATGGTATTCTTTCTAGCTGAGATTGGTCTTACACTCTTATGCATTATCCAACGATAATTTTGTATTGTCCATCCATGATCGCGGCTGCAGCTGTCTATGCTGCCCAATGTACCCTTGCTAAGAGCCCCTTTTGGAGTGAAACCTTAAAGCATCATACAGGCTACTCTGAAGAACAGTTAATGTAATGTCTTTTTGTTCCACAATATCCTCCTGATTTCTTGTTTGGTGAGCTTCACTTGATGTACTAATTTATTCTGCCAAAAAAAGGTACTAATTTGAGTCGGATTTCTTTGTCACAGGAATTGTGCTAAGCTACTGGTTGACTGTCACATGGCTGCTGCTGCAGAAAGCAAGCTGAGGGTGATTTACTGTAAATTCTCAAATCCCGACCGAGGTTCTGTTGCTCTTTTCACTCCAGCGAAATGCTTTCAGGCCACATGATCATGAAGAAATGATCAGAATCTTATTCTATACTCCATACATATAATAGTGCTGAACTGGATATCAGAATCTTCTGATTTGGTTGATATTTTTGAAAACTAGCTATTTTGCCACTTCATATGTATAATATTCTTTTTAATTAATGTAATAATGTATGCAAAAGATTTTAAAAAAACTTTGGGAGGACCATGGTGGCCCTAATGGCGCTACACCATTGAAGTGTAAAAGAAAAATATGACTTCTTTACTATCTTAATAATGGAGTTATAATGGAGTCTTGTTTTTTTTTGTTTTTTTTTTTTCTCAAAAAAAAAATTTTAATCTTGTTTTTATTTCATTTTATATTTTAATTGTTTGAAAATCTAAGAATTAAGATAGATTTTAATTGAGGTCTAATTTTGCTCCACATGTCCAATTTAATATTTAAATTTTTGTGACAAACTAATTAATTATTGAAAAAAAAAATGAAGAGTCCAATATTACATGAAATATATAGAAAAAATCAATCATAGACCCACTATAATTATTTTATTGTATAAATACCTATGATTTAAACCACCTTATGGTCCGTTAACCACCTTATGGTCCGTTAGGATTGAAACTGTATTATTATTATTTTGAAAAAAGAAACTTTTAGAAGTGCTAACAAAAAAAATTACATGAAATTATTTTGGTTTAAGTGTTTTTTTTTTTTTTTTTTTTTTTTTTTTTTTCCTACAAAACTATGGTTTAAGTTAAAATAAAAAGTACAACCTAAAATATTAAAATACAATAGCTAAGTAAAGAATACACAAATCTTAGTGTATGTAGAATTATAGCCACACATAATGCGAGTTACAAGAAAGAAAAATGAAAGCTTGGAAGAAAACCTCAAATCTCAACAGAGAGAGAGAGAGAGATAAATTCTCTAGATTTATTTGCATTCCAAGCATAATGATAAAATGTACATTAAGACTCTTTTTATAGAGTTCTACAATTGATCACGTGGGTCTAACCCTAATAACAATCTGTTACTAACTTTCCTAATAGATTTTATAAATATCAAGTTTGTTACAAAATCTATCTGGATCAGTTTGAAGTTATCTGGATTGGTTCAACACATCAGCGTAGTCTGGATAACTAGAAAACAGAGTTGAGGAAGGAAGCTTGCCCGGAAAACTAATCTCAGTCCATAAAGAATTTGAATATAAAAAATACAAAAACAAATTGCGAGAGAGAAAAAGAAAACAGAGAACGGGTCTTACGGCTCAAGCCAAACTCTTTAAAAAAAAAAAAAAAAAAACACCTAACCCATCGCAGAAGACGCAGCTGCTTCTTCTTCTTTGTTTCTTCATTCTTCTTTCGTTCTTCTTGGTCTTCTGCCTTCAGTTTAAGTAAATGACTTCTTTCAACATTATTTTTGCCTTTTAGTTTGGTGGGCCTAGCACGTGTGACATGACAAAACCTTGGAAATGACAAAAATGAGTTTTAAAGTTTCTGACTCATTGTCCCTCCCCAACGTAATATTATTGAAAACTGAGATAAGTTTGGGCTGAATTTTACTGTAGTGATAAGATTGTTTTTTTTTTTTTTTTTTTTGATAATAGTGATAAGATTGTTAGCTGGTTTGCTAGAGTACAAGTGTTTCTTCACTTTAAAACAATGCATCCATCAATTCTTTACAACCACATACCATAAATATAGTCAAGTATGTAGGCTAGGCTTGAATAGGCTTTGAAGATGATTGACAGCTTGCTTTCTGTCAACCGCTCTTTTTAAAATTTCGTTGGACTCCTTATTTAATCAATTTTGTAAAGCTTTAAGTCTTTATCCGGCCACTTCTCTGGCTTTTGTTTATTTTAAAATTTTCATAAAGAGTTAAATGTTCAAATGGGCTTTGGCATAAAACAATTGATTGGATGGTCTAACGGGCTTGAGTATAACTTGAGATAATTTAAACATAAACTCTTATAAAAAAATTAAAAAAAATTAAAATATTGAGTTTTATCAAATAATATTTGTGTTTGTTTAAGATTTTATATTTTTTATTTGGTTTATGAAAGTTGTGATATAAAAAAGACATTTGAAAATTAGATCTTTAATTTTATTCAGACGGTTTTAGTTCATTTTTCTACTTATATTAATTTAATATATTAATTTATATTTTAAATAATTATTAAATTAATTATGACGTCATCACGGTTCGATTTCAGTTCTACCTCAAAAATTTTGAATCTCTTTTTTTTTACAGTTCAATGAACTGTCCGGATCTGAAAACCTACTCCCAATAGAAGTTATGGATGAAGGGTCTCCTTCTTGGTATAAAGGGAGGATTTTCTACATAGATGCGCAGAAGGAAGTGGTGGAGGCCTTTGCAACTAATTTGAGAGTAATTTATAATTTAGAATGTCCAATCTGCCATCCAAATTAGTATGTAAAATAATAAATAGTGTATACTTATCTTTCCTAAATTATAAATGCATTTGCAACGTACACTCTAAACCACAAAATTCTACAATCAACATCTTAATTTGGCAATATCTACCCCTAATTTAATACACTGATTTTTGGATGATGAAGGATATTGCAAATTAATCCCGGACGAGATTTTATGAAATTTAAAGCTGAATAACTACAATTATTGAATACGAGTGTAACTGAGTTTCCATTTTTCAGTGACTAATTTGGGTGGATAGTGAAATACTGGGGCTCATGAAAAAGTAAATATTTCCATGCGGCAAAGATCATGGTTTTTAATTGTAGAGATTATTTAGGGAAGCAAAAGTGGATGCAGGTAAAGACTAACGAGTTCAGTCCCCACTTCTTTTTAAGTAAATTCTTTACCCGAAGCTAAGGTTCACCGTGTGTCACATGGTCAAATTTTTCTTTCAATTTGCTGCCTATGATGGCACTAAGCCCACTGACTTAGTCTCAGCCAACACACCACACACATGCACTGTAGGAACACTATGAACAGAATTATCAAGAGAAAGCACACACACACACAGCACACACAGTATTTACAGGGCACCAACCCCAACCTTCATCACTTAATATCAAGTACAAAGGAAGCCTGAGAATCCACACGAATTTCTCAAAGCAAAACAATACACTCTCTTGCTGTTGACAACCCCAACAGCCTAGGATAAAATACAGAATAAACTGCCTTGGCAGTTACTACCAAGTAACTGCCCCTTTTCCTGGACTTGCTGCCACATGTAGTCTGACTTAGGACACCTTCATTGCTGCTGCCTTACACGTTTCCAGCCTTTGCACTGCATATCTGAAGCACCCACAATGCTAGGAAACGTTGGTAACTGCCACCAACTGCTGCTGCACACATAGCACATGCCAGCCCAACACTCAGCATCTCAACATGGGTCTTCTGCCCATGTTCCAGCAGCCCACACGTGATGCCCATCACGTTTTAGAAGCCTTGGCCCTCTATCCAAGCCTTTCCTATCAGCATCACAGCCCACAGCATATCATGTCCATCAGCAGCACACTAAGTAACTGCCATCAGCCCACACACATCAATCCATACATTCAGCCAGCACCAACCAGCCCAATGCCTTGCACAGCATATCATTAACATCAGCAGCCCAGCACTGCCTTGCACACAAGCCACCAAGCCCACATACGAAGCAACCCATAGCCAAGCCCTCATGCCATGCACTACCACGTAGGGTCAGCACCACCTGCTGCTGCCCATCATCAACAAAACGTTGCTGCCCACCATGGCCCTCCTCTGCCATGGCCTTGGGGCATCATGTGAAGCAAGGTGCCTCCACATGCTGCCCCTCATCATGCTCATCAAACTGATCCCAGCAAGGGGGCTGGGCTTGTCCCCCTCAAAGAGCACTTAGGAGCTTCATTGGATAGGCATGAGGAGCCTTTGGTGTCTTGAGAAAACATTGAGCCATGTGACTGGCCTGATGTTGTCCAAGCACTCCACTTCCTCATGCCATCATCAGCAACTAGCAAAGCTCCTAACAAACCACCCCCACCAGAAGAAGCCGACGTCCTCGTCGGGAGGGTATCCTCAAATGCCTTCACCTCTTTCTCAAACTGCCATAATGTTGATGCTTTCTCCCAACTTGCCTCTGATTCAGCCACCCCTTTCCACTTCACTAAGTAGTAAGTTATCATATTTCCTCCCTTTCGATAACCTGTCACCTTCTTATCAAGGATTCTGTCCACTTCTTTGTCAAACTGAACCATGACAGTAGGCGGGGCACGCCTTGCCTCATTCCTAGCAGGCTCTTCTACATCACCATGATAAGGCTTCAAGAAGCTAACATGGATGGTTGGGTGAATCTGCAACCTTTCTGGCAGCTTTAACTTGTAAGCCACAGCACCAACTCTTTTTACTATTTCAAATGGACCATCGTATTTAGGGATTAAACCTCTGTGAATTTGCTCATTTCGAAACTTCCTCCAAATCTGTGGTGTCAATTTCAACAGCACCTTGTCCCCCACTTGGAACTCAAGAGGTCTTCTCTTTTTATCAGCATACTTCTTCATTCTTCTTTGTGCTTTCAACAAGCTGTCTTGTGCCTCCTGCATCAGCTCTTGCTTGTTTACAGCAAATCTGTATGCTGCAGGACATCTGCCTCCTGATCGCTGCTTAGCAATCTCATGAGGTGTGAGAGGCTGCTGCCCCATAGCCAACTCGAAGGGACTCATCCCCGTTGATGAAGACTTGTGTAGATTATAAGCAAACTGTGCAGAATCCAGCAAGTCTAGCCAATTCCTCTGGCTGGCAGTCACATAATGCCTCAAATAATCCTCCAACACAGCATTAATCCTTTCTGTTTGCCCATCTGTTTGTGGGTGATTTGCAGTAGAAAACTTCAATTCAGAACCCATCAAACCAAACAGAACAGTCCAAAATCGACCAGTAAACCTAGAGTCTCGATCACTTACAATATCTTCAGGCAACCCAAAGTATTTCACCACATTCTTATAGAACAAATCAGCAGCCACCTCTGCTGTACATGTACTCGGTGCAGCCATAAAAATAGCATACTTTGAGAATCTATCAACCACCACAAACACTGAACCCATCCCCTTAGCTTTTGGCAAACCAGTAATAAAATCCATTGAAATCGAAACCCATGGACTTTTTGGTATGGGAAGAGGTTGTAGCAACCCTGCTTCCTTTTGAGTTAAACATTTGTCTTGTTGACAAACTAGACAGGTTTTCACATACAACTCAACATCTAACTCCATTTTAGGCCAAAAATAAGAACGGGACAATAAGGCATACATCCTATCCTTACCTGGATGTCCTGCCCACTGTGGATCATGAGTTTCTTTCAGCAACTCTCTTCGGATCTTTCCACTTGGTACAAACAGCTTGCCACCCTTGGCATACAGCAACCCATCTTCCAGCCAATAACGCCTCACAAGGCCTGCAGTCACATCCTGTACCAGCTTTTGATAGGTAGCATCAAGCTTAGCACTCTCCCTGATCCTCTCCACAAAATCTAACTCCACTCTAGTCAAGGCAGCCACATACTCTTGCACTTGTTTACGACTAAGTGCATCAGCCACTTCATTGTGCTTGCCTGGTTTGTGCTCCCACACAAAATCATACTCTTGCAGTAACTCTTGCCACCTAGCTTGCTTTGGTGACAACTTCTTTTGTGTGTTAAAGAAGGTATTAGCCACATTGTCTGTTTTCACCACAAACTTTGGTCCTAGCAGATACACACGCCATGCCAACAAACAATGGATCACTGCAATCATTTCCTTCTCATGGGCTGAACACTTCTGTTCTGCCTCATTTAGCTTCCTGCTCTCGTATGCAACAGGATGCTTTTCTTGCACTAGAACACCACCAATTGCTTTGTCAGAAGCATCAGTATGGACTTCAAAGGGTAACCCAAAATCTGGCAGACGCAGCACAGGTTCACTAGATACAGCCACCTTCAACTTGTCAAACGCTCCTTGACATGCATCTGTCCATACCCATTTCTTGTCCTTCTTCAGCAAATCTGTGAGAGGGGCAACCTTCTTGGAATATCCTTGAATGAACTTTCTATAGTAATTAGCCAAACCAAGGAAAGATCTTAATTCAGTCACTTTGCTTGGTGAAGGCCAATCAAGGATAGCTTGCACCTTCCCCTCATCCATCATCACCATCCCTTTGCTGATTCTATGCCCCAAGAACATAATCTCTTGTTGGGCAAACTCACACTTCTCTTTCTTAACAAACAACTGATGTTCCCTCAATTTGGACAGCACCTTCCTAAGGTGTTCCAAGTGATCCTCCAAGGATTCACTATAAATCACTATGTCATCCAAATAAACCACAACAAAGCGATCCACATACTCATAAAAGACATCATTCATCAAATTACAGAATGTAGCAGGGGCATTCGTTAAACCAAAAGGCATAACTAAAAACTCATAGGAACCATACCAGGTCACACAAGTAGTCTTAGGCTCATCCCCTTCAGCAATCCTCACTTGCCAATATCCTGATCTCAAGTCCAGCTTTGTGAAGTACACAGCTTTGCTCAATCTGTCAAAGAGGTCTTGAATCAAAGGAACTGGATACTTATTCTTCACAGTCACTTTGTTCAAGGCTCTATAATCCACACACATCCGCAATGAGCCATCATGCTTCTTCTGGAACAGCACAGGGGCACCATAAGGAGCCTTGGAGGGCTGAATGTATCCTGCATCAAGCAATTCTGTCAACTGCTTCCTCATTTCAGCCAACTCCATTGGGGACATTCTGTAAGGAGCCTTCGAAGGAGGCTTTGATCCAGGAACCAATTCGATTCTATGATCAACAGCACGCCTTGGTGGAAGGGTCTTAGGTAGTTCTGGGGGCATCACATCAACAAACTCCCCCAACAATCCAGCCACAACATCTGGAACTTCCACATACTTGTCCTGCTTCATCTCAATCAATGCAGCCAAGTAAGTAATCTCACCCTTCTTCAGCCCATGCTCAACCTGCATGGCTGAAACCATAGGTCCTTTCCCTTTGCTAGTCTTGCTATTTCCTGCCCCACGCCTCACAGGAACATAGCATGGCTGCTTCTCATCAAGGATCAACAAAACTCCAATGAAAGGCAGCAGGGTAGCCTTTGCAGCCACTAAAAATTCGTCACCCAGAATAACATCAAAGTCATCCAATTCCATGACTAGGAAATTCACCTTTCCTGTCCACTCGCCCACCTTAAGCTTCACTCCATAAGCAATTCCCAACACAGGTTTTGCTTCTGAGTTTACAGCCTTGATCTTGCTTGGGCTCTTGCTCACTTTAAGACCAAGCCTTTGGACCATTCGATCAGCAACAAAGTTGTGGGTAGCACCAGAATCAAGCATACCCTCAGCCCCATTCTCGTTCATCTCCACTTGAACATAAGACAAACCCCTAGAATTACCTCCTGCACTCAATGCATTCAGTAATTGCAAAGGGTTCATTCTGCTGGGAACTTCTTCATCGGACTGCCCACTACCATCTTCAGCAACTATGGCATTAAGCTTCTCACGCTTTGGACAGTCTCTTGCACGATGAGGGCCATTGCAAATGAAGCAACCAACATTAAGCTTAGGCTGTTCTTTGCTTGGTTGAGAGGTAGAACTCTCCCCCTTGTTCTTGTTACCCCACATTTTCTTTTGCTTATCTTTCTTCTTGCCATCCTTCTTCTGCTTGTCCTTGCCTTTATCCTTGGACTTTCGTTTCTCCTCATCCCCACTGGGCTTGCTAAACTTGTAGTCCACTAAAGCATCTGCAGCAGACATTGCAGTAGGCAGATCACGCACGACCTGCCTCTTTAATTCCATCTGTGCCCAAGGCTGCAAGCCAGACATGAAATTGAATAGTTTGTCCTCCTCAGACATGTTCTTGATATCCAGCATCAAAGAACTGAACGTCTTGACATACTCTCTCACAGTACCAGTCTGTCTCAATTTCTTCAAAGCATCTCTTGCAACCCAAGCAGTGTTGGTAGGCAAGAATTGATCCTTCAATTCTTTCTTTAAGGCTTCCCACGAGTCAATTTTCCCTCTACCAGCATCTGCATCATCTTCCACACGGGTTCTCCACCATAACTTGGCATCCCCTGAAAGATACATGCTAGTAATTGTAACCATCTCTTGGCTAGGCACCCTGGCAGCCTTGAAGTACTGCTCCATATCCCACAGGAAATTCTCCAAATCCTTGGCATTCCTGGCACCATTAAAGGGCTTTGGTTTAGGGACCTTTACTTTGGTGGCCACTTCCCCCTCCCTAGACAGGCCACGTATTGCTCTCTTCAACAGAGCAATTTCTGCTTCAAGTTCACGTTGGGTCTCTCTTGCTGCCTGGTTCTGGGCGTCCATTGCAGCAGCCAACTCTTCAACACGATTTAACACCAATTCTCTCTGTTCTGCAAGATCATTCCTCACTACAGCGGTTTCTGCAGAGACAGCCCCCAGCCTGTCACACACGGAGACTTCTTCCCCATCCGCAGGAACTCCCAATATGTTCTCCACAACCGTCAACCTTGCCTTCGTGTCTGAAGACATTGCGACTTGGGACAAACCTGGCTTTGATACCAATTGTCACATGGTCAAATTTTTCTTTCAATTTGCTGCCTATGATGGCACTAAGCCCACTGACTTAGTCTCAGCCAACACACCACACACATGCACTGTAGGAACACTATGAACAGAATTATCAAGAGAAAGCACACACACACACAGCACACACAGTATTTACAGGGCACCAACCCCAACCTTCATCACTTAATATCAAGTACAAAGGAAGCCTGAGAATCCACACGAATTTCTCAAAGCAAAACAATACACTCTCTTGCTGTTGACAACCCCAACAGCCTAGGATAAAATACAGAATAAACTGCCTTGGCAGTTACTACCAAGTAACTGCCCCTTTTCCTGGACTTGCTGCCACATGTAGTCTGACTTAGGACACCTTCATTGCTGCTGCCTTACACGTTTCCAGCCTTTGCACTGCATATCTGAAGCACCCACAATGCTAGGAAACGTTGGTAACTGCCACCAACTGCTGCTGCACACATAGCACATGCCAGCCCAACACTCAGCATCTCAACATGGGTCTTCTGCCCATGTTCCAGCAGCCCACACGTGATGCCCATCACGTTTTAGAAGCCTTGGCCCTCTATCCAAGCCTTTCCTATCAGCATCACAGCCCACAGCATATCATGTCCATCAGCAGCACACTAAGTAACTGCCATCAGCCCACACACATCAATCCATACATTCAGCCAGCACCAACCAGCCCAATGCCTTGCACAGCATATCATTAACATCAACAGCCCAGCACTGCCTTGCACACAAGCCACCAAGCCCACATACGAAGCAACCCATAGCCAAGCCATCATGCCATGCACTACCACGTAGGGTCAGCACCACCTGCTGCTGCTCATCATCAACAAACCGTTGCTGCCCACCATGGCCCTCCTCTGCCATGGCCTTGGGGCATCATGTGGAGCAAGGTGCCTCCACATGCTGCCCCTCATCATGCTCATCAAACTGATCCCAGCAAGGGGGCTGGGCTTGTCCCCCTCAAAGAGCACTTGGGAGCTTCATTGGATAGGCATGAGGAGCCATTGGTGTCTTGAGAAAACATTGAGCCATGTGACTGGCCTGATGTTGTCCAAGCACTCCACTTCCTCATACCATCATCAACAACTAGCAAAGCTCCTAACACCGTGCTACCTAAAGAATTTACCGGAGAAAAAGGAAAAAGAAGCAAACTTTTGAAAAAGAAAATACAATTAAAACAACCGTGGGGCCTAAATTTGTCGGCAACGATAGCCTACTACTAGCCAGAGGCGTGTGAGTTTCTTAGTGCTATCTAAAAGCAAGCTTTTGACTTTGAAGCATAAATTAAATGTGGTATAAGAACTAAGAACTGCACAGGCTTTCACACCACAAGCAAAAACCAATCTCTTTTCGCTTCCTTGAGTTACTCAATTTGTCAATTTCTTTCCATTGCAAAAAAAGAAAAACATGGCTACCATAGTAGGAGAAGCATTACTGTCTGAATCCGTTAACCTGTTACTTGACCTGGCATCTCAGGAGGTCGTGAAGTTCATCCGGGGAAGAAAAGTCTCTGATACACTACTAACAAAGCTGAAGACATCGTGTCTTGCCCTCAGCAAAGTGCTCAATGACGCAGAGGAAAGGGAAATCACTGACACAAATGTCAGAGAGTGGGTTGATGAGCTTAAGGATGCTGTCTATCACGCAGAGGACCTTTTGGATGAGATCGCTACTGAAGCTTTGCGGTGCCAGGTGGAAGCTGATTTTGTAGCCTGTACGAGTAAGGTACGTAACTTCATCTGTACTTCATTTGATCAGTTTGGGAGAAAACTAGAGTCAAAGATACAAGAAGTCGTAGATAAGCTGGAATATCTAGGTCTGAGAGAAGGTGTTGAAGGGAGATCTTCCCAAATAGTGCCCTCAACTTCTCTGGTTGATCCAGAAACTATAATTTACGGTAGGGATGATGATGAAAAGGCAATAGTCAACTTGCTGCTCTCAAACGATGTAGCAAGCAACAACCACCCTTGTGTGATTCCCATTGTGGGCATGGGTGGGGTTGGAAAGACAACCCTTGCTCGGGACATCTACAACAACCAAAGAGTCATAGACCATTTTTCCCTTAAAGCATGGGTTTGTGTTTCAAAAGAATTTGACATTCCTAAGATAACTAAAAATATTCTTGAGGCCGTCAGTTCACAAACATATAATACCACTGACTTCAATATTATCCAAACTAAATTGAAGGATTATTTGATGGGAAAGAAATTTTTACTGATTCTTGATGATGTATGGAATGAAAAAGGTGATGATTGGGAGCTCTTGAGTATTCCCTTTAAATATGGAACATCAGGAAGTAGAATTATTGTGACAACACGCAACGAAAGCGTTGTATCGATCATGAGCCCTATTCAAATTTTTCATCTTAATAAATTATCAGAAGAAGATTGTTGGCTATTATTTGCAAATCATGCCTTTGGAAATGGAAACTCTAATGCATATCCAGAATTAAAAAAAATTGGTGAAGAAATCATTAAGAAGTGTGACGGTCTACCATTAGCTGCAAAAACACTAGGTCGTCTATTGCACTATAAATTAGAAGTAGAGGAATGGAATAAAATTTTGAAAAGCGAAATTTGGAGTCTGCCTAATGATGGGGTAATATTCTTCCAGCTTTAAGAATAAGTTACAATTACCTACCGTCACATTTAAAGCGATGTTTTGCATATTTTTCGATCTTCCCGAAGAATTATCTATTCAAAAAGGAAGAACTTGTTCAGTTGTGGATGGGAGAGGGTTTCCTACAACAACACAACAAGAATGAAGAAATGGAAGTTATAGGTGCTGAGTACTTCCTTGATTTTGTATCAAGGTCACTTTTACAACGCTCAAATGGAAGCAAATTGTGCTTTCTAATGCATGACCTAGTACATGATTTAGCTAAATCTGTATCTGGCAAATTTTGTTTCAGATTGGAAGGAGATAACACAAACAAAATTATAGATAAAACTTGTCATTTTTCCTACTTAAGAAGCCAATATGACATCCTGGAGAAGTTTAATGCTTTGTGCAAAGCTAAAAATTTACGCACCTTCATTTCGTTAGAAATGGAAAAAGAAGATGAAGTTGAATATGAAGATGAAGTTAAGGGGAGGTTCTACTTAACAAAGAAGGTACCACATGATTTATTATTGAAACTAAGATTCTTACGTGTGCTCTCTTTTTCTCATTATCGTAATATACAGTTGCCAGAGTTAATTGGAGATTTCAAACATCTACGCTATTTAGATGTCTCTTTTACTGAGATTGAGAAATTGCCTAAGTCTATATGTATGTTGCTCAACTTACAAACGTTAAATTTATCAGGATGCAAATTTCTAGTTAAGTTGCCAAAAAATATGAGAAATCTCATTAATTTGCGCCATCTTCATATTAGTGGAACTAGCATTAAAAATATGCTAATACATATGGGTCGATTACAATGTCTTCAGACTTTGACCAAATTTGTTGTCGGCAAGGACATTGGATTCCGAATTGAAGAGTTAGGAAAACTTTCAAATCTTCGGGGAGTCATTGTGATATCGAATCTCCAGAATGTGATAAACTCAACTAATGCTTTGGAAGCAAAGTTGAAGGATAAGGAGCACCTTAAGGAGCTAACATTGGAGTGGGATGCTGCCAATGGCATTATTTCTCAAAGTGAAAGAGACGTACTCAACAATCTGCAGCCTCATACGAGCTTAACAAAGCTTGTTATCAGGAATTACAATGACACAAGCTTTCCAAATTGGGTTGGAGATAGTTCATTTTCAAATGTAACAGTTGTTCATCTAAACTCTTGTAGAAATTGCTCCAGTTTGCCATCACTTGGACAACTCCCCTCTCTTCAAGACCTCTTCATTTTTGGGTTTGATGAAGTTGTTACCGTGGATGCTGACTTTTATGGTAGTGGTTCTTCTACTATTACGCCATTTCAGTCACTGAAAATATTGAGATTTGAGGCAATGTCGAGGTGGGAGAAATGGTCTCGTTATCACGGAGAAGTCGAAGATGAAGGTGGAGCTTTTCCGAGTCTCCAAGAGCTTTATCTTGAAGAATGTCCAAAACTAAGTGGAAGCTTGCCCAAGCACCTTCCTTCTTTAACCAAACTTGAGATTATGTATTGTGAACAGCTTGAGACTTCTCTTCCAACTGCTCCTTATATTCGTGAATTAGATTTAAGAAATTGTAATGATGCGCTGTTGAAAGAATTGCCACCCGCATTGCACCACCTCGCAGTAATCGGATTCAAAAACCTGGAGTCTCTGCCAGAGGGAGTGTTGGACCACAACCGCTGTGTTGAAGCGTTATATATCTATAATTTTCCTGTGCTCAAGTCTCTTCCTCGTGGTGGTCTATCCAGTCCCACTACACTAAAATGGCTTGGTATCCGTAATTGTAAGGAAGTAGAATTCCCGATGTACCCCTGCTACTCTTCCCTTGAGCGACTGACGATAGAAGATAGCTGTAATTCTCTAACGTCATTTCCTTTAGATATCTTCCCGCAGCTTCGTTCTCTCGAAATCGAAAGGTGTAGCAACATGGAGTCCCTCTCAGTTTCGCAGGGACATCACCTAACTGATCTCGTAGATTTGAAAATCGATGATTGCCCTAATTTTGTAGTTTTTCCCAGTGCAGGATTGTCGGCCCCCAATCTCTATGAATTAGAAGTCAGGAATTGCTCTCGTCGTCTCAATTCACTCCCAGAAAACATGCACACGTTTCTCCCGTCTCTTCAAAAGTTGGATATCATTAATTGTCCACAAATTGAGTCTTTTCCGGAAGGTGGTCTGCCATCCAATCTATATTCTTTAAGGATCAGCGACTGCAAAAAACTAATTTGCAATAGAATGGAGTGGGGCTTGCAAAGACTGCAGTCTCTTAAAGGATTAGCATTCGCAAATTATGATGATCGTGATTGCTGGGATGTGGAGTCCTTTCCGGAGGAGTATTTACTGCCCACAACTGTTACCCATCTTATCATCGTCGGATTTGGAAATTTGAGAACATTGGACAACAAGGGGTTTCAACACCTTACCTCTCTTCAACATTTGTGGATTGGACAATGCCCTAAGCTCAAGCACATATCCGAAGAGGGGCTGCCTGTCTCCATCTCTCACATACAGATCGAGGAATGTCCTTTGTTGACAAAACGATTGCAAAGGAAGAAGGGAAAAGAGTGGCGCAACATTGCTCGCACCCCCTTCATAGTTCATAGAAATCAATGAGTACAACACATCAAATAAAGCCAATCAGGTATTTGTTTTACTTGACCTGCTCTTGATTTTACTTGCATTCTTTTCAATTTTATTTATTGACTTTTATTTTTTTTCTATAAATTGTCAATTAATTATATATAATTGAAAAAAATACTACTAATAATAAATGATTTCTTTGACACTTGTTAATTCTTTGTCTGATTCGCTTTTTTACAATGTTGGGATCATGAAGTTGTCCATCTATGGTGAACGGAGAAGAACATTTCTATCTTGATTTCTGTGAAGAAGCTGCCAAAAGTATGACAGGATTCATGCTCAGTTACCTGTTCTTTGTTAAACAAATGCTTTCAAAGTGAAAATGGAAAAGTGTGCGACTCAAAATTCATGCATTGCTACCTGTTCTAGCGAACCAGTTAAGTACCCATATGATTTAATGATTTGCTTAATTAGAAAATAAGAAAAATTGCTTGAACATTTGTTAAATGATATTTATTTGACTGATGTAGATCCTCTGTATGCAAGGTTAATTTCACCACTTGGTAAGATACTTCTTTTACCCAAATGCTTCATGATTGGTGTCCATTTGGTTTTGAAAGCATGATTTTTAAAATCTTAATTGGGGGTTTGGTAAAATCTGTGAAAAGTGTTGTTGCTGTGAAAATCTGTAGTACGAAAAAGCAATTTTCCTTAAAAGTGCCAATCTTAAGAAACACCCACTCCCCGTGGCTCACAATTTGAGGGTGCAGATATTCCCTAGTTTTAAAATGTAATTTTCTTCAAAAAAAAAAAACAAAAGCCAAAGGCCTATATTTTATTATTATTATTTTCCTTTTTCTTGAAAAAAAATCACAAGGCCAATTATTTTCCTATATTTAATCAAATTTATTGTATAGGGAGTAATTCTCACATTTGCTCTGTGAAATATGCAGACGACCTTAATTTCATAAACACTCCATGGCTGTTGGAAAGTAGGGCAGAACTAATAAAAAAAAATTGAGAACGGAAAGCGCCAATTATTTGTGGGAGGCAAATTTTGATTGGGCAATGCAAGTCAATGTTTCATTGTGATTCTGGTTGCCATCCTTTTATTCATTATTGTTTTAAATGGGAAATTAAATAAAATTTACCATATATGAAAGAAATTGGAATTGAAAATGTTAAACATTTACAAGATTTTTTTGCTTTTCAAGATTCAAGTAATGAAATCCCTTAGATGAAATCAGTGTTGAATACGCGTGACTAAGGAGTCCAAACAGATTCATCTAATCAAATTTATCGTATAAAGAGTAGTTCTCACATTTGCCCTGTGAAATATGTAGATGACCTTAGTTTCTTGAAAACTCTGGCTATTGGAAGTAGTGCAGAATTAATAAAAAATTTGAAAATGGAAAGTGCCAGTGACTATTTGTGGGTGGCAATGTTTAGATTGAGAAATGCAGGTCAATGTTTCACTGTGATTTTGATTGCCATCCTTTTATTCATTATTGTTTTAAATGTGATGAGAAATTAAACAGAATTTACCATATATGAAAGAGATTGGAGTTGAAAACGTTAAACATTTTCATGATTTATTTTTGCTTTTCAAGATTCAAGTAATGAAAATTTGAGATCACTGTTGGATACACACATGACTAAGGAGTCTAAAAAGATTCATTTAATCAAATTTATAGTATAGAGAGTAATTCTCACATTTGTCCTGTGAAATATGTAGACGACCTTAGTTTCTTGGATACTACATCACCGTTGGAAAGTAGGGTAGAATTGATAAAAAAAATTTAAAATGGAAAGCGCCAATGACTATTTTTGGGTGGCAATGTTTTGATTGAGCAATGCAGGTCAGTGTTTCATTGTGATTCTAATTGCTACCCTTTTATTCATTGTTGTTTTAAATGGGAAATTAAACAAAATTTACCAAATATGAAAGAAATTGGAATTGAAAACGTTAAATGTTTGAAAGTAGATTTTCATCATCTAGGGTAAATTTATTGCAAGGAAAAGTTGAAGCATTTAAGAGAGTGAAAGAGAGCTTTTTAATTTTTAAAGTGGAGTTAGAATAGTAGCTCAATATTTTAGAATTTAATGCTTTGTCCTACATAAAGGATATATATCTCTAGTTTTCATTTTTCTGATAGTGCATTCTGTTTATCAAAACATAAGGATATATATTACCACATAGAGAAGGATATTTTGTATATCTTATGTTCCCTAGTTTAATTCAAGTTACATCATCTGATGCCCCAAACTACCTGTGGTTGCAGATTGGCTGACTCAGACTACCTCTCTTTTACATTTTGGAATTGACATGAAGCCACTCTAGAGGATATGTCTACTTTGGGTTATTACCTCTCTGTGGGTGCAGATTGTCTTCCTAACTCCAGATAGCTCAAAAGACTTAGCATGTCATTGCTCCTTCTGTCCTTTTTGTCCACACCAGTAGGATCTGCCCAACTCCCTTCTTACCATCAAGAACATAAAATTTAACTATGCTACGACAAAGGTCCAAAGGCGTAGAGAGCGAGAAAACCAGCTGCTGGCTCAATATTGCTCAGGTTAAGGCTCACTGACTACACTATAAAATCTTCAAAGGTATCTTTAAATGTAGGGAATTAAAATTTCCTACATGCCCATGTCACTCTTCCCTTCAATCTTTTGTTATATCTGATAGATATAATTCTCTGTCATCATTTGGTTTGGATATCTTTCCAAAGTTTTGTAGTCTCAAAATTAACATGTGTGGCAACATCAAGTCTCTCTCTGTTTGGGAGAGACATGAACTTGTTATCCTAGCTTTGGAAATCAAGGAGTGCCTTAATTTTACAGATTCTCCCAATGGGGGATTGCCAGCCCCCAACCTTTCACTGTTAAAAAGTCCATGATTGCCTTCATCTCAAGTCACTTCCTAAAACCATGGATACGTGCCTCCCATCTCATCAGATTTTGGATATCGCAAACTGCTAACAAGTTGAGTCTTTTCCAGAAGGAGGTCTGCCAACCAATATGAATTTTCTTGCCATTGATGGGTTTGAGAAAATCATTGCCAATAGGAAGCAGTGGGGTTTACAAAGACTGCACTCTCTTAATCAATTATTATTGTCTTCCTATAAATTTTTTTTTTTATTATTGTCTTGTCATGATTGTAGGGAAGAGAAGTGCTTTTCTGAGGAGGACTTCCAAAAGTTTTAGCACTCTTTTTATAAAGGAATTTCAAAATCTGAGATCCCTAGACAAGTAGGGCCTTCAACTCATTACCTCTCTTCAACTATTGTCTATCTCAGTATTTATAAAAAAAACTATTGTCTGTCTCAGACGCCCCAGACTAAAGCACATGCCAGTAGATGGGATTTCTTGACATAACAATACCAAAAAAAGAAAGAATAAATGTGTAGCGCAAAATTTCTCACATCTGTATTATACAATTTAATGATGAAGTCTCATTATCTGAGCCAAAAGTGTAGACGAGATCAAATCCCACTTCACAATAAGGTACTTGTTCCACTCAAACCTCTAAGCCTCCATTTGATTTTATTTATGCTTCTTTCTAACTTTGTTTATGGATAAATAAATTTGAAAAATTTGTTAAAATCTGATAAAAAGATGGAAAAATAAAAGGATTTCTTCTAAGATTGTTAGTCCAACACTGGAGTTCTCAAGTTTTTATGGGTTCTTTTGTAAAATTATTTCCATTTTTCAGTAGCAAGTGCCACAAAAGGCTTGGTCAAACACATGCCAGAAGAGCAGTTAACAAAAAAATTGCCTAGGAAGAAGGGAAAATATTGGCAAAAGATTGGTCACATTTGCTGCAAAAAAATGGATTCCCTAAGTCAGGTGTTTATTTTATTCTACTTGAGCAGCTAAATTTCAATCTTGTTTTTACTTATATTTATTTTTAGTTGTACAACAGAAAATATATATATATATATATATATATATATAAACATACAACCAAATGTTTGTAATTGAAATTGAAAATATAAAACATTCTCTTGAATTTTTGAAAATCATAGAATGTCCACAGCTTAGTCTTTTCTAGAAGGTGGTCTGCCATCCAATCTAATTTTTTTAACAATCGACGACAGCAAAAAACTTATTTCCACTAGAATGGAGTGGGGTTTGCAAAGACTGCGGTCTCTTAAATAATTAGGATTTTCTAAATCGTGATCTTGATTGCTGGGGTGAGGGGTTCTTTCTGGACAAGTATTTCTGTTTCTCTTCTTTTTGCCGTTTTGCCTTCCTATTTTTCTTTTGGAGGTGCAGATGAAACATATCTAGCTACCTTGTTCTCAACTATGTCACAACTTGATTTGAAATTTTTACCAGGGAAGAGTCCCATGAATTTTTTTGATTTTTGCTTTGTCACTCTAGTATTGGATTCAGTGTTGAATACACATGTGACTTAGAAGTCTAAATAGATTCATTTAATCAAATTTATAGTATAGAGAGTAATTCTTACATATTTCCTGTGAAATATGTAGACGACTTTAGTTTCTTGGAAACTCCGTGACCATTGGAAAGTAGGGTAGAATAAAAAAAAATTTGAGTGGAAAGCGCCAATGACTATTTGTGGGAGGCAACGTTTTGATTGAGCAATGCAGGTCAGGATTTCATTGTGATTCAGATTGCCATCCTTTTATTCATTGTTGCTTTAAATGGGAAATTAAACAGAATTTACCATATGTGAAAGGAGTTAGTAATGTTTTTAGGATTTGTTTTTGCTTTTCAAGATAAAAGTAATGAAATTGCTTAGTTCAAATCACTGTTGAATGTTGGTGACTAAGGAGTGTAAACAGATTCATTTAATCAAATTTATAGTATAAGGAGTAATTCTCACATTTACCTTGTGAAATTTGCAGACGACCTTAGTTTCTTGGAAACTGCATGGCTATTGGAAAGTAGGGAAAAATTGATAAAAAACAATTTGAGAATGGAAAGTGCCAATAACTTTTTGTGGGAGGTAATGTTTTGAGCAATGCAGGTTAGTGTTTCATTGTGATTTTGATTTCCGTCCTTTTATTCATTAATGTTTTAAATGGAAAATTTAACATAATTTACCATATATGAATGAAATTGGAATTGAAAACGTTAAACATTTTATGATTTTTTTTTTTTTTTGCTTTTCAAGATTTGAGTAATGAAATCTCGTAGATGACATCAGTGTTGAATACACGTGACTAAGGAGTCTAAACAGATTCATTTAATCAAATTTATGGTATAGGGAGTAATTCTCACATTTGCCTTGTAAAATATGCAGGTGACCTTAGTTTCTTGAAAATTCCGTGGCTGTTGGAAAGGAGGGCAGGATTGATAAAAAAAAAAAGAAAAGAAAAAAAGAATGGCAAGTGTTAGTGACTATTTTTTGGGAGGCTGTGTTTTGATTGAGCAATGCATGTCAGTGTTTCACTATGATTACGATTGCCATCCTTTTATTCATTATTTTTTAAAATGTGAAATTAAACAGAATTTATCATATATGAAAGAAATTGGAATTGAAAACGTTAAAAGTTTTCAGGATTTTTTTTGCTCTTCAAGATTCAAAGTAATGAAATCTCTTAGATGAGATTAGTGTAGAATACACATGTGACTAAGGAGTCTATATCTATTTCCCCCTACCCCACCTCACTGTAAATGTTGGCTTTGACCCAGAACATAAAAAAGACCACCTATACCAAAACATTTTCATTCATTACAGGAAATTTTGAATATATTCCTAGTTGCATACTTATATTTTCAATGATTTGTCATGCCAATATATTTTCTTTACTAAGGATTCTATTTCACTGGCTTTTGGGTTCATTACAGTCCAACTGGCAATGTCCCATGATGTTGAATGATTCTCCATTTGTTGATAGCTCATGGAAATAATATGTACTGGATTAACTAATCACATGTGATTATGTACGCTCTATAAATAGTTAATGTATTAAATGATTTTCTTGCCTAATTAAATGTTCTATAATCACAAACAATAAAAATCCATGCTGTATGGATCCTGCAAATTTTCAAAACACAGAATTTTTAAACACATCCTTTGTTGCTAAAAATAAGAATTCTTCAGTCCTTATCAAATATAATTTCCTTTTTATTGATTTTTATGACGTTTGAAAGTAGATATTCATCATTTGGAGTAAATTCATAACAAGGAAAAGTTGAAGCATTTAAGAAAGTGAAAGGGAGCTTTTTAATTCTTATGGTGGGGTTTAGATTAGTAGCTCAATCTTTTAGAATTTTATTTCTTTGGTCCTACGTAATGGATATATATTTCTAGTTTTCATTTTTTCATAATGCTTTCTGTTTATCAAAACATAAAGGATATATATTACCACATAGAGATGGATATTTTGTATATCTTTATATGTTCCTTAGTTTAATTCAAGTTACATCATCTGATGCTACAAACTACTTGTTAGTGCAGATTGGCTGGCTAAGACTACCTCTCTTTACATTTTGGAATTCGCATTAAGCCTCTCCAGTGGATAGGTCTGCTTTTGGTTATTACCTCTCTGTGGGTGCAGATTGTCTTCCTTACTCCAGACAGCTTCAAAGGCTCAACATGTCACTGCTCCCTCTGTCCTTTTTGTCCACACCAGTAGGATCTGCCCAACTCCCTTCTTACCATCAACAACATTAACTTTAACAATGCTAAGACAAGGGTCCAAAGGCACAGAGAGAGGGAAATCCAGCTGCTGGCCCTATATTGCTTAGGTTGAGGCTCACTGACTATACTAAAAAATCTTCAAAGGTATCTTTAAATGTAGGGAATTAAAATTTCCTTCATGCCCATGTCACTCTTCCCTTGATCCGATAGATATAATTCTCTATCATCATTTGGTTTGGATATCTTTCCAAAGTTTTGTAGTCTCAAAATCAACATGTGTGGCAACATCAGGTCTCTTTCAGTTAGGGAGGGACATGAACTTGTTATCCTAGCTTTGGAATCAAGGAATGCCTTAATTTTGCAGATTCTCCTAGTGGGGGATTGCCAGCCCCCTACCTTACATTGTTAAAAGTTCATGATTGCCTTCGTCTCAAGTCACTTCCTGAAAACATGGATACTCTCCTCCCATCTCTTTGAATTTTGGATATCACAAACTGTCAACAAGTTGAGTCTTTTCCAGAAGGTCTGCCAACCAATATGAATTGTCTTGCCATTGATGCTTCTGAGAAACTCATTGCCAAATGGAAGCAGTGGGGTTTGCAAAGATTGCACTCTCTTAATCAATTATTATTGTCTTGTCATGATTGCAGGGAAGAGAAGTGCTTTCCTGAGGAGGACTTCCACAAGTCTTAGCACTCTTCCTATAAAGGAATTTCAAAATCTGAGATCCCTAGACAAGAAGGGCCTTCAACGCCTTACCTCTCTTCAATTATTGTTTATCTCAAACTGCCCCAGACTAAAGTAGATGCCGAAAGATGGGATTTCTTGTCTCCATTCTAAGCTACAGTTTCGTCAATGTCTTGCCTAGATAAAAAATTTCCAAAAAATAGAATAAAAGTGTGGCGCAGGATTGCTTACATCTCTATCATACAAATCAAAGATGAAGTCTCATTATCTGAGCCAAAAGTGTAGATGAGATCAAAAACCACTTGACAATAAGGTACTTGTTCCACTTAGCCCTCTAAGCCTCCATTTGATTTTATTTATGCTTCTTATTTACGTTGTTTATGGATAATTAAATTTGAAATATTGGTTAATCCGATAAAAAATGGAAAAAATAAAAGGATTTCTTCTGAGATTGTTAGTCCAAAGTTGGTGTTCTCAAGTTTTTATGGGTTCTTTTGTAAGATTATTTCCACTTGTCAGTAGCAAGTGCCACAAAAGGCTTGGTCAAATACATTCCAGAAGAGCAGTTGACAAAACAATTGCCAAGGAAGAAGGGAAAATAGGGGGGAAAGATTGGTCACATCTGCTGCATAAAAATGGATGCCCCAACCCAAATTAGGTATTGATTCTACTTGAGTAGCTAAGTTTGAATCTTGATTTTACTTATATTCCTTTTTAGCTGTACATCGGAAAAAAAAATTACAAACATACAACTGAATGTTTGAAACTGAAAATATAAAACATTCCCTTGAATTTTTGCAAATCATAAAATGTCCACAACTTGAGTCTTTTCCAGAAGGTGGTCTGCTATCCAATCTAATTTCTTTAGCAATTGAGGACCGCAAAAAACTTATTTCCACTAGAATGGAATGGGGTTCACAAAGACTGCAGTCTCTTAAATAATTAGGATTCCTAATTAGTGATCTTGATTTCTGGGAGTCCTTTCTAGAGGAGTATTTCTGTTTCTCTTCTTTTTGCCGTGTTTTCCTTTCTATTTTTCTTTTGGAGGTGTTGATGAAACATATCTAGCTACCTTGTTCTCAACTATGTCACAGCTTGATTTGAAATTTTCATGAGGAAAGAGTCCCATAATTTTTTTTTTTTCATATGACCACGGCAGAATTATGTTTCTCTCTGCAGGGGATTTTCTAAACTCAAGTCTTTTGTGCACATTCTAGTTGGAAGGGGGCTTTCAGCATTGACCATTTCCTTTATATTAAGTTCAAGTAATTTTGAAATTATAAAGACATCAAGTATTTTTGTTTCTTATTTGATGATTGATGCTTTCTTTTAACAATTTAAACATATTGTGTACTTGATGAAAGAGGAATGCAGGGATAAACAACAAACCCTAGGCTTCACCACATAGAATCAATGTAGAAACCTTAAGCATCACAACCTAACACAAGTAATTAACCAAACACATGAAAGTTAAGGACCTTTGGGGGGGTGGGGGGGGTTAGGTGCCTAACACCTTCCCATCCCCAAGTGAAGCAGATCACCCATCTCTAGTTTTGTATATGCCTTAGCCCTCAAATAAGTGACCCACTTAATTTTACTATCAATTTCACTAATATGTTGATATGTGCTGAAGTTAATGGTGAATACTTTGTGCTCACTTTTGTTTACTTGAACCCACTTTTGATCTATCGTTCACAATTACACACATAAACATATTGTGATCTGATACCAAAAAAGAAGTACAAAGTTCACGTCTGTATGTGAACAATGTGTTCTTCAACAAACCATCAATATATTAAAAACTCTTGGGAATTGACTCAATGATGGAATAAAAAGTGCTAAAGGTGTGTTTAACTATTCCTTCTGTAAGGAAGTTTACTCAAAAGCACTATAGCTCCTGTAACTAGACATTACATAATAAAATTTCTCTATAGAAATCACAAAATCAAAGGAAAATAGGAAATATTAATTGGGAAAAGCGACAACGTCTGATAGGTTGGCTTCTATTTCAAGTGAGTTACTATGCCTTTCAAGCATAACAGTAGCGTGATAATTTTTTTTTTTTTTTTTGATAAGTATACCCAATTTTCTAGAAACCTCTCTCTCTCTCTCTCTCTCTCTCTCTCCTTCTCTCTGAAACTCCATGGCTGACCACCAAGGTCATCCATTCTCATCTTTATAAGAAGAAAATGTAAGGTTGTAGCCTTAGGCTATAACTATTTTTTGTAGCTAAACTTTATTCTAACAATAAAAGTTTCTTTATGTTTGGGGGGAAAGTTCACCCACGCTCTTTGGGGTTATTCATCAGATTTAGAGGGTATCATCTATAAAAGTTACTTTTGCTAAAGTTTGGCACTAATACTTATCAAAAAAAAAAAAAAATGTTTGGCACTAATACTAACACATGCCATGCCTTACACACACACTTCAATTTGAAGACACAAAAAAGTGGAAGCATTGAGAACATATAGAGGATGATATCATATAGGATTGAATCAAGACTCTGCCTTTTGCCCCTTCCATTGTTTTTATCTTTTTTTTTTTTACTAGCAATGGTTAATGTGATGGATCATGGTATGGACATGTTTTGTCAATGCACTTTGAAAAACTTGTGGTTAGTTTTCTAAGAGATTACACTGATGCCAGGAAGGATCTGCTCTATAGATATTCACACATGCTGTCCCCCCATAATAGCTAGCAAAGTTTGATATAGTCTATCACCTTATACTCCATTTGAACCACCCCTCTATCACTCAGCTTGTAGTCTAAATATATCTCAGTGGTTGTGCCCTTGTCTCCATGCTTCTCAAACTTCGATTAGGGTTTGGAAAGATCAGGTCCACAGAGTGGCTTTATGCTCAGATTGAAAGAGAGAGAGAGAGAGAGAGATATGGTGGTGGCTGGGGTTTGCTGCAAAGGAGCATGGATGCGTCAATTCTTTTAGATTAGAGAGATCAAAGAGAGATGGAGGTGTTTAGATCAAGATCAGACTTAGAGAGAGAGATTACGGTGAGGGGATATTGATTATATCGCCTGCGTGACCTTGATGACCAATAGAGGATTTGGTTATTAGATCCATAACACTTCTTAGGCCATCATTTTGGCATAATTGAGCTGCCATGATGCACTTAATTTGCATACACCGGCTGTATACAAATTTACTTGGTCTCTCTTGGATATCTAGGCAGCATGCATGGGGGCATGCTATGGCCTTGGCTACATGATCACGTTGGGCTGCCATGACCTTGGCAACATGCACGTGGCCACGCCTTGGCCTTGACAACATGCACATGGGGTTGCCATGGGCATGCCAGTATGCCTAAAGGAGGTTCTCAAGGTGGTTTCAATTGGTAGTCTGGTGATATTCATTGATCTCCTAATACTTTTTTTGCCTGAGTGGTTAGTATCTATGCAATCCCACTTTATGGTTGCATAGTCTAGTGATATTCATCGATCACCTTATACTTTTTTGGCTTGAGTGGTTTGTATTGATTGATGAGTGGTTAGTCTATCGCCCCATGGCTTTGCTTTGTTTTTGAGTGGGCGATCTTATATCACACTTCTGGTAGAATGTGACACAGTTTATGTCTCTTGTGATGAGTGTCCTAATAAGTTGAAAAAACATGAATTAAAACTATGGTGTGACACATGTATGAAAGCATGTGAATTTCCAAAAAATAGGTATGTAATTCTATGTATTAACTATTGGTTAATTTTGAATATATATATATATATATGCTGATGTAAATTGAAAATAATATTTCAGATACAAGCTTGACATGCAAGTTGGTGATATAATAGAACATGCAAATTTTGTAGTATTTGACAAGGAAGCAGAGAAGTTATTTAAAATTCTGGATACGAAACTCTCCAATATGGAAGAAGAGGTAAAAATGAAAGAAATAGGTTATTTGTTTAATTAATTTAATTCTGTTACATTACACTAATTGAAATCTTTTTTTTTAAATAATAGGATTTAGATGGTTACAATATTATTCCAAATAGTATCGATGCATTATTGGAAAACCTACATCTTCTAAGTGAAATTTACTGCATACAGTTTCTTTGTTTGCAACCAAAGCTTTACGGTAACTAGAGTCTTTGAAATTGAAGGAAATGAACAATTACAGGTAAAAATGGTTCACTTATACTTTATTGATGAAGTTATAATATTATCAGTGATACATTATGACATATTGCATCTTTGATTGTAGGAAACAACAACTAAGAATGGAAATGAAGTATCCAAAGAAACAATTTGTGCTGAAGTAAAGAAAAGAAGATTTTTGAAGAAGTAAGCAAAATTGCACAAATAAATATTATTTAGTTCTTTTTAAAACTTCACACAATCTTTAAATTCCTCAGCAAGAAAATAACTTTTGTATTTTTTCTGTTTTGCAGATAAATCCAAAACGAGAATGTGGAAGCTCAAATAGAAGTGTAAATGATTAACGAACATAGAAAATATTTAAATGAAACTTTGAATATTTAGACTTCAAATCAGGTCGTGATGTTGTGCTTTCTGATAGAAGAATAGATACTTCAGAGCCTAACGACTAGTTTCAGCTGACGGTCATATTTTAACTCTGCAGCAAAACGGCACCGTATCTCAACGGTGACGTTTTGGTTTTAAAAAGAATTCTTTCAGTCAAGCTATACGACATCGTTTAGCCTTGGAGCTTCAGAGTCAGTGTTAGCATCTTCTTCAAAGGATTAGCTGCTAAGATATTTTTTTGTAATTAGATATTTTCTGTTAAGAGCACATTAATCACGTGTAAATAGAGTGTAACTAATTCCAAGCTTTATGGAATTATTGTTAGTTGGTTAGATTAGATTTAAGCTTATCTCTTGCTCTATATATAGAGAACTATACACATTGTATTATTCAGTTAGTATTGCTAATATTCAATCAAATAGATTTTACTCTCTGTTCTTTCTATTCCGCCATTGTTACACTGTATACTTTCTTGTTCTCTTCACTTTCATTTTAGAATGATTTGAGTCTGGAAATATTTACTATTTAAGCTATATTTTTTTGGAATACACAAGGGAGCTGAGTATATGCATAGAAATCGACTATTGTCTCACCCACCCCCTTTTTTTACCAGTCCGTGGATACACTAAATTAAATGGAATACATGATTACTCGTGAGCATTCAAATAAGACAAGGCGTAATGCACCACCTGTGACTACCAACCACATTCCAGATGGATTTGTGAGAGCAACTTTTTAATATCGAGTATTGTGGATAATGTGATATTATTAAGGCTTCTATATGCAAAAGACTCAAAATTGTCCATTTGGGTCTCGTATATGCAAAACTGGTCAGTTTACTTACAAAATCATTCCACATTTTACCCAATCCATCATTCATCCAATTTGGCCATTTAAGGTCACTTTCAATACATCATCCAAGGGGTTATATATTGAAAAACGTTGGAAGTAATTAGTCAATAAACCAGAAAGAATATCATTCATTTTTTTGTAAAAATGTAAGAACTTTTGCTTCAAATTCTTCTTCACAAACTATAAAGACTTTAGTGGATTAGCATGCATATTCTAACATTAATTACCACTAATGATCTAGCACAGTTACAACTTTTTTTTCTTGGGTAAAACATGTCACATATTCTAAATAGTTAGATTTATACATATGTTAAAGGTAAAAACATGACCATTTTTGCTCTCTCTCTCTCTCTCAAATACACCCAAACATTTGAGTGTTATTATACCATATAACTTACTCAAAATTCACCATATTATTAATTAATCGTGCCTTAAAAGAGTTGGACACCATCAGCAACTCTCCTTCTTAGTCTTGCTTAAAAATTTAAAAATTAACAAGAAAAATAATAATATCAACCTATCCTACATTTGTTGGTTCTAGTTAATTTATCTGATAATGTTTATGATAAAAAACAATCATCATATCATGAGTGTCATATATTAAAATTATATTGTATCTATTATAAAAATAAATAAATAAATAAAAAATAAAAAGCTGAAAAATAATATCATGCATTTGACAAATTACTAGATTATTGATATCGATGAAATCATAACCAGTGTAGGTCATGATGTCGTGAACTTGGGCATCATGGGTCGGAGTGGAGGCTGTCATGGGTCACGGGTGGTGGTAGAGCTACCGTGAATAGTGGTTGCAAGGGCGGATGGGTAGAGAGAAAGACGATGAAAAAGTGGTGTGAAACAATCAATATATTATTTTTAACATTAAAAATGTGACGTTTTGAGGGAATTAATGGTAACTTTCTAATGGTGGATGTAAGAGCCAGGTGGCAATGGACCTAAGGACTAAGTCTAAAATGGCGGTGTATCAATATTAGTCGACTAAAATAATACTCCTATTTTAAACTTGGTAAACTAGAATAACAATTGATCAAAGAAAAATGCCCAAATCTTTCAACAATTGACGAAGCCAACAAAGTTCTGGAGGCAATAGCTAGATATTCAGATTCTGTGGAAGATAGAGAGACAGTCAGCTGCTTTTTGGCACTCCAGGTAATAGGACTATACTTGAAATAAACTAGATAGCCTGTAGTGGATCGTTTATCATAGGGATCACCAGCCTAATCTGAGTCACAAAAGGCTGAAAGTAATAGAGGACCTAGTGCAGATTAGGTGTGGGAAGTCTATTGATAATGTGAGTTGCAGTTGCAACTGCATAAGACCAGTAAGAGAGGGGAAGTTTGGAGAGAGATAACATTGTAAGTGAGCACTCAATGATATGCCTGTGTTTTCTCTTAGCAACACCATTTTGCGGAAGTGTGTGTGGGCAAGAAAATTGATGAATGATGCCTTGTGAGGAACAAAACTCAGCAAAGGCTTTAAAAGAAAACTCCCCACCACCATTTCACCTAAATGTCTTGATTTTTAGATTGAGTTGATTTTCTACTGTGGCTTTGACAAATTTGAAGATATTAAAGACATTTGACTTGAGCTTAAGTAAATAAACCCATACAAATCTAGTATAGTCATCAACAAAGACAAGATAGTATTTGAAGTTATAAACAGAAATAACAGGAGCAGGACTCCACACATCACAATGAATGAGTTGAAGAGGTGATTCAGATTGAAAATTTGATATTACAAAGGGAAGTTGATGCATCTTAACACTAAGGCAATGCTTACAATGTGAAGTAACAGGAGAAGTGCACTTGAATACATCAGAATGTTCAAGAACTGAGATTGCTGAATGTAAAACATTATCACTAGGATGACTTAGTCTGTGGTGCCATAGCAAGCATTTATTTGACCTATTAATGTTGAAAGCTGAATGTGGAGCATACTATGCATGGATGGACTAAGAGGCAGATTGAACAGAAGTGATTGAAGGATGAGTAAATGAAGGAAGCTTGGATTGAAGCTTTGAGTAGATAGGATAGACACCATTCTCACTCAAGCCCCTGTAGAGGAGTCTCCCCATGAGAATATCCTGAATTTTGAGTTCATTAGCATCAAAGTGACAAGAACAATTGTTGTGTAAGCAAAATTTGTGCACAGACAACAGATTCATAGCAATCCTAGGGACATATAAGACACTTCTAAGAATAAACTTGTGGTATTTGGTGTGGATAGAGGAGTTACCTATATTGTTGATTGGAAGTGCTTGACCATTCCTCACAATGACTTGTTCAGCACCCTTATACTGAGATGGAGTGGAAAGATTGTTCAAGTTGGCTGTGAGGTGCTTGACCACTCCTCACAATGAATTAGCTAACCATGGACCTTGGTTGCTGGTGATAGCAGCATTAGATGCAGTTGCCATAGCTGCAAGTTTAGTTGGAGGATTTTTGCTTTGATAAGCAAAATCCATCCTGTGATAGCAATCCAGTGCAAGGTGACTAGTTTTCCCACAAATCTAGCACACAGGACGATTAGAATTAGTTCTTAAGGACTGATTTCCAAACTGTGAGTTAGTTTGATTTTGATGTGGAGAGTAATTCTGATGAGAAGAACCACCACTGTTATTGTTATCTGCCACCACCTCTTCCTTTGTTTGAGCCATTTCGACCCCTTCCTCTTCTAGAAACTTGATTCCAAGTATTGCTTACATTTGGCCTTGAATTAGCAGCAAACATAGCTAAAGATTGAGGAATAGCCTCAAAATTCTCAGCCATTGCTAGTTCTTCACTTTGCAACATAATGAAGAGTTGCTCATAAGTGATTGGATCACTTCTTGTATGTATGGCTGAGCAGAAGTGTGCAAACTCCTTGGGCAAGCCTCGAAGAACAATGCAGAGAAGTTCTTTATTATCAACTACAATTCCTACTACAAGAAGCTTGTCTCTTGCAATCTTGATCTTCTGCAAGAACACATTTATAGTGTCACTTCCGTTCTTTTGGCTTTGCAATTCCAGATTCAGATCGAGAATATTGGCTCTTGAAGTAGAGAAGAAACTTTGTTCTAAAGTATTCCAAATCTCTCTAGAGCTTGTGATTCCAACTACTAGAGAGAAACTTTGTGGTGTTAGAGTGGAATTAATCAAAGAAAGTATGGCCTTGTCTTTGGTTTTCCAAGCTGAATGCTCAGGATTCACATTCACAATAGAAAAGTCCTTGATTGTCAAGGAGAAATTGACATGGTTTAGGCACAGTGCCATCAATATGATCAAATAGTGAATAAGCTTCCAGAATGGTGAGAAGTTGATGCCTCCACAGAATGTAATTTGTGTAATCAAGCTAGATTGACATCAGGTTTGACATGTTTGAGAGGAGTAGTAATGAAGATTGTAAAGATGGAGTGTGAGATATGGAAGGTGAGCTAGTGCTTGATGAGGAAGCTACGGTATAGGCAGTGGAAGCCATGGGAATTGGCTCTGATACCATGAAAGAAAAAAAATGAAAGCTTGGAAGAAAAGCTCAAATCTTAACATAGAGAGAGAGAGAGACAGATATGAAAACTCAGAGAACTAACTTTTGTAACTAATCCCAATAACAATTTGTAACTAACTTTCCTAACAGATTATATAAATATTAAGTTTGTTACAAAATCTATCTAGATCAGTTTGAAGTTATCTGGAGTGGTTCAACACGTCAGCAGCACAACCATGGAGGTTTGGTAGTCTTGATAACCAGAAAACAAAGTTGAGGAAGGAAGCTTGGAACGACGTCGTGTTGGTCTCAGCAGAAAACATAAAACTCATCTAAAACAGAACGACGTCGTGCTACTTAACCAAACAATGCCGTTTGTCTTCAAATGAAAAAACGGCACCGTTTGATATATTGCCGTTAAGTAGCCGTTGTGCTCATTTTTTGAACCAGGATCAGAATCTGACTAAGAACTGGACAAATGGCTTTGGCTTCTTCCTCTTTCATTACATGCTAGTTGGTCGTTATAGATGAAGGTCTAAGACTCTTCAGAAATATTTTCAACTTTGGGGGGCCATGGGGATGGAACTCTAATCCTTAAGTAATTTCACCATTAAGATCTAAAATACAAAATATATAGGAGATTTTTGAAAATCTTTGGGAGGGCATGGCCCCCTTTGCCCCTTAATAGATCCGACAATGAGTGAGCAAGATATATAATATTACTCTTTTGACAAGCAATATCAATTATTTCTTTGGCAATGAATAAACTTTTCTTCTACAACAACAACAACCAAAAAAAAAAAAAAAAACTTAAATTGACAACCAAGTAAAATAATAATTTGAGGCAATTTCTCTTAGCTAAATTTTCATTGATGGACACCCAAATTCATTCTCCCTCTATGAAAATGAAAAATCAAATTAGTTTTTTGGTTCTCATTGTCTAAGCCGTTTTTATGTTTGAATTCATTTTTGCACATTTATGTGATTTAAGTTGTAGCTTAATTTGTCTGTTTTTCTAATGTTTCGAATATTTATATTTTATTCTCTCATGCAATTTTTAATTCTACCTAATGTTTCAATTCAATAAGTCCACATGCAAAATCCTTTTATTCGCAACTGTTTGAAGATTTTGTTTTGCTGAGGCTACACAAATTATAGGTTGAATTTTGGAGAGACTCAAGGATTTATATGAGGATTTTTTTTTGAGAAAGTTATATGATGAATTGATGATATATTTAAATATGGCCCATATGGATCATAATACTGTCCCATTGCAATAACGATCCTTATTGCATTAAGAATGAGAAATTAATAGCAACTGAAAGAAATATAAGAATTAATAGTGACTTTGATCCAAACCAACTTCTAAATTCAAAAATAGTACGAACAAGAAAATTTCAATCGTCAAATATTAATAGAATAGAAGCTTTCATAAGAATCAATAGAGAGTTATTAATAGTATAGTGGGAGTCCTTTATAAAACATTAGTAACAATACACACCCTATTAAATGACCAGAGTTCAGCAATTAATATATCGCACACAATATACAATACAACATGCATAAAATAAAGGAGATTATTTTTCTTCCCCATCATTAGTGTTACTCCTAGTAACTATTACCAAAAGGCAAAACGGGTAGTAGACAATGTAGCGAAAAATAGGATGTGGTAAGGAACTTGGCAAACATAGTGGAAAAAATAGTAACGTGAGGATAACGAGGAAGAATGATCCAATGATCAAAACGATAGAAGCAAGCCAGTGGAGGCCTCTCACCATTAAATAACTACCAGTCATGAATGCTGAGGAGACCATAATAAGAGCTAGTCCCAATATTGGCACGGCAAACTTAAGGGAAGCAATAACCAAGTTAAGATCACCTAATTGTGCCCAGATGAGTGCAACAACAACAGTAACAGAACTATACATAGCTATGGTGTTGCTGATAATGAATACTTGGAACAAGTGGTGTCTTAGGAATTTTGCCATGCCTTTGTGTGGATCAGAGTCATCGTTGCCGCCTGGCACAGTGAAACCTGCAGCAAAGGTTACAGTGGCCACAAGTGTTGCAACCAACAATAGAGTGTTGACCCTATCCTTGTAATTGTCCATGTTGGGTGTCTGCCTTGGCTTTGAGCTTTTTGAGTTCTTAGTGATGGTTTCCTTATCCTTGTCCATGCTTGGACTAGGAGCATGTGATTCGACGCTGGCGTATCTCAAGGCTAACCACGTTAATCGCTGCACGATAAATGACAAACATTTTGTCATGACCATATTGGTCAAATACAACATATATAATCGCCCCCCATTTTAGATAGTTTTTGCAGAATTGAAGTTGAGCTTAAATACAATTTTATAATTTATTTACGTTAAGGGTTGAGAGAGGGTGAGATGCCATGTTTGGAAGTTTGGAGAGAAAAGAGAGTAGAGGACAGTAGAGGGGGGAGGAGAGTAGAGGAGAATAGTTATCCTCCACCTTATTTAGATGTTTTTAAAATTAAGTAAGAGGAAGGGGAATAATTATCTTTTCATAGTTTGTAAATTTGTTAATAAGGTAAGGGTAAATTTGGTAATTCATTTGGTTAAGCATTTCTATATTTTACTCTCCCTCCAAATCTCTCCAATTTGGGAGAATTAAAAATGAGAAGTTAGAAGTACTTAGAATCCCTCTAAACCGCTTCAAATCCCTTCCCTCTTCCTTTAAAAAACATCAAAATAAGGTAATTTAACTTATTCTCTCTCCTTCTCTCTACTCTATTCTCCTCTACTCCCCACCCATCCAAACAAATTAAGAGAGAGAGAGAGAGAAGGCACCTAGAAATCAAGATGAGTTGCTCAATAGACTTGAGACACGCCCCACTCGAATGGAGAGGCCACAAACAATTTCTAAGGATGGGTCAAGCGAATGGCAACCCATGAGCCCAAGTTGTTTTTCAGATTAGCAAATTTGACAACAAACTTGGTTATAAGTTGTAACTTTAAGCTACAATTAAAGTTCATTTAATATATTTTTTAATCGGATATAAATTTTGACAAATATATCATTGAATTATATTTTCTTATTATATCTCTTATACTTGAAAACTTTTCAAAAGATTAAAGATCAATAATTATGTACATCAATCAAATATTTAAATTTCAAGTTTTTATAATTCAAAATTATGTATGATAAATAATTTTATAGATCGAATAATAAATAACATTTTATTGGTACAAAATTTGACATATTTGTTAAAAATATAAATAACATATAATTCAATAGTTATATTTTCAAAATATATAATAATTTTTTTTAAGTAAAATTTATAGCCTTAAATTACACTTGAGAGTTTGTTGTACTTTTTAATTAATTTATTTATTATTATTATTATTTATATGAGAATAGTTGGAGGTACTTATGTAAATTCATATCGAACTTGACCTGATCGACTTGTGACCTGTGATCATCCCTAATAAAAATTTATGTAATTTGGCCTGATAATCTACGTGCATAGCAAAATACACTTAGTTGGCTATATTTTTATTTTAAGCCCATTGAGATATATATAGATCTTAACTCTAGACCAGTGATAGACTAATCTTGAAATGACTTTACTTATACTCCTACACCTACTGTCCCACTACAAGTAAGTTTAATATAAGTTAGATTAAAATTACTTTATTTATTTTAAAAATAAATCTTAAGATATTAATGGTCATTTTGGATTGAGGAGAAGAAAATAGAATGAAGGAGAGTAGAATAGAGTTGGTTGCATATGTTGGCCGGAAATTAGCTAATATGCAACCAACTCTTCTCTATTCCCTCTTACTCCCTGTCTCTCTCCCTTAAATCCAAGCTGGTCATAAATCTAGACAAAATATAACAACTTCAAGTATCACATACCTCTTGAAACGAGGGCATCTTCCCACTATACTTTCCCGCAATGTCGAGAGCTGTCTTGCCTTCATCGTTCAACAACTTTAAGTCAACTCTTTTGTCCCATGTCAGAATGCTCACGACCTTAGGATGCCGACCCTTGGAGGCCAAATGTAAAGATGTGTTTCCATCTACATCTTTTTCATTGATAAGCATTTCAAGTTCAGGCATTTTGAGCATATAATTTACCACTTTGGCTTTCCCACTTATAGCAGCTACTTGCAAAATGTTTTGATCTTGATGGTTGAGCAACTCAACCGAATCTGGACATCTTTGGATAAACTCTTGAACTATCTTGATATGTCCTCTACTGGATGCTGTGTGAATTGGAAAGAAGCCATTCCGGTCACTTTCATACATGTAATCTGCAAATTTGTTTAACAAGTAGCGAACCCCTTCAAGGTATCCTATGTATGCTGCATAGGAAAGAGGTGTCATGCCCTTGCTGTCTCTATCTTTAATGCGATGTGGACCTTCACTCATAACACTATCCAACACATCTGGTCCATAAAAATGAACTATCATTCACCCATAATTTAAAACCTTGATGATAATAAGAAATAAGAAATAAGAAACATCTTGATCCAATCAAAAAAAAAAAAAAACCTCATCATCCCTTAGGGGCTGTTTGGTTGGTGAGTTTAAACAACAGTTTTCAGTGTTTAAACAACATTATACGTATTTTCACACACTTTTTCACGCACACGTATTTTCAAAAAATATAAACAACATTATTAAAACAATGTTTCCAAACGGGCCCCTCGTTGAGTATACAAAGTTTATAAAAAATAAATAAATCATATTTGATTTCAATGAGTTTTAAAATTTGATCCCAACATGTAATTTGTCTTTTAACTGTTCACATAAATTTGGTTAAATTATATATATATATATATATATATAGACAAAGTTTAATTACAAAATTGGTTGTAGCCTGAGACTACAACCTTACTCAATATCATTACCATTACTACTTATTTCAAAATTCTAACTGTTGGATTGCATATTCTTTACGTTCTTAATACACAAGTCAAATTTTGTGTCAATCAAAAATTATTTACTATATAATTTATAAAATTATATTTTATGCATAATTTTAAAATACAAACAACTTGAAATTTAAACAATTTATTGATATCATAGCTATTGATCTTTAATTTTCTAGAAATTTTGCAAGCATGGAAGATATAAAAAGAAAATATAATGTAATAGTGTATTTGTCAAAATTCACTTCCAATAAAAAGATATTGATGCTATTTATTACTGTTAAATTATATGTTTTTTATGTTCTTAATAGTTATACCAAATTTCGTATCAATCAGATGCTATTTATTACATTCAATACCAATTAGATGCAATTTATAATCAAATCTAATTAGAATAAGTTGTGTTGTTAGATTTATTTTTATTCTAATATATATTTTTAGTTGAGTTTAAATTCTTTTTGTTCTATATTTAAAACTTTTATAAGAACTTTATCATTTTGTATTTTCTTTAACTAGTAAATAGATAATATAATATCATAATTATCAAATTTCATATTTATACAAAAAATAAAAGAGAAAAAAAAAAAACTATATTTTGTTAAACTCTCTGCTTGAGAAGAAAATGTGAATTCTTTTCATTTACCTTTCCATCTCATCAAAACTTCGCATCTATGTTAATGTATTAATTAATTGACATTTGCCAATAGAGAAATGCATTTATTTTCATATATTAATTATTTATTTTTAGACAATGCACTTATTATTGATATAAAAGGAATTTATATGATTATTTTTATAATACTTATTATGGAAAAAAAAATGATTTAGAATAGGAATTTTTATGCAACTTGTAGGACTTTTTTATGCAATCCACTACATGGCAGTTAAAAAAACCATCTACAAATAGGCCTTCTTCCCCAAGTTTAATTTCTTTGGGAAAAAAAAGGAAACAAAAACCATCAAATAAAGAAAGAAAAATTAATAATACATGCAATAAAGAATATAAAAAATAATTGTGCACTTAAATTATTTGAAATAATCAAATATTTCAGAATTCACAAAAGTAATATGTTCATATTTTTAATTATACTAATCCCAATAATTTATATTTCATAACTTCTTTTTTCTAATGCCATGTAACATAGTGTGTTTATTAATTAATTATTTATAGATAGTGCACCAATTATTTATATAAAATTAATTTTTTTAAATAGATTTATATAAGAAACCATTTATTAGGTATGATATCATTAAAAAAAAGTCCAATAAAGATAAAAGAAAATGTAATATAGCATGCGGTTCAAATAAGATAATAAAACCCTTTTGTGTTAGAACCAATTTTTCTCTCTCTTTTACCATGGCTTTTGAGTAGAGTTGTAGTGTGCCTTTATGTTAGAACCCCTTTCCCTCTCGTCCATGTGTACGTGTTTGTTTCTCAAAAAAAAAAATTCTCTCCCTCTTGTGTGTGTGTTTGTTTCTATTAAAAAAAAAAAAAAAAGGATAATAAAAAATTGTATGCTTACTATGGTAGAAATAATTAAACATCTGTTCCATAAAAAATAAAATTAAACATCTGTTTTACTCAAGTAATAGGTTCATAGTGTGCATATAGAGTTCATTGTCTTAATCATATTATTTCTAACAATTTGCATTTTGTCTTTTCTAATGACATGTAATAGAATCGAAGTTGATTATCCGAATAAAAAGATAATAAAAAACTTTATGCTTAATTTAGTAGAAATAATTAAACATCTGTTCCCAAAAAAAATACTAAACATCTGTTGATTTACTCAAAATAATAGGTTCATAGTGCGTATATAAAGTAATATATTGAGTAAGGTTGTAGTCTTATGCTATAACCAATTTTGTAACTAAATTTTGTTCTTTCTTATATTATTTCTAACAATTTATATTTTGTCTTAAAAACTAGACCAGACCGACCGGTTTAACCGAAGACTAGGCACTAGTTCGGTTTGGTAAAATCCATTAAAAACCGGTTTTTAAAACCATTGTGCAACTTCACTTTCATTAGAACTATTGTTAAGAACTCATGGGTAGAATTCACTAGCTTGTAAGTGGAGGCTGCCCAAAAGTTTATAAACACATAATTAAATTTACACTTAATCCATGTGGAACGCAAAGATCATGACAACCATCAATAATATCATTGTATTATACACTAATCATAAACTACCATTTCAACAATTGTGAAAAACTTTGTAAAATTTATTGTGTCACTAAACTTATTGGTATTAGATTAAATAATTAAATTCATCATTTTCTAATAACCCAAAAGTTTTGTAACAACCAGTAATTTATCAATTGGGATGGCTGAGAAAAACATGGAAACGGCTGGAAAATGAAATATATATAGTGAAGTAGCTAGTAAACTTACCTATGTTCCTTCCAGTAATGGCAGCGTGAGCAATTAATTTGACTTCCTCAAAATCCTCCAGAACTCTACCTCCTCCTTCTACCATGGCCATATTAATTCCACCTGCTTTTTCTATCATGAATTTCACCATTTCCGCATCCCCTGCTTCGGCTGCCATATATAGAGGAGATTTGTGCTCCTGATTCGGACAATATGACGCTTCCGGATTTGTTTCAACCAAGAAATCAGCGATCTCACTGTACTTAGTTTTCAAAACCAAATCCACTTCTCTGTATTTTTTTATCAAGGCCAGGTGAAGGGGAGTATTCCCTTCATTATTCTGAATGGTCAGAAATCCATTATAGACAGGCGCCAATTTTTTTAACGTGGACAAATGCCCACAACTTGCAGCTACATGGACAGCAAATTCATCAGCAGAGTTCCTCTCCAGCCAATGTCCATTGTCGTTTTCAAGCATCGCTTCCACAAGCTGAGAGTGACCTAAGCTTGCAGCAATATGAAGGACTGTATTCAATTGGGGAGTTTTTTGGGACAAAACAGGACCTTCCAAATCCTCGGCTTTAAGATTTTTGATGAAGTCAGTGTCCCCACGCTTTGCAGCCATGTACAAGTCAGGTTGCATGCTTGCAGCCCTTCTAGAAACATCAGTACTAATTTCTTCCTCCTCTTCCTCCTCCGTTCCAGTTTCAAAATTCTCATCTCTTTCTAGGTCGCTCGGTAGATCTCTGTTCATTTCAGCATCAATATTAAGTAGATGTCGTGGACCCACTCGATGAGTCTGTCCGGATGAGTAGGAGCGTTTTCTCGGCATTGAGGACTTCCAGGTAATTGCTGTTCACTAACGTCAATCAAAATGTGATTAGGTTCGCTAGGCCTGTAAAGACTTTCAGAACTAAAAACTGGTACACACAGTTTTTTCGGAAAAAATATTGGTTATAGTTACAGGAATCCGAATTGCTTGTTAATTGGATAAAGGAATTTGCCGAAATAAAGAGCAAAAGGTTGAGTAATTCGGTAACATAAGTATCGAATCAGAATCAAAGCTGCCCCTTCCCGTGTAAGAGATTCCACTTGCAAATAAATTTTATATCAATTTATGTTGTGCTGATTTTTCTCTCTTCGTTTCAATTATTTGTTTGACATTAAAATAGCCTAATAAACTATAACCAGAGTCATGAATTATGCTTATACAGTCATACATTTCTAAGTTACACGACCAAATTGTCCGTACACAACTGTTTGCTTATTTATTAGATTCAGCTATCCATCATGGACGGACCTGAATCTGACTAATGCCATTGCCAGAGGCTCCTCCAATTGGAGATAGATCGAGAACTTGATCTAATTCTCACTTGTGAACAAATTGATGCATTTAGAAAATCACAATAAATAAAACACGTTTGCTTATGAAAAATAACCTCAAAATCCACAAGAAAAGAAACTAGAATCCACCAAAATAATATTAGAGAAAACTTTGAAATTTTATTTATTGAAAACTAAATTATCTTGGACGCCACAAAGTGTTTAAATAGAAAAGCAATCCTAAGGTTACTAGGAGATGCTTAGAAAACCCTAAAGTGCTCCTAGAGTGACCAAGAAAACATCTTAAAACCCTAATTCGTGTTAAGCACAAAATTAGGTGGCAAAATAGGAAAATTATCAAAAATGGCAAAATTGAGATACTTACAAAATAAAATCCAACTATCTCTAGGAGACATCTCAAATCGGGAAATTATTCTCGCTTTTTTTTTTTTTTTTTTGAAGAGATTCTCGCTTTTAAATTAAAAGTTACAATAGAAATAAAAATGACTAAAAATGGAAAAAAAAAAAAAAAAAAAAAAAAACAAAAAAACAAAAACAACAAAACAAAACAAAAAAAACAAAACAAAACAAAGATTTCAAGACCTAAATGAAGGAATTTTTTTCAATAAGCGGATTTGATTGTGGCCATGGGTGACGAGTTTTGCTCCTAGCGTCATTTCCCTTCTTGTCACCAATTTTCATGCAATTATGTTGTTGTCACCAATGATTTTTACTAGCATTATTTTACTTCCTAGATTTCTTACACACTAATTTTTGGCAATTTCTCTACTTGAGGAAAGACTATGATGTCTGTTCTACATCCAAAATCTAGAGAGCTCGTATGACTCTCAATGACCATGACAAAACCAGTGCCTACTCTTTGGGACTTCCTTTTTGCCATCGCCATCGTTAGTGATTAAGTTAGCTCTCAAACACTCTCTCTCTAACACACGCTCTCAATATTTCATAGGAAAAATTATCTTATAATACATCTCTCCTAGAACATGTGTAAATCCCAAACATGTGGGTTCTATATGTTGTAAGAGAGATATCTCATAAGACCTTATCATGAGATATCTTCTTGTTTGATAGAGCTAAATTTCTTCGTTAAGCTACTTATGTATAATATCTGTGTTTAAACTATTCGCCATTATTTTGTTTTATTCAAATTGTTTTAGGATTTAAATAACTAATTTGTAATTTTACTCGGACTTTTTTTGGATAATCATCAAAATTTAGCTTAGGTACCCATATTCTAAAACCATATGATATGCATACCATTCTCGAACACTTAAAACTCTTTTTTTTTTTTTTTTTTTTATCAGAACTTAAAACTCATTTTGACATCGATTAACGTAGGAAATTCAGTGTAATAAAAATCAATTGACAATGGGCCTTAATCCATTTGGAATCCCAACTTTACTTGCCATCTGAGAACCCAAACTTTATAAGTTCCACCCTACTTTTTTTTTTTTTTTGAGAAGTTAATCTTGGTATTTAGAGCTATCAATTAAAACTGGTTTGATGCCTTGTCTAAAGAGGAATAACCAACCGACTGACTGGTACATTTTTACTATTATTTATAATACTTTTGATTTAGGTTTGTCTTTTGTTAATGTGAGTTTTGTTGAATTAGGAGATCTCCAAACTCTTTTTTTTTTTTTTTTTTTTTTTGAGAAACAAGAGATCTCCAACTCATTTCTAAACTTTATTTCTGCTCTTAAAGTTGGTTTCTATTATAAAAGTTGTAATCTACTTTCTGTTGTTGTGGAAACATGCAGGAGTGATTATCATTTTACTTTTGGTTCTTAATAAAATTGTTGTTTAACTAAAAACATAACCAATTAAAAGTGTGCATAATACTATTTACCCTCTATATTAACACTTTTACTTACCTTTTTTTGCTCAAAAAACAAAAGGAAAAACAAAAAGAGAAACAAAAAAAACTATTACACAATTCCTGTTACGCACAAAGTTGTGGGCCAAAATGGCCCATTAGCATTAATTTTTGAAATATTTAGCAACAGAGCACTGTTTCGGAAATAATTAGGGAAATACCACTTTTTCCGGTACTCGAGCATGGTGAGCTCGAGTACCATCTTTTCATTGGTCAAACATCTTCTCAAAAAAAAAAAAAAAAACGCCGCTATAGGGCCCGAAAACGTCACTATAGGGCCCATTAACCTGGTATGGGGGCTTAAAAACGCCGCTATAGGGCCCGAAAACGTCACTATAGGGCTTAAAAACGCCACTATAGGGCTCCTTGAATATGGGACGATGGTGGATTAAAAAAACATGGTACTCGAGCTCACCAAGCTCGAGTACCAGAAAAAGTGATATTTCCCTAATTATTTCCGAAACAGTGCTCTGTTGCTAAATATTTCAAAAATTAATGCTAATGGGCCATTTTGGCCCAAAGTTGTGTGTAAAATTTTTTTTAAATTGAAATCGTCAAACAATTTCACAATTTCAATTTAAAAATTATTACACAACTTTGTGTACAACATCTCCTGTGCACTGCATTAGTCATTTCCCTTATCTTAAACCATGAATTAACTTACCATATTTACTTCTTCTTCTTTTTCCCTTCAATTACCATATTTGCTATAATATTTTTTTATTTTTAAAATGTACCTTGTGAATAACTACTATTTCAGCCGTATGATCTTGGCTGATCCAAGGGTCAGAATTTGAAAACAGAAGTCAACCGTTGGAGCCATTGCTTCAAAAGCCCTTTTCCCATAGGCTTCTCCTCAGAAAAGAAACAGAGCACAAACAGAGACAGAGAGAGAAAGAGAAGCAAAACCCAGATAGATTTCTCAGAGATAATAAACAAGAATTAGCGATGGAAGCCCGAGCAGTTGTTCCTGCACAACCAAGAGGTCTGTCACTGCTTCTAATCTCATATTCTTTTCCCCTTTTTTCTTTTTGAAGAATTATTATTGATTTTTTTCTTTGATATCCCATGTGGGTTGTGGTTGATCGTGTATAAATTCATGTAGATGCGTTTACTTTTGGATTCTTTGGTATTAGTTTTTGAGTTTAGAAAAACTTGGTTTAGTTCTGATTGATGTGTTCATCGATAATTCTTTCAAATATTGGGTATTGATTTTTGAGTTTCTCTGTTTATTAACCTTCTTTATTTTTAATTTTTGGTGATTCTTTGTATAAACAAATCAGGGTTTTTTTTTTTTTTTGGGTGGTATATATTGAAATCTATCATTATAATTGTAACTGGGATTTCTTTTTCCTAGATTTTCATATCTCATATTAGTAATCTCTTCAAAGATTCTGATATGGTCAAATGAAAGGCTAGGGACTGAATCTAAATATGGGTTTTCCACATCTTTAAATCTTTTTACTACTAGGGTTTTTAGGTTCTTTTTGTGTGTGTGTTTGTTTGTATTCTTTTTCCCTAATACTTATATGATACTAATATTCCTTTGTGTTTTTGGTACTTGATTGATGGGGGTGCGGTCTTTCTTGATTCATATAGTTTTTATTCATTGGACTTTGATCTCATAGTGGTTTCTGAGTCTTTTTCAATGGTTTGCTTCGGTTTTAACATATCCTATTTCTATGGCCTTTTGTTTTTATGGGCCTTAAAAATCTTATTTCTTTTGAATGTATATTATTGAGATTGAAGATTTCTTGTTTTTGTTTTAGGGGCAGTTAAGGTAAAGAATGAACCAGCACAAGGAAGGAACCGGAGAGCTCTTGGAGACATTGGTAATTATGGGGTTCAAGCTTTGGATGGAAAGCCCAATGCCCAGATTTCTCGTCCCATGACAAGGTTTACTATACTCTCTCTCTCTAGTTATGAAGTATCTATTGTCTGAAATGTTAAAGCTATTAGGAAATAGTGAATCTAATCATTTAACCATTATTCTAACATTGAGTGCTAATTGCTGGCTGAATTTTGTCTTGCAGGAGCTTCCGTGCACAACTGTTAGCAAAAGAACAAGGGGCAGTAGAGATAAACAAGGTAGAGAACTGTAGTAGTGTAGTGTTTAATAATTTTCTTTACCTCTTTGTCTATGAAATAATACTACTATTGGGAATTATACAAATGACCAATTCAATGCAATGAACTTTTCTGATATGACTAATTCACAATGCAATGAACTTTATTGATATGCAGAACCCAGTTGTGCCAGCTTTAGACAATAGAGTAGCCATTAACAGAAGGTGTGTTACTGTAAAGAAGGTTGCAGAAGCTCAAAGGAGGGTTACAAGCCGAATTCTGATGAATCCAAGACTGCAACCACGACAACTTCTGAAGGAGAAAAGATTGAAAGTGTTAGTGGAAGAAGGTCCAGAGAAGGGTCCTCAAGGAAGGAAGTGAAGACTCTCACATCGATCCTCACTGCTCGAAGCAAGGTGTGTGTTTTTGAACATTCTTTAAAAGATTCTTCTTTGATTTCTTGGTTGTGCATTAAATTTGGCTTCTTTTTGCAGGCTTCTTGTGGTATTACTGTCAAGCCAAAGCCACAGATTGTGAACATTGATGCCGCAGATGTCAATGATGAATTAGCATTAGTTGAATACATTGATGATATTTATCAGTTCTACAAGCTAGAAGAAGTACTTTTCACTCTAATCTCTGCCTCCCCATCTTAATTATTTTTCTTTCTTTATCTTTCTCTAATGAATGGTAATTTTTGATGCAGGGAGAGAGTCGTGTTCTCGATTATATGGACTCACAGCCTAAAATTAATGCAAGGATGAGATCAATTCTGATAGACTGGCTAATTGAAGTTCATAGAAAATTTGAATTAATGCCTGAAACCCTCTACCTTACCATAAATATAGTTGATAGATATCTTTCTCGGACATTTGTTTCAAGGAGAGAACTTCAGTTAGTTGGCATTTCCTGAATGCTTATAGCCTGCAAGTACGAAGAAATATGGGCTCCACAGGTAGTGTTCTCTCGCTTGTAATCATTGTTGAAAATTTGTTTATGTTATTTTCTTGTAGCTGATGCTGACCCCAATTAATTGGGATGAAGGCTTCATTCAATCTGATTTTGCTTTGCTTTAAATCTGATTTTGGACCTGATGTGGGTATGGAATGTGCAGGTTAATGACTTTATCTGCCTGTCAGACTATGCTTATACAGGAGAGCAGATACTTGTTGTACGGCACCTAAACGCCCAAGTTCATATTGGGCCTTGGACCATGAATCAATTATGGGCCAAAGATCCAATCTTCACATCGACAAGGGCCCCGACCCAAACCCATGAATAGCTACCAACACTTAGAAAGCGGATTGCGTATGCCCTGCTCATAGGGTGCTTGAGAAACCATTTCGGGGCACTATGCACATGCTCGGTCACATTGCCCGGACACATTGCCATTTATGTGCCCGGCAAAACCTTAGGAAACTCCGCAGCCGAACACATTAACTGAAGTGGGAATCATTTCCAAAGCCACTCGTGCCTAAAAACCCACTTAAGCCCATTGACATTGGACCCTTCTTTGCACTAAGGGGGAAGATAATGATGATCACCCCATTAACAAAGGCTATAAATAAGAGAAATGAATGGATAGTCAAGGGAGGCAACTCTGAGAAAAAGAAAGGAGTAAGGGAGATAGAGAGAGGATAGCATTGAGAAAGAGAGAAAAATGACTCCGTTGGGTCCCTTAGTCTAGGACAACCCAAGGTAGGATACCCAACCCACCAGATAAATAAATTGTGAGTCCAAATAGTGGTTTGGTCCATCAAGCCCGTCTTTGGTGCCTACAATTGGCACCCACCGTGGGGCTCTCCTACGACACTGTAGTTCTAGAGGGACTCAAATCCGAGGATAATGTCTGAAAGGCGTTCGGAGGACCATGCGAGAACCGGATCCGTAGGGTCCTCTCGGGGGTCAAGTTGGCGAGAGCGCAGACAGAAACAACGAGAAGATAGGAGGCCTGACCAACTAGAAGTAATGTTCGGCACGGGAGAGGGTTCGTACCAAACCCAACAGACAGTTTCTGGTGCCATGGGATGTTGGCAGAAGGAGGAACGGGATGAAGAGCTCGAACAGCTCCGCAAACTAGTCAGGAGTTTGGAGCTGGAGGTGAGAGAAAGACACCGGGGAGGAGACAGAAATGACCAGCAACAGGAGGACGGTATAGGGGGAAATAGACATGAAGAGGGATCCAATCAATCTGGACCTCGACTACAGCGAAGTCGTTCACATTCCCGAGAATCTCGTCGGTACCGAGACCATTTGCACTCGAGAGCATCCCGACGAAATAGGAATCGATCTACCTCCCGGGAAACGAGGCAACGCCAGGACGGTTCACATTCTCGAGATAATCAAGTGAGACTCACTCTCCTCGGAAGAGAGGTGTCCCCGGAATGCTGCCATGGACGCCATGAGTCGCGCTTTGCAAAAAGCAGCTCGGTCCCCGTTTTCAAACGAAATCGAGCGAGCTAAAATGCCGGACAGGTTTGCCCGCCCACCGTTCAACTGTTATGATGGGAAAACTAATCCGGTAGAACACGTCAGCCATTATATTCAGATGATGTCTTTGCATACTCATAATGATGCGCTCATGTGCAAGGTATTTCCCTCGAGTTTGGGACCGACTGCATTGAGGTGGTTTAATGGGTTACAGAAAGGATCCATACATAGTTTCTCCGAGCTGATTCAAGAGTTCGGAGTCCGGTTTGTGACGTGTAGCCGAGTACCTCAGCCAGTGGACGCGCTTCTCTCAATGAAAATGAGGGCGGGAGAGACCCTCCGTAGTTACGCCAGTCAGTATTGGGAGCTATACAACAAGATTGGCGGAGATAACGAAAGGGTGGCGGTGAGCACATTTAGGATGGGATTGCCCGAGGATTCCGAACTACGAGTCGTTAACCAAGAAGCCGCCCGAAGGCATGCGGCAGCTTATGAGACGCATCGAGGAATACAAATGATTAGAAGATGACCGACTGCAGAGTAAAGGCAAAGCGCCGTTGATTACTCGTCCCCGGCAGACAGGTTTCCCTTTCAGGCCTCGTGGGGGTCTGGCCATTCAAGAACCGGCCGCACAAATGGGAGAAGTGAACGTGACATTTAAGGAACCGGTACACAAAATTCTTGACCGGATCAAACACGAGCTGTATTTTCAATGGCCGAACAAGATGGGAGGGGACCCATCTAAAAGGAATTAGAATCTATACTGCACTTATCACCGAGACAAGGGTCACACCACCGAATAGTACCAGGCACTAAAGGATCACCTCGGGCAGCTAGTCAAGGCCGGGCACTTAAGGGATTTTGTGCTAGACTCGGGGGACAAAGTCGTAAGGCAACATACCCGACAAAAGGGAAACCCTCTCCCACCCCCCCATAGGGGTAATTGAAGTAATCCATGTTGCGCCGGAGAAGCTCATTGAAGGAAAGAGAAAAGGAGTGTTGATAGTGGTGCCGGTAAAAGATAACCCGGGTCTACAGTCACCGGGTAAGAGGATGAAGTTTGCACAGGAGCCCGTCTTGTTTGACGATGACGATTTGGACGGGACGATTCAGCCACATGATGACGCATTAGTGGTCACGGCCCAGATAAACAGCTTCTTAGTAAAAAGAGTGATGATAGACCAGGGAAGTGGGGTCGACGTGATGTACCCCGATCTATTCGAGGGACTCGGTCTAAAGAAGGAGAACCTTATAAAACACACCCTTGGTTGGGTTTGATGGCAAAGTAGTGATTCCAGAGGGGCAAATCTCCCTTCCCGTGATTATGGAAGGGAAAGAGGTATCTGTAACGGTCACAGTAGTAAGTTCATTTTCCCTGTATACTGCCATCCTGGGAAGACCCTGGATCCATTCACTAAGGGCCGTCCCATCAACGCTGCATGTAAAGATAAAATTCCTGACCGAGAGGGGTCATTGTAATAAAAGGGGACCAACAAGCGGCCAGACAGTGGCTTACTGCCGTAGTGAACTGGAAGCGGGGGAATCAGGTCAGTCAGGGAGGAACAACCGAACAACTGGTTGGAGACAAGGAGACCGAGCGGCCAAAACAGGGGCGTGTTGAATAGGGAGATGTGTCCCGGAAAGACCCATTATAGCACTTAAAGGACCCCCGAGAAGGAATGGGGGCTGGCTGCGCTGAGGAGTTAGCAAAGGTAAAAATACTGCTAGACACCAATAAATATTTTCAGGTCGGAGCAAGCATGAGTTGCGAGGAAATGGTTCAAGTATTACTATTTCTGGTTCAAAACTTAGATGTTTTCGCTTGGGATCCTTATGAAGTCCCCGGGGTCGATCCCAGGTTTATTGTCTACAAACTTAATGTAGACCCTCCATATCCCCCGAAGAAGCAGAAGCCGAGAAGATCGGCCGAAGACCACGTTAAGGCAGTAAGACAGGAGGTAGAGAAGCTGAAGGAGGTAGGAGCAATAAGGGAGACCTTTTTCCCGGAATGGCTGGCGAATACAGTAGTTGTCCGGAAGAAGAACGGCAAATGGAGGGTTTGTGTGGATTTCACGGATCTGAACCGGGCATGCCCAAAGGACCCGTACCCCATGCCAAAGATTGATCAATTAGTGGACGCCACTTACGGGCACCCGAGGATGAGCTTCCTGGATGCCTTCCAATCAGATTGCCCTGGCCAATGAAGACCAGGAGAAAATGGCGTTTATATCCCCTGACGCTAATTATCATTACATCGTGATGCCTTTTGGGCTAAAGAATGTCGGGGCGACATACCAACGGATGATGACGAGGATGTTTCGGGATAAAATTGGGCATACGGTTGAAGTATATATCGACGATATGGTGGTAAAAATCAAGCAAGAGGTCCGGCATGTAGAGGATCTCCGGGGAGTGTTCGAGGTGTTGCGAAAGCACAAATTGCGTCTTAACGCAGAAAAATGCGCCTTTGGAGTGGGGGCTGGAAAATTTTTGGGGTACTTGATCACCAACAGGGGGATAGAAGTCAATCCCGACCAGATAGAAGTCGTGAAGCGTCTCCGGTAGCTAAGCAACCCGAAAGAAGTACAGGTATTGACCGAGATACAGGCCGCTCTCAACCGGTTCATCTCAAAATTTTCAGATCGCTGTCGTCCTTTTTATCAGCTATTGAAGAAGTGGAAAGGGTTTCGGTGGGATGATGAATGTGAAAAGGCTTTACAGAACCTTAAGGAGTACTTAGTGCAAGCGCCGATGTTAAGTGCAGCTGAGCCCGGAGAGGAATTGTTCATGTACCTCTCGGTGTCCGAACATGCTGTAAGCGCTGTGCTTTTAAGGGACCAAGGAGTACAACAGCCCGTGTTTTATATCAGCAAGACTCTAGTCAACCCCGAGACCAGATATTTGCCCTTGGAGAAATTGGTGTTGGCCCTAGTGCACGCTACCAGGAAATTACCTCAATACTTCCAAGCTCATACCATGTATTTACTAACCGAACATCCCTTACAGTCATTATTGAAAAGATCTGATCTCACGGGATGAATAGCTAAATAGGGGACACGGCTTGGGGCATTCGACGTGAGGTATAAGCCAAGAAGTGCAATAAAGGGGCAGGTATTAGCGGATTTTGTAGCAAAATTCTTTCCTAAAGGGGATATGGTCTGTCAGTTGGAACATCGCTCGTGGAAGGTACATGTGGATGGGGCTTCCAGCACAAAAGGGGCCGGAGCCGGAATAGTCATAATCACCCCGGAGGGAATTCTCTTGGAGCATTCGTTCAGGTTGGGGTTTAATGCCTCCAACAATGAGGCTGAGTATGAAGCTTTTCTTGCCGGATTGAAGGCAGTTACATGGTTAGAGGCCCGGGATGTAGAGATTTACTCGGATTCAAGACTCATAGTCAACCAGGTGCAGGGGAGTTTTGAGGCTCAAGATCCTTGGATGAAAGCATACTTAAACTTGGTGAAGCAGGTCATGGACGGCTTTTGTACGGTTAAGGTGATTCAAGTGGCCCGGGCACAAAACAGACATGCTGACTCTTTCGCCACTCTGGTATCATCAATTGCCAAGGATATTCCCCGGCTTATCAGAATGGAACTCGTCCTCGAGCCCAGCATTAAGGTGGCAAGTAATGAGGGGGCTGCAAGAGCCGAAGTCATAGCAGTCACAACACTTGGACCAAGCTGGATGGACCCCATCGTAGATTTCTTGGCCGATGACCGAATTCCAGACGATGAGAAGGAGGCCAACAAGGTCCGCAGGGTGGCTTCCCGGTATTGGTTATCCGTAGACTGGAAACTCTATCGCAAGTCATTCGGAGGGCCATATCTGTCATGCTTACACCCGGAGAAAGTAGGCCAACTCCTGGCCGAGTTGCATGAAGGGGTATACGGCAACCATGTTGAGGGACGGTCACTGGCGCACCGGGCAATGACTCAGGGATTCTAGTGGCCCCAGATGCAGAAGGACACCGCGGAATACATTCGAAAGTGTGAGTAGTGTTAGAAGCACGCCCCACAGATACACCGTCCTGCTGGGCATTTGAACCCGATTAGCAGTCCTTGGCACAATGGGGGCTGGACATACTCGGGCCATTTCCTCGAGCAACAGGCAATTGAAGATTCATGTTGGTGGCCGTTGATTACTTCACCAAATGGGCGGAGGCAGAGGTCTTGGCCAATATCCGGGACGTAGATGTGAAGAAATTTGTATGGAAGAACATAATCACCAGGTTCAGGGTCCCGAACTCCCTCATATCGGATAGCGGGCTGTAGTTTGACAGTCGAGGTTTCCACGAATTCTGCAGCAATCTCAGCATCAGGAACAGGTACTTTACTCCGGCGTATCCCCAAGGCAATGGCTAGGTTGAGGCCGTGAACAAGGTGATCGTGAACGGCTTGAAGCGAAGGTTGGAAGAAGCAAAGGGCAACTGGGCTAAAGAACTACCAACTGTTTTGTGGGCATACCAGACAACTCCTCGAAGATCCATGGGTGAAACCCCATTCTCTCTCACTTACGGGGCTGAAGCCATGATACCAGCTGAGGTCGATTTATGTAGCGCACGAGTTTCAGAATTATTATCGATTTTTTCCTTTGATATCCCATATGGGGGTGGTGGTTGATTGTGTATAAATTCATGTAGATGCGTTTACTTTTGGATTTTTTGGTAGCCAAAATTGGGAATTAAGCCCATTTTCCAAACAATATAATTAGTAGGCACGGTTTCAAAACTATATTTTTTACTAACATCTTGAGTCTAAAAAACTCGATTTTGAGCTTATAAATTGAGTCTTTGAGACTTGATTTCAATGTTCTAATTTGGCATTTCTTCCACGTGGTGTCCACCTGGAAATCGAGTCTCTAAGACTCGATTTCTAGCTGACCCTTAAAATGTTTTATGTGCAACCTTCATCTATTTTCAGCTTACATCTCTCGATGAAGCCTCCATGGTCGATTGGCCTCCATGACAGTGGGTTCCTTTCAAGTAGGTAGTTGGACCACGTGGCCAACAGCAACGCCCGACGAGTTCGACCCCGTCCCATGTATTTGTTGCATAATCCTCGCCGTCTACGAATCAGACCTCCGAAACCTACAGTGGGAGCCCTCGGGCTGGTACAGGCTCAACTCGGACTGGGTCATCAAGCATGTCACCTACGAGCAAACCCAGGGACATGCGCCACCATACTTGATCTACTGCGACCAAAAGCACCGCGGTGTGGCTGTTGAATGACGGGTTTTGGGGTTTTTATTTTTTTAATCTGGATTTTAGGTGGTTGTTGGGGGTGGATTTGGTTGGATTTATGCTCGAATTTGTGGGCTGATCTGTGTTTGTGTTTTGTATTCCAACACTTGTGAAAATCTTTTCAATGTGGATGTTTTACAGGTACAAATCGAGTCTCTAAGACTCGATTTCTAGGTAGATGCTACGTGGAATCGCGCCAGCTCAGATCTGATCCAAACATGAAAACTCGAGATATTAGTAAAATATATAGTTTTGAAACCATGCCTACTAATTATATTGTTTAGAAAATGGGCTTAATTCCCAAATTTGACCTAGTTTTTGGGTTTAGAAAAACTTGGTTTAGTTCTGATTGATGTGTTCGTTGACAATTCTTTCAAATATTGGGTATTGATTTTTGAGTTTCACTGTTTATTACCCTTCTTTATTTTTATTTTTTGGAGATTCTTTGTATAAACAAATCACTGCTATGATGCACCGATACGGATACGAATACGCGTATCGGTGCGGTACGGGTACGGTCTTAGCATATATATATATATATATAATAATCATATATATATCACAGAGTCACAGACCCACAAGAAGCCACAAGCACAACACAAAACAAACATGAGCCAAAACTCAAAAACAAAAAAATAAAAATAAAAATAAAATAAATAAATACAGAGAGAGGCGAACGCAGGCGAAAGAGAAAAGAAAAAAAAAATTCCTCTCGGTGATTCCGATTCAGAACAGAGGCAAACGAGAGGCGAGGGAGAGAGTGACAGTTTGAGAGACTTACCGGCGGGAAGATGGAGGAGGAGCAGCTCTTGCGATCTGGCCGGATCACTTCCGCCTTCGGCCGTCAGAGCAGAGCACGAGAGTGAGAGTGAGAATGAGAGTGAGAGACTGAGATCGATAGACCGTTGAAAGGAGAGAGTGATAAGGTAAAGGTAATCGTGTGAAAGGATTAGTGCTTAACCCAGCTGTGCCGATTGAAATGTCAGAAATCATGCAGGTGTCAAATTCTTATCCTATCGGATAAGTGTCGGTGCATAAGAGAAAATTAGTTTTTTTTTTTTAATTTTTAAATTTATCTTTTGGAAAACACCCTTTGGTCCGGTTTACAGTCAATTTGGTAACTATTATTTTCAATTTGCAATTAATTTAGTATTTATTGTTAGTAAGTCAATTTGCAATTAATTTAGTATTTATTGTTATCTCACTAACAAAAAATACTTATGTGGCAAACAGTATATAATGTTGACACACTACATATCTATGTGACAACTAAAATAAAAATAAAAAATTTATTTATCATTTTTAAAATGCCCACATCTCAGCATTTTTTAAGAAGCATTTAAATGAAAAATAAAAAATCTTTAATTTATAGAAAAAATAATAATAATAAAAAACCGGTGAAAACATCTGAAGGGCCGGTTCTACTTTGTTGCGCCTGTCTGGTTTAGATTGAGGTTTTTTATTTTTATTTTTATAAACCCAATTCTAAAACCTTCAAGGACTTGCTGATTCAGGTTTAATAACATTTGCAAGGTTGGTTTTAGAAACCTCAAGCAACTAAGGAACCATTAAGCCACTCTTTAAGTCACTGTTAAATCTCCCATATCACCACCTTCAATTCACAAGAGCCCTTCCTTCCCCCTCTTTCCCCCTCTCTCACACACATTTTTCCTTCAGACCTGAGATCAAACGATCTTAACGACAATGTTGTACGAGAACAACAATTCTAGATCCGGATCTACAATTAATGGCGAATCTCCTCCTCCAAACCCACAACACAAAATAGCACTAATCACTGGAATTACTAGCCAAGATGGTTTGTACTTGACCGAGTTCCTCTCAACAAATGGGTTCCTCGGTTGGTTTTAGATCTACAAAATGTGTTGGTGGCTGGTGGGTTTCGATCGAGGTTTATTTGGGGATTTTATTAAAAAATAACTATAAAACCCAAACTATATTATTAGTTAGGCAAGGTTTGAAACAAATTTCATTTATAACAAATCGAGTCCAGAGGACTCGATTTTGCTCTGAGAAAATTGAGTGTGAGACACTCGATTTTCAAGTGCAAATTCACTGGGTAAAATCGAGTGCAAAGAACTCGAATTGTTAGAAATCAAATATGTTTGAAACATTGCCTAACTAATAATATAGATTGTGTTTTATAGTTATTTTCTAATAAAATCCTTTATTTGGGGCTGTGGAATTTTCATTTTGGAACTTGTGGGTCTTGCAAATCATGTGTTGTATATGTAGATGTGTATGTGACCAAGCTTCAATGGTGCTGTCACAAATTGTTTTCTTCCATTTTCTTGGCAACCAAACAAAGGCTAAGAAATAATTTGAGATTAAAAAAAATTCTTTACGTAAATTTGAGAAATAATTTTTTTTTTTTTTTCCATTTAGACGTTCATGTGGCATTTTTAAATAATAAATAATTTTTTTTTATTATTATTTCAGTTGCCACGTAGGTGTATAGTGTGCTAATAGTGCATACCATTTGCCAACGAGTTAACAATAAGGACTAAATTTATTGTAGAGCATCCACAGTAGTGGAACTAATAATTTAGCTATTTGGTATTATAAAAAATTATTTTATCTATTTTACCTACTCACTTTACAAAACATCCAACAACAGTGGATCTATTTTAACTTTCAACACAATAAAATAATATATTCACTACAATAAACAATAATCACAACCACCGCAACCGGTACTGCTGCCACTACTGCCGATGCCACCGCCACCTCCGGTAGTGTTAATAAGTGATTTTTTTTACCCCAAATTATACTTATACTTTTTTTTTTTACTAAAAAAATTTCTCAATCATCATGATAGCAAATAATCATCTAATGTAATAATAATTTTTTTAATCTCAAATTATATATATATATATATATATATACAGACACACGTATACAATTTCTTATTTGGGCCTAAAACAATTTCTAATATCTTAACAACTAAACTTATTATGAAATTATTCTAAAATATTGTAAAATTAACATTTATTATATAGAGTAAGATTTAGGTATAGTACTTAGGTGCTGTTCTTTAGGTTCTACTCTTAAGATTCTATAATGTGAATTTTTTCTCATATGATGAAAGTGTATTTTTTAGTTAAGTAATCACATGGTTGAATCTTAAAGGGAAAATATAAGAAACAACACTTAAGATACTATACTTAAGTAAGCTTTTTTTTTTTGTTTGAGATATTTTAGTGTATTTTGTTCTGTTGTGTTTCTAGGGTTTGTTATGTGATTGTGATCTAGAATCCGAGTAGAGCTTGTTGTGGAGATTTTTTATTTTGGTTTTCTTTTGACAAATCTTGCTTTATTCTCTGTTTGGTTGCTAAGATAATGAAATGAAATCATTGAATCTTATGTATTTTCTTGCATTTTTCCAGTGATTAAAGTCAAGCTGAAAGATTTGCTTTTAAAATTAAAAATAATAATAATAATTTTGACCTTTAGTCAGTTGGACTATTAATTTTTTTTGTATTGGGTTTTTGTGATTTGCAGTAGAAGCTTGACGAGGAGAATGATGGGAGAGAGATTGAGAGAGAGGTGAGAGTTTTGTTTTTGAAAATGAGAGAATGAGTGAAACGGAGGAGGAAAAAAAAAGAAATAGAAAAAAGAAAGAAATATTATTTTAATGAAAGTTGGGAATAAAAAATATTATTTGCTTTTAGTTTTGACCTACAGTGTACAACTCCATTGCCGTGCAAAGTAGCAAGTAGCTAAAAATTTTTAGTAATAACACGATTGCTATAGTATATATTTTAAGTATTAGTGGTGCTAAAGATAGCAATATAATTATTTAGCACCATTATTACTAGTATTCAAAGTTAAAAATAACATGGATCAAATTGACTGTTTTTAAAATGTAGTAATCAAATTAATCGTGATCCTAAAATGTAGAGATCAAAATAGTGTTTTTTTTTTTTTAAGTATTTATTAAAGTCTATCATAAAATTGTAACTGGGATTTCTTTTTCCCAGATTGTCATATCTCGTATTTGTAATCTCTTCAAAGATTCTGTTATGGTCAAATGAAAGGCTAGGGACTGAATCTAAGGGTCAGTTTGGATACAGCTGAAAACTGAAACTGAAAACTGAAAAGCACTGTAGTAAAATAATTTTTAAATATGTGAATAATATTGTGGGACCCATTTTTAATGAAAAAGTTGCTGAAAAGTGTATTTTGTGGAACCCATAAACAGTGCATAAAAGCACTGTTCACTAAGAAAAGTCAAAAAGTTACAGCTTGACCAAAAAAAAAAAAAATCTAAAACGTAAACGTGCGTCTGGGAATGTAATTTGTGTAATCAAGCTTGATTGACATCAGGTTTGACATGTTTGAGAGGAGTAGTAATGGAGATTGTAAAGATGGAGGGTGAGATATGGAAGGTGAGCTAGTGCTTGATGAGGAAGCTGTGGTAGAGGCAGTGGAAGCCATGGAAAATGGCTCTGATACCATGAAAGAAAAATGAAAGCTTGGAAGAAAAGCTCAAATCTTAACATATAGAGAGAGAGAGAGAGAGAGAGAGAGAGAGAGAGAGAGAGAGAGAGAGAGAGAGAGAGAGAGAGAGAGAGATATGAAAACTCTGAGAACTGTATTGAATAGAATTCTCTAAAATTATTTGCATTCCAAGCATAATGATAAAATGTACATTAAGACTCTTTTTATAGAGTTCTACAATTTGATCACGTGAGACTAATCCCAATAACAATCTGTAACTAACTTTCCTAAAAAATTATATAAATATCAAGTTTGTTACAAAATCTATCTAGATCAGTTTGAAGTTATCTGGATTGGTTCAATAAGTCAGCAGCATAACCAGAAAACAGAGTTGAGGAAGGAAGCTTGGAACGACGTCGTGTTGGTCTCAGCTGAAAACATAAAACTCATCTAAAACAGAACGATGTCGTGCTACTTAACCAAACGATGCCGTTTGTCTTTAAATGAAAAAAGGGCACCGTTTGATATATTACCGTTAAGTAGCCATTTTGTCCATTTTTTGAACCAAGATCAGAATCTAACTAAGAACTGGACAAATGGCTTTGGCTTCTTCCTCTTTCATTACATGCTAGTGGGTCGTTATAGATGAAGGTCTAAGACTCTTCAGAAATATTTTCAACTTTGGGGGGCCATGGGGATGGAACTCTAATCCTTAAGTAATTTCACCATTAAGATCTAAAATACAAAATATATAGGAGGTTTTTGAAAATCTTTGGTAGGGCATGGCCCCCTTTGCCCCTTAATAGATCCGACAATGAGTGAGCAAGATATATAATATTACTCTTTTGACAAGCAATATCAATTATTTCTTTGGCAATGAATAAACTTTTCTTCTACAACAACAACCAAAAAAAAAAAAAAAAAACTTAAATTGACAACCAAGTAAAATAATAATTTGAGGCAATTTCTCTTAGCTAAATTTTCATTGATGGACACCCAAATTCATTCTCCCTCTATGAAAATGAAAAATCAAATTAGTTTTTTGGTTCTCATTGTCTAAGCCGTTTTTATGTTTGAATTCATTTTTGCACATTTATGTGATTTAAGTTGCAGCTTAATTTGTCTGTTTTTCTAATGTTTCGAATATTTATATTTTATTCTCTCATGCAATTTTTAATTCTACCTAATGTTTCAATTCAATAAGTCCACATGCAAAATCCTTTTATTCGCAACTGTTTGAAGATTTTGTTTTGCTGAGGCTACACAAATTATAGGTTGAATTTTGGAGAGACTCAAGGATTTATATGAGGATTTTTTTTTTTTGAGAAAGTTATATGATGAATTGATGATATATTTAAATATGGCCCATAAGGATCATAATACTGTCCCATTGCAATAACGATCCTTGTTGCATTAAGAATGAGAAATTAATAGCAACTGAAAGAAATATAAGAATTAATAGTGACTTTGATCCAAACCAACTTCTAAATTCAAAAACAGTCCGAACAAGAAAATTTCAATCGTCAAATATTAATAGAATAGAAGCTATCATAAGAATCAATAGAGAGTTATTAATAGTACAGTGGGAGTCCTTTATAAAACATTAGTAACAATACACACCCTATTAAATGACCAGAGTTCAGCAATTAATATATCGCACACAATATACAATACAACATGCATAAAATAAAGGAGATTATTTTTCTTCCCCATCATTAGTGTTACTCCTAGTAACTATTACCAAAAGGCAAAACGGGTAGTAGACAATGTAGCGAAAAATAGGATGTGGTAAGGAACTTGGCAAACATAGTGGAAAAAATAGTAACGTGAGGATAAGGAGGAAGAATGATCCAATGATCAAAACGATAGAAGCAAGCCAGTGGAGGCCTCTCACCATTAAATAACTACCAGTCATGAATGCTGAGGAGACCATAATAAGAGCTAGTCCCAATATTGGCACGGCAAACTTAAGGGAAGCAATAACCAAGTTAAGATCACCTAATTGTGCCCAGATGAGTGCAACAACAACAGTAACAGAACTATACATAGCTATGGTGTTGCTGATAATGAATACTTGAAACAAGTGGTGTCTTAGGAATTTTGCCATGCCTTTGTGTGGATCAGAGTCATCGTTGCCGCCCGGCACAGTGAAACCTGCAGCAAAGGTTACAGTGGCCACAAGTGTTGCAACCAACAATAGAGTGTTGACCCTATCCTTGTAATTGTCCGTGTTGGGTGTCTGCCTTGGCTTTGAGCTTTGTGAGTTCTTAGTGATGGTTTCCTTATCCTTGTCCATGCTTGGACTAGGAGCATGTGATTCGACGCTGGCGTATCTCAAGGCTAACCACGTTAATCGCTGCACGATAAATGACAAACATTTTGTCATGACCATATTGGTCAAATACAACATATATAATCTCCCCCCATTTTAGATAGTTTTTGCAGAATTGAAGTTGAGCTTAAATACAATTTTATAATTTATTTACGTTAAGGGTTGAGAGAGGGTGAGATGCCATGTTTGGAAGTTTGGAGAGAAAAGAGAGTAGAGGACAGTAGAGGGGGGAGAAGAGTAGAGGAAAATAGTTATCCTCCACCTTATTTGGATGTTTTTAAAATTAAGTAAGAGGAAGGGGAATAATTATCTTTTCATAGTTTGTAAATTTGTTAATAAGGTAAGGGTAAATTTGGTAATTCATTTGGTCAAGCATTTCTATATTTTACTCTCCCTCCAAATTTCTCCAATTTGGGAGAATTAAAAATGAGAAGTTAGAAGTACTTAGAATCCCTCTAAACCGCTTCAAATCCCTTCCCTCTTCCTTTAAAAAACATCAAAATAAGGTAATTTAACTTATTCTCTCTCCTTCTCTCTACTCTATTCTCCTCTACTCCCCACCCATCCAAACAAATTAAGAGAGAGAGAGAGAGAGAGAGAGAGAGAGAAGGCACCTAGAAATCAAGATTAGTTGCTCAATAACTACAAGAAATCTGGGTTTAGGCGGCGTTTTTTTTAGTGACGTTTTTTAATTCGTCGCTATAAGTGATATACTGTGACATTTCTGAAAAACGCCGCTAAAGAGTAAGTGTTTAGTGATGTTTTTTAAAAAACGTCACTATAACTCAAACAATAGTGACGTTTTCGAAAACGCCTCAATAAGTATAGTTTTAGTAGCGTTTTTCTGGTTTATAGCGACGTTTTAGGAAAACGTCGCTGTAGGTTTTAAAGAACACTGCCAGCAAAGTGCAAAAGAAAAAAACTCTTGCCCCACATTTTTGACTTTTCCGCATAAACTATTGCCAACAAAGTGCATAAGAAAAAATCTTGCCCCCCATTTTTGACTTTTCCACACAAACTTTTGGAAAAATTTCATTTCCCACACTTTTTTCCCTCTTCTTTTTTTTTTTTTTTTTTTTTTCACTTTGTTTTTCTTTCTTTTCTTTTGTTCACCGTGTCCCACACTCCCAGTTCACTTCTTCTTGTTTTTTTTTTTTTCCTCCACTTTATTTTTCTTTTGCTCACTTCGTGTCCCACACTCTCAGTTCTCTTGGTTCTTCTGTCTCTCTTCTCCCACGTCTCTAATCTCCAAAGTAGCCACACTTCTTCTCCCTCAAGCCTCCACACATTTTCTCTCCTCCCTTGCCACCCCAAGCCACTGCTGACCCACCATTTCTTCAAAGTGTAAGTCTTTGTTTTTGACTTATGGGTTTACTTTGATTTGGTTTTTCTTTAATGGGTATGGAGCTTTTGTACTAATTTTTGCTCTTTTTCTGTTTTGGTTGGAAAGTTTTTGTTGTTCAAGTTTCTTTAAAGTGTAAGTTTTTGTTTTTGGCTTATGAGTTTGCTTTTGATTTGGTTTTTCTTTAATGGGTCATAGAGTTTTAGTGCTAATTTTTGCTCTTTTTTTTTTTTTTTTTTTTTTTTTTGTTGGAAATTGGTACAGGAAGCTCTTATTCAGATTTGGCTATTTGAGCAAAAGGACCTGAGAATCAAGGGCTGAATGATTGTAAGTTTATCTACAAGTTTGTACATCTTGTATTTTTTTTTTCTACTTAATTTTTCTATAGATTGTAGATTTCGAATTTTTTTTTTTTTGGTTATTGGTTTTGTGGTTTAGCAAAAGGATCGGAGACTTTATTTTCAATACCATTTCTTCAAGCATTATTTACAACCTAACAATCCATTGGAGGTATGTAAGGATTGTGTTCTATTTGCACCTTAAAATTTTAGTATTAACTTTGCAGTCTTTTTTTTTTTTTTTTTTTTAATGTCTATAGAATGGTTTATGAAATTAAAATAGTCCTATACAATTAATTTGCTTAGGATGTTCAAAATTGGACTTATCTACCTAGGTATTATCCATGACATTCACAATGGCAGCCATTGGAATAAAATTTTGATAATGAGCTCCCTGCATTCATGATTTCATTTAAAAGTTCTAAAACTAAGCTTTTTTTTTTTCTTTGACAATTATGTTATGGGATTACAATTATTACTTAATCAGTGGTATTGAGCTATGTTTGTGTGTGTTTGTTATTATATTAGAAATTGCAATTATTACTTTATATGAAATTATAGTAATTTCTTTATAATCTTAGAAAATTAAGAAAGTTGTGGCTTTTTTTTTTTTTTTTTTTTGCAGGTTCATTTGGTGTTATTGGCCTAGGTGTTGGGGTTTCACTTTTGTCATGAGTATATAATCTCAACTAAATGCTCTTTTTTCTTTATATATATATATATATATATATATATATTGTTACTAAATTTTCATGCACCACGACTCATTAAAATTTTCTGCAATGGCACCCTTATTTGCCTTAAACATCATTTAAATGTCCTCTTTTATCTTGCAGGTTAAGCACTCATTTATTGTGATAAGTTTGGATTTTTTTGGGAAAGGTGCTTGCTTGGCCTGAGCATAGTAAGTAATTTTTGCTTAAAACTTTGTACTTGAGATATTGATAATTGTCTTGGGGTGGATTATTGAGTTGGAGCAAGCGGATAGCTTGCATGGTGCTATAAGGCTATTTACATTTATATTGGAAGTGTTTATTATTTTTTGAAAATCTGGATGGAAATTTTCATGTGTATTCCTATTTGCTTTGTTTGTGAAGAGTTTTAAAGTTGTCTTGTGTAATCCTATTTGCATGTTTATGAAAATAAGTGGTTATGAAGTTGTTGTATACTATAGGACAAGTTTATGTGTAATCCTCTATAGATGGTTTTTGCTTATTTCTTAAGAGGTTAAATGCTTAATCCGTTTGTGTGAATGAGGATATTGATAGACTTGATATGGTTTGTTTATTATATTTAAAATCATGTGTAATCCTATTTGCATGTTTATGAAACTAAGTGGTTTCGAATATATTGTGTACAATATTTAAGTATATGTGTAATTCTACTTTCATGGTTTTTGCTTAAGTTTGTAGAAAGTGAATCGTTATGATAACTTGGAGGAGCAAGTAACCCAAATGATGCAGCTAATGCAAAATAGGCTAAATCATTCTTCAGAAGCTAGACGAGTGTTAGATTTTAATGTTTTAAGAATGTATTGGGTGTTTAAATTTTTTAAGTATGACAACTATTATTTTGTTACTCAAAATGATTTCTTTATGAATTTATTAGATACTTTTAATTTGTATTCAGGGTGGTTTCAATTTAGATCATCAATCTCCAACTCCTCATAGATCGCAAGCTTCATCTAATCAAGAAACTAGCACATAGCAGTAAACGCAATGTTGTAGTGTTTTATAAGGACTCCATCTCTAGTTGTTTTGAATAACCACATTTATTTTGGAAGTATTCTACTTTGTTTATAATATTGTCATAGTTTGGGTGGTGGTTCTTTTTGCGTAGGTAGACAAGTGTCTTGTTACAACCACATTTATTTTAGAAGTATTGTACTTTGTTTATAATATTGTCATAGTTTAGGTGGTGGTTTTGTGTGTGTGTGTGTGTGTGTGTGTGTAGGTAGACAAGTGTATTGGAATTATATATATATATATATATATAGTGTTATATATCTATTTGAATCTATGGTTAATGCGTTACTGTGTTAGTTTGGACATTTCTTATTTTGGGACATTTATTGTGGAATATTGATGATTAGGTTAGTTTGAGCAAAACAATAGTTTGTACATATTGTGCAATATTGATGATCAGGTTGTTATTGTGGAATATTGTGTATTAGGCAAATCATCAGTTTGGACATTTGTTAGTTTGAGCAAGTTTATATAGTAGCATTTTTTATGTAAAAAAATAATGAGCAAGTTTTAGCGACGTTTGTAAAACGTCGCTAAAGCTGTGAGAAAATTCTTTTTAGCGACGTTTTCTAAAAGCGTCGCTATAGGACTACTTATTTGCGGCGTTTTAAAAGCGTCACTAAGTGTATTTTCCTAAATTATATACAAATGTTATATTATATAGTGACGTTTTAGAAAACGTCACCAAAAGTTTTTGAACGCCATTAAAGATTCACATATGGCGACGTTTTTGGAAACGTCGTAATAGACCTATAGCGACCAGCCTATTGCGACATTTTTGAACGTCACAAAAAAAACGTCGCTGTAGTTTGTAGTGACGCTTTTTGGGTTTTTAGCGACGTTTGTAAACGTCGCCTAAACCCAAATTTCTTGTAGTTTAATAGACTTGAGACACGCCCCACTCGAATGGAGAGGCCACAAACAATTTCTAAGGATGGGTCAAGCGAATGGCAACCCATGAGCCCAAGTTGTTTTTAAGATTACCAAATTTGACAACAAACTTGGTTATAAGTTGTAACTTTAAGCTACAATTAAAGTTCATTTAATATATTTTTTAATCGGATATAAATTTTGACAAATATATCATTGAATTATATTTTCTTATTATATCTCTTATACTTGAAAACTTTTTAAAAGATTAAAGATCAATAATTATGTACATCGATCAAATATTTAAATTTCAAGTTTTTGTAATTCAAAATTATGTATGATAAATAATTTTATAGATCGAATAATAAATAACATTTTATTGGTACAAAATTTGACATATTTACTAAAAACATAAATAACATATAATTCAATAGTTATATTTTCAAAATATATAATAATTTTTTTTAAGTAAAATTTATAGCCTTAAATTACACTTGATAGTTTGTTGTACTTTTTAATTTATTTATTTATTATTATTATTTATATGAGAATAGTTGGAGGTACTTATGTAAATTCATATCGAACTTGACCTGATCGACTTGTGACCTGTGATCATCCCTAATAAAAATTTATATAATTTGGCCTGATAATCTACGTGCATAGCAAAATACACTTAGTTGGCTATATTTTTATTGTAAGTCCATTGAGATATATATAGATCTTAACGCTAGACCAGTGATAGACTAATCTTGAAATGACTTTACTTATACTCCTACACCTACTGTCCCACTACAAGTAAGTTTAATATAAGTTTGATTAAAATTACTTCACTTATTTTAAAAATAAATCTTAAGACATTAATGGTCATTTTGGATTGAGGAGAAGGAAATAGAGTAAAGGAGAGTAGAATCGAGTTGACTGCATATGTTGGCCAAAAATTAGCTAATATGCAGCCAATTCTACTCTATTTCCTCTTACTCCCCGTCTCTCTCCCTTCAATCCAAACAGGTCATAAATCTAGACAAAATATAACAACTTCAAGTATCACATACCTCTCGAAATGAGGGCATCTTCCCACTATACTTTCCCGCAATGTCGAGAGCTGTCTTGCCTTCATCGTTCAACAACTTTAAGTCAACTCTTTTGTCCCATGTCAGAATGCTCACGACCTTAGGATGCCGACCCTTGGAGGCCAAATGTAAAGATGTGTTTCCATCTACATCTTTTTCATTGATAAGCATTTCAAGTTCAGGCATTTTGAGCATATAATTTACCACTTTGGCTTTCCCACTCATAGCAGCTACTTGCAAAATGTTTTGATCTTGATGGTTGAGCAACTCAACCGAATCTGGACATCTTCGAATAAACTCTTGAACTATCTTGATATGTCCTCTACTGGATGCTGTGTGAATTGGAAAGAAGCCATTCCGGTCACTTTCATACATGTAATCTGCAAATTTGTTTAACAAGTAGCGAACCCCTTCAAGGTATCCTATGTATGCTGCATAGGAAAGAGGTGTCATGCCCTTGCTGTCTCTATCTTTAATGCGATGTGGACCTTCACTCATAACACTATCCAACACATCTGGTCCATAAAAATGAACTATCATTCACCCATAATTTAAAACCTTGATGATAATAAGAAATAAGAAATAAGAAACATCTTGATCCAATCAAAGATTCCTCTATAAAGTGAAAACACCACCAAAAAAAAAAAAAAAAAAAACTCATCGTCCCTTAGGGGCTGTTTGGTTGGTGAGTTTAAACAACAGTTTTCAGTGTTTAAACAACATTATACATATTTTCACACTTTTTCACCCACACGTATTTTCAAAAAATATAAACAACTTACCAAACGGGACCCTCGTTGAGTATACAAAGTTTATAAAAAATAAATAAATCATATTTGATTTCAATGAGTTTTAAAATTTGATCCCAACATGTAATTTGTCTTTTAACTGTTCACATAAATTTGGTTAAATTATATATATATGTGGGGCCCAAATGATTTATGGGCCAGGCCCATCTACCCGGGGAGCACCAAAAGGCCCAAGCCGAGGAGGTCTATGGCCCAAGTTCAACGAAATAGCTTTAGGGTACCGCCGAGGGTAGTTCAGTCCTCGGCAGACCCAAAGTTCCCCCTCAAAGAGGAGGGTAAGAACGGTATATGACTGAAACTTGAGAGAAAGATCTTAAATATCAAGGGAAAGCTGCCCTTACTGCCATTCAATGCTCTGAACCTGACAGAGCCGCATTCTTAGACTTTTACAACCACCCCCAACGACTTTGAGTGCAGGCTGATGGGACAAATATCAACCTTGGAAATGCTAACCCTATACGTGGACGAAGGACAGTGAACACAAGGGAATATAAAAGGAAAAATCAGTAACCTAAAGAGGGGGCTGGGAAAAATGGCCAAAAACCAGAGCCTCCCAGCCCACCTCCAGGAGAAAGACTCCATGGGTGAACATAGCATAGACACGCACGAACACCACGAAAAACCCACCGCCTATCGATCAAGGCCTAGCCTTTCAAACCCACGCTCTACAAATGATATTGTTGGGGCCTTCTTGCGTGCGAACCCAACACCCTTACGGTCCGCCACGAATCGTGTCCTCACAATTGGCGCCGTCTGTGGGGAGGCTTGTGTGTTGGTATAGGCGGTGAGTCGAGAGAACTCCGGCGGTATTTCTAACCGTCGGTTATAAAGTTCTAGTATAAGGACTCGTTAGAGACCAAGTTCTTTGGCTAGGGGCTTGGCCGAGGGGCTAATCCCCTTAAAACCAAGCTCCAACTCCAGCGTAAAGTCCCGCTAGGGGCTATGCTTCTTGATTAGGGGCTACGTTTGTCAGCGTTAATCACGCGAATAGTTCTAGGGGCTTGGCCGAGGAGCTAACTCCCTTACAACCAAGTTCCAGCGCTAAGGAAAACTAGGTTTTGGACAGAACCAAGGCATTGCATGGTCCACGGACCCAAGCCTCAGGGGAAACCAACTACCTGGATGATGAAAACTAGGTTTTGGACAGAACCAAGGCATTGCATGGTCCTCGGACCCAAGCCTCAGGAGAAACCAACTACCTGGATGAGGAAAACTAGGTTTTGGACAGAACCAAGGCATTGCATGGTCCTCGGACCCAAGCCTCAGGGGAAACCAACTACCTGGATGATGAAAACTAGGTTTTGGACAGAACCAAGGCATTGCATGGTCCTCGGACCCAAGCCTCAGGAGAAACCAACTACCTGGATGATGAAAACTAGGTTTTGGACAGAACCAAGGCATTGCATGGTCCTCGGACCCAAGCCTCAGGAGAAACCAACTACCTGGATGAGGAAAACTAGGTTTTGGACAGAACCAAGGCATTGCATGGTCCTCGGACCCAAGCCTCAGGGGAAACCAACTACCTGGATGAGGAAAACTAGGTTTTGGACAGAACCAAGGCATTGCATGGTCCTCGGACCCAAGCCTCAGGGGAAACCAACTACCTGGATGAAATGGAAAACTAGGTTTTGGACAGAACCAAGGCATTGCATGGTCCACGGACCCAAGCCTCAGGGGAAACCAACTACCTGGATGAAATGGAAAACTAGGTTTTGGACAGAACCAAGGCATTGCATGGTCCACGGACCCAAGCCTCAGGGGAAACCAACTACCTGGATGAAATGGAAAACTAGGTTTTGGACAGAACCAAGGCATTGCATAGTCCTCGGACTCAAGCCTCTGGGGAAACCAACTACCTGGATGTGGAAAACTAAGCACTAAACGAGATTTAGCTACCCTTTCAGACGAATTATTTAGAGATTATCGTTCTCGGACATTGGTCTAGCATGCATCGCGTAGTACTCAGCGCTTATCCCGGTTAGTTCCAAGAATTTAATTTATTGAAAGTTATCATTGTTATACTTGGTAATATTTGTGAGTTTAAATTAGTAGGAACCTGTATTAAAGCATTTTTTCTGCTCGGAATATCCTTAAGAGCAAGCCTGCATTTAATATTCATGCATAAAGTAGTTGTTACGGAGAAGAAAGATATGTATAGAGAAATGGACTCATATTCTATTAAGACAAAGGAACAGTACAGTGTACAACGAAAAGCTGGAACAAGTTTACATTAAAGCTGACTACATAAGTAAAGGAAAACACAAGCGAGTGGAGAGAAAGCCGTGGGGACAGCTCAGAGGAGAGGTTGGCTACTGCGCCAGGTTATTGTCTAAGGAAACTATTCCTCGACACTTCTACATGCCCATAACTCAGGCAGCCAAAGAGCCTGACCTCAAGCTAACACCATCTACAGAAAAGGTGCAGAGAGCCGGAAGTTGGGAAGCCCCTGCAAAAATTTGCCGGCTGCAAAGTAGACAGTGCTGATGGTGGAAATTCCTTCTGCGGACATACCAAAAATCTGGCATGACCAGAACCTGCTTCGGATTTTGACTAGAAGAGGGGGAAACATCCTTTTCCCTCTGTCGAAGTGGAAATTTTTCTTGAATTTATGCGTCTTTGGCCCATACATCACTCCTTCGAGTCTCGGAAGGACGCGGCGTTTCTGCGGTGGAGAAAGCTCTTTTTCCCTAACCCTCGCCTCAGACATGATTTCCTAAAGGAGGAAGCTAAAGGGTTTGTGCGTAAGCCAAGTAACTTTCTCTCCTATTTATTTGAAAAGATTGGGCAGGGGCATTTAATTCACGCAGCGTCCCGAGAGGCGCTACAGACAAAATGTCTCCGGCTCGACTTCCAACGTCAGCTGCGACCACGAGATTAAAGGAGTCTGGGAAAGTCACACCTCGAGCACTGGGACGTCAAAAAGTGCCGCGTGACTAAGGACTAGGGAAATATCTCCTAATTGGTGGGCCCAGTAAAATCGCGGCCCGGGCCCGTCCCGCAAGGGTGTCCTCAGACTATGGCCCACGCCGGGGAATAACAGCTGCCGAGGGCAACCTATTGCTCGGCAACTGGTGAGGTACCTGAAAAAAGGGGTAAACAGAGCCAAGGCCTTGCAGGGTCCTCGGACCTGCGCCTATGAAAAAAGCCAAGTACAAAAGGATTATAATTATTCCGAGTTTTGGGCAGAACCAAGGCTTTGTATGGTCCTCGGACCCAAGCCTATGGGGAAACCAAAATACTTGGGTATACGAAAAAAAAAGAAAAAGAAAAAGAGGGACAGAAGGGTTTTGAATTTCATAAGATGGGCTACCCAATAAAAAGCTCAGGCCATTTCAGCTACGGCTCAAACACCGTAAAAGGTTAAGGCCAATAAAGGTATAAGGAAGGTGGTGCAACGCCCCAGCATTCAGCCGTATAAGAGAGTTGTTCATTTAGTGAGCGATATATTTCCAAACAGTTATTCCTCACACGGCATCAAGCCTTCGTTTTTCTCCTCGGCGATCATGGGGTAAGTATTACTTTTCGCTGGTCGGCCTTATCATGCCGAGCACTTCTATTAAAGTTACGGCGATATCCTTTTTATTATTATCAAGTATTTTGGTCTTAATCATTATTGGTTTAAATGCTATATCATTGCGCCGAGCAGTGCTTGCAAACTTATGAAAACGTAAAGACATAACATGCGAAATAAGGTAGACAACAATCTTTATTAATATGAAAAATTGCTACAACGTACAAAAAGGGGCTCAAACGAGCCTATACAAAATGTGAACTGCCTAAGCAACCATTACATCTGCAGTACAGAAAAGTAAACTGTCAAGCGTCTTTTAAACTCGTCTTCAAAGTTTCTCCAATCTCCGCCTCATTGCTGCTCATACTAAGAGAGGAACTCACTTTAAAAAAAAAAAAATGAAAAATGAAAGAAGAAGAAGGAAATAGTAAGGAAGAAATCAATGACGAAGATGGAGGGGATGAATAAAGAAGATGGAAGACATGAGTAAAGAAGGAGGAGAAGAGGAGAGAAGAAATGAAAAGAAAGAAAATGAGCAAAAGAGGGAAAAGAGAAAGCACCAGGTCGGAACTGGTGCTGGGAAGGCTATAAGGAGAGGGCGGGGGAGGGCACCAGGGAGCAAAAGAGGGACAAATAGAAGCATTTAGCCCCTGCCTCAGCCCTGACCCCTAACACGCTGGTGCCATATTAGGTACGCTCGTGAGGAGCCTGATGGTAACGATCTTGGGTGTTCTTGACTCAGTCACGTCGAAAGTTTGACGTGACGAGTCCCTGCTTCGGATTTTGACTGAAAGAAGGATGAGGTTGAGTTTGAGTCTTCGCCACCCTTGTCCCGATCGAGCCATGATGAGCTTTATCGGAACGTGGCGTTTTTGGGAGGGGTGGGGCTTTTGCATTCCTTATTGTTACGGTAAAGTGTTTTACGATTAAGTGTATAAACCTGTAGATAAACCGAATCCTAAGGGAGGCTAGGTATTTCAGGGTCTCAGGGAGATGAAAAGGGATTCTTAATAAAAACAATAACCTCCTCTCTTCCTTCTTATACAGAGGGGGGAGCGGGAGGCATTTAATAGGTTCAGATCTCCAAAGGGATCTGTCAACGCAAACATGCCGGTTCCGTTTCTCCACCCCATCAACACAAACCGTCGAATTAAAGTGGTCTCGTAAATGGTGGTCATTCAAAGCGCGTTCTAGATACCTCAAGCGATAAGAACGCATCGAGCGCGAAATTAAAAACCGTCTCGTGGACCGGTGCACCTCTTGGGCAGATGAAGAGCCGCCAGCATTATTAAGGGGCCGAGTTAATTGGGCCGTAAGAAAAGGTCCGGCATCACCAAAACCCCCCTTTCCAACCCAGAGGTTGGACAGCCGGGTTTTGAGGGGCTATTGTGGGGCCCAAATGATTTATGGGCCAGGCCCATCTACCCGGGGAGCACCAAAAGGCCCAAGCCGAGGAGGTCTATGGCCCAAGTTCAACGAAATAGCCTTAGGGTACCGCCGAGGGTAGTTCAGTCCTCGGCAGACCTAAAGTTCCCCCTCAAAGAGGAGGGTAAGAACGGTATATGACTGAAACTTGAGAGAAAGATCTTAAATATCAAGGGAAAGCTGCCCTTACTGCCATTCAATGCTCTGAACCTGACAGAGCCGCATTCTTAGACTTTTACAACCACCCCCAACGACTTTGAGTGCAGGCTGATGGGACAAATATCAACCTTGGAAATGCTAACCCTATACGTGGACGAAGGACAGTGAACACAAGGGAATATAAAAGGAAAAATCAGTAACCTAAAGAGGGGGCTGGGAAAAATGGCCAAAAACCAGAGCCTCCCAGCCCACCTCCAGGAGAAAGACTCCATGGGTGAACATAGCATAGACACGCACGAACACCACGAAAAACCCACCGCCTATCGATCAAGGCCTAGCCTTTCAAACCCACGCTCTACAAATGATATTGTTGGGGCCTTCTTGCGTGCGAACCCAACACCCTTACGGTCCGCCACGAATCGTGTCCCCACAATATATATATGGAAAAAGTTTAGTTACAAAATTGGAACCTTATTCAATATCATTACCATTACTACTTATTTCAAAATTCTAACCATTGGATTGCATATTCTTTACACTCTTAATAGTTAATACACAGGTCAAATTTTGTGTCAATCAAATATTATTTACTATATAATTTATAAAATTATATTTTATGCATAATTTTAAAATACAAAAAACTTGCAATTTAAACAATTTATTGATATCATAGCTATTAATCTTTAATTTTCTAGAAATTTTGCAAGCATGAAGGATATAAAAAGAAAATATAATGTAATAGTGGATTTGTTAAAATTCACTTCCAATAAAAAGATATTGATGCTATTTATTACTGTTAAATTACATGTTTTTTTATGTTCTTAATAGTTATACCAAATTTTGTATCAATCAGATGCTATTTATTACATTTAATACCAATTAGATGCAATTTATAATCAAATCTAATTAGAATAAGTTGTGTCGTTAGATTTATTTTTATTCTAATAAATATTTTTAGTTGAGTTTAAATTCTTTTTGTTCTATATTTAAACCTTTTATAAGAACTTTATTATTTTGTATTTTCTTTAACTGGTAAATAGATAATATACTATCATAATTATCAAATTTCATATTTATACAAAAAATAAAAGAGAAAAAAAAAACTATATTTTGTTAAACTCTCCGCTTGAGAAGAAAATGTGAATTCTTTTCATTTATCTTTCCATCTCATCAAAACTTCACATCTATGTTAATGTATTAATTAATTGACATTTGCTAATAGAGAAATGCATTTTTAGAAAATGTACTGATTATTGATATAAAAGGAATTTATATGACTATTTTTATAAAATTTATTCAATAAAAATTTTATTTATAATACTTATTATGGAAAAAAAATGATTTAGAATAGGAATTTTTATGCAACTTGCAGGATTTTTTTTATGCAATCCACCACATGGCAGTTAAAAAAGCCATCTACATTTAGGCCTTCTTCCTCAGGTTTAATTTCTTTGGAAAAAAAAAAAAGGAAATAAAAACCATCAAATAAAGAAAGAAAAATTAATAATACATGCAATAAAGAATATAAAAAATAATTGTACACTTAAATTATTTGAAATAATTAAATATTTCATAATTCACAAAAGTAATATGTTCATATTTTTAATTATACTAATCTCAATAATTTATATTTCATAACTTCTTTTTTCTAATGCCACGTAACATAGTGTGTTTATTAATTAATTATTTATAGATAGTGCACCAATTATTTATATAAAATTAATTTTTTTAAAATAGATTTATATAAGAAACCATTTATTGGGTATGATATCATTAAAACAAAGTCCAATAAAGATAAAAGAAAATGTAATATAGCGTGCTGTTCAAATAAGATAATAAAACCCTTTTGTGTTAGAACTAATTTCTCTCTCTCTTACCATGACTTTTAAGTGAAGTTGTAGTGTGCCTTTGTGTTAGAATCCATTTCCCTCTCCTCTTTGTGTGTGTGTTTGTTTCTCAAAAAAAAATAAATAAATAATAATAATAATAATAAATTGTATGCTTACTATAGTAGAAATAATTAAACATCTGTTCCATAAAAAATAAAATTAAACATCTGTTTTACTCAAGTAATAGGTTCATAGTGTGCATATAAAGCTCATAGTCTTAATCATATTATTTCTAACAATTTGCATTTTGTCTTTTCTAATGACATGTAATATAATCGAAGTTGATTATCCGAATAAAAAGATAATAAAAAACTTTACGCTTAATTTAGTAGAAATAATTAAACATCTGTTTCCAAAAAAAATATTAAACATCCGTTGATTTACTCAAAGTAATAGGTTCATAGTGCATATATAAAGTAATATATTGAGTAAGGTTGTAGCCTTAGATTATAACCAATTTTGTAACTAAATTTTATCCTTAATTATATTATTTCTAACAATTTATATTTTGTATTAAAAACTAGACCAGACCGACCGGTTTAATCGAGAACTAAGCACCAGTTCGGTTTGGTAAAATCCATTAAAAACTGGTTTTTAAAACCATTGTGCAACTTCACTTTCATTAGAACTATTGTTAAGTACTCATTGGTAGAATTCACTAGCTTGTAAGTGGAGGGTGCCCAAAAACTTATAAACACATAATTAAACTTACACTTAATCCATATGGAACGCTAAGATCATAACAACCATCAATAATATCATTGTATTAAACACTAATCATAAACTACCATCTCAACAATTGTGAAAAATTTTGTAAAATTTATTGTGCCACTAAACTTATTTGTGTTAGATTAAATAATTAAATTCATCATTTTCTAAAAACCCAAAAGTTTTGTAACAATCAGTAATTTATCAATTGGGATGGCTGAGAAAAACATGGAAACGGCTGGAAAATGAAATATATAGTGAAGTAGCTAGTAAACTTACCTATGTTCTTTCCAGTAATGGCAGCGTGAGCAATTAATTTGACTTCCTCAATTTTACTTTTTAGAGAAAGAACTTCCTCAAATTGATCCAGCTGAAATCTACGTCTTCCCATATTAATTTCATTTGCTTTTTCTATCATGAGCTTCACCATTTCCGCATCCCCTGCTTCGGCAGCCATATATAGAGGAGATTTGTGCTCCTCATTTTGACAATATGACACTACTGGATTTGTTTCAACCAAGAAATCAGCGATCTCACTGTACTTAGTTTTCAAAACCAAATCCACTTCTCTGTATTTGTTTATCAAGGCCAGGTGAAGGGGAGTATTCCCTTCATTATCCTGAATATCCAGATTTTCACTACCAGAGACAGAGGCCAATTTTTTTAACGTGGACAAATGCCCACAACTTGCAGCTACATGGAAAGCAGATTCACCAGCAGAGTTTTTCTCCTCCCAAAAGTCACAGTCGTTTTCAAGCATCGCTTCCACAAGCTGAGAGTGACCTAAGCTTGCAGCAATATGAAGGACTGTATTCAATTGGGGAGTTTTTTGGGACAAAACAGGACCTTCCAAATCCTCGGCTTTAAGATTTTTGATGAAGTCAGTGTCCCCACGCTTTGCAGCCATGTACAAGTCAGGTTGCATGCTTGCAGCCCTTCTAGAAACATCAGTACTAATTTCTTCCTCCTCTTCCTCCTCCGTTCCAGTTTCAAAATTCTCATCTCTTTCTAGGTCGCTCGGTAGATCTCTGTTCATTTCAGCATCAATATTAAGTAGATGTCGTGGACCCACTCGATGAGTCTGTCCGGATGAGTAGGAGCGTTTTCTCGGCATTGAGGACTTCCAGGTAATTGCTGTTCACTAACGTCAATCAAAATGTGATTAGGTTCGCTAGGCCTGTAAAGACTTTCAGAACTTAAAACGGGTACACTGAGTTTTTCGGTAAAATATTGGTTACAGTTACAGGAATCAGCATTGCTTGTTAATTGGATAAAGGAATTGCCGAAATAAAGAGCAGAAGGTTGAGTAATTCGGTAACATAAGTATCGAATCAGAATCAAAGCTGCTCCTTCCCGTGTAAGAGATTCCGCTTACAAATAAATTTTATATCAATTTATGTTGTGCTGATTTTTCTCTCTTCGTTTCAATTATTTGTTTGACATTAAAATAGCCAAATTAAATGGGTAATAAACTATAACCAGAGTCATGAATCATGCTTATACGGTCATACATTTCTAAGTTACACGACCAAATTGTCCATACACAACTGTTTGCTTATTTATTAGATTCAGCTATCCATCATGGACGGACCTGAATCTGACTAATGCCATTGCCAGAGGCTCCTCCAATTGGAGATAGATCGAGAACTTGATCTAATTCTTACTTGTGAACAAATTGATGCATTAGAAAATCACAAGAAATAAAACACGTTTGTTTATGAAAAATAACCTCAAAATCCGCCAGAAGAGAAACTAGAATCCACCAAAATAATATTAGAGAAAACTTTGAAATTTTATTAATTGAAAACTAAATTATCTTGGACGCCACAAAGTGTTTAAATAGAAAAGCAATCCTAAGGCTACTAGGAGATGCTTAGAAAACCCTAAAGTGCTCCTAGAGTGACCAAGAAAACATCTTAGTGTGTATTTCTACCCACGTTTGCGTTTTCAGCGTTTTACTCTTTTTTTTTTTTTTTTGGCACGCGTTTCAGGAGACAAATTTCACTGTTACGGCTACTGTTCATGCACTGTTCTTGAACAATAGCCGTAATATTTGACTTTTCAACTACTTTTCAGCACATTAGTGGGTCCCGTGCACTGTTCACAGGACCCACAAACTTCACTTTTCAACAACTTTTTTCATTAAAAATGGATTCCACGGTACTATTCACATATTTTAAAATAATTTTGTTACAATATTTTCAATTTTCAACTGTATCCAAACTGACCCTTAAAACCCTTATTCATATTAAGCACAAAATTAGGTGGCAAAATAGGAAAATTATCAAAAATGGCAAAATTGAGATACTTACAAAATAAAATCCAACTATCTCTAGGAGACATCTCAAATCGAAAAATTATTCTCGCTTTTAAATTAAAAGTTACAATAGAAATTTAAAAAAAAAAAAAAACCAAACAAACAAACAAAGGTTTGAAGGCCTAAATAAAGGAATTTTTTTCAATAAGCGGATTCGATTGTGGCCATGGGTAACGAGTTTTGCTCCTAGCATCATTTCCCTTCTTGTCACCAATTTTCATGCAATTATGTTGTTATCACCAATGATTTTTACTAGCATTATTTTACTTCCTAAATTTCTTACACACTAACTTTTGGCAGTTTCTCTACTTGAGGAAAGACTATGATGTCTATTCTACATCCAAAATCTAGAGAGCTCGTATGACTCTCAATGACCATGACAAAGCTAGTGCCTACTCTTTGGGACTTCCTTTTTGCCATCGTCGTCGTTAGTGATTAAGTCAGCTCTCAAACCCTCTCTCTCTCTAACACACGCTCTCAATATTTCATAGGAAAAAGTATCTTATGAGATGATCTTATAGTACATCTCTCCCATAACATGTGTGAGTCCCACACATGTGGGTTCTATATGTTATAAGAGAGATATCTCTTAAGACCTTATCATGAGATATCTTCTCATTTAATAGAGCTAAACTTCTTCGTTAAGTGACTTATGTATAATATCTGTGTTTAAACTATTTGCTGTTATTTTGTTTCATTCAAATTGTTTTAGGATTTAAATAACTAATTTGTAATTTTACTCGGATTTTTTTTGGATAACCATCAAAATTTAGCTTAGGTACCCATATTCTAAAACCATATAATATGCATACCATTCTCGAACACTTATAACTCATTTTGACATCGATTAACGTAGGAAATTCAGTGTAATAAAAATCAATTGACAATGGATTAAGGCCTTAATCCATCTGGAATCCCAACTTTTTTTTTTTTTTTTTGAGGAACGGAATCCCAACTTTACTTGCCATCTGCGAACCCAAACTTTATAAGTTCCAACCTACATTTTTTTTTTTTTTTTTTTGGAGAAGTTAATCTTGGTATTTAGAGCTATCAATTAAAACTGGTTTGATGCCTTGTCTAAAGAGGAATAACCAACCGACTGACTGGTACATTTTTACTATTATTTATAATACTTTTGATTTAAGTTTGTCTTTTGTTATTGTGAGTTTTGTTGAATTAGGAGATCTCCAAACTCTTTTTTTTTTTTTTTGAGAAACAAGAGATCTCCAACTCATTTCTAAACTTTATTTCTGCTCTTAAAGTTGGTTTCTATTATAAAAATTGTAATCTACTTTCTGTTGTTGTGGAAGCATGCAGGAGTGATTGTCATTTTACTTTTGGTTCTTAATAAAATTGTTGTTTAACTAAAAACATAACCAATTAAAAGTGTGCATAATACCATTTATCCTCTATATTAACACTTTTACTTACCTTTTTTTTTGCTCAAAAAACAAAAGGAAAAACAAAAAGAAAAAAAAAAAATCTATTGCACAATTCCTGTTACACACAAAGTTGTGTGTAAAATTTTTTTAAATTGAAATCATCAAACAATTTCACAATTTCAATTTAAAAAATTATTACACAACTTTGTGTACAACATCTCCTGTGCACTGCACTAGTCATTTCCCTTATCTTAAACCATGAATTAACTTACCATATTTACTTCTTCTTCTTTTTTCCCTTCAATTACCATATTTGCTATAATATATATATATATATATATATATATATTTTTTTTAAATGTACCTTGTGAGTAACTACTATTTCAGCCGTACGATCTTGGCTGATCCAAGGGTCAGAATTTGAAAACAGAAGTCGACCGTTGGAGCCATTGCTTCAAAAGCCCTTTTCCCATAGGCTTCTCCTCAGAAAAGAAACAGAGCACAAACAGAGACAGAGAGAGAAAGAGAAGCAAAACCCAGATAGATTTCTGAGAGATAAAAAAAAAAAAAAAAAGAATTAGCGATGGAAGCCCGAGCAGTTGTTCCTGCACAACCAAGAGGTCCGTCACTGCTTCTAATCTCATATTCTTTTCCCTTTTTTTTCTTTTTGAAGAATTATTATTGATTTTTTTCTTTGATATCCCATGTGGGTTGTGGTTGATCGTGTATAAATTCATGTAGATGCGTTTGCTTTTGGATTCTTTGGTATTAGTTTTTGGGTTTAGAAAAACTTGGTTTAGTTCTGATTGATGTGTTCATTGACAATTCTTTCAAATATTGGGTATTGATTTTTGAGTTTCTCTGTTTATTAACCATCTTTATTTTTAATTTTTGGTGATTCTTTGTATAAACAAATCAGGGTTTTTTTTTTTTTTTGGTGGACCTGTGGTATATATTGAACTCTATCATTATAATTGTAACTGGGATTTCTTTTTCCTAGATTTTCATATCTCATATTAGTAATCTCTTCAAAGATTCTGTTATGGTCAAATGAAAGGCTAGGGACTGAATCTAAATATGGGTTTTCCACATCTTTAAATCTTTTTACTACTAGGGTTTTTAGGTTCTTTTTGTGTGTGTGTGTTTGTTTGTATTCTTTTTCCCTAATACTTATATGATACTAATATTCCTTTGTGTTTTCGGTACTTGATTGATGGGGGTGCGGTCTTTCTTGATTCATATAGTTTTTATTCATTGGACTTTGATCTCATAGTGGTTTCTGAGTCTTTTTCAATGGTTTGCTTCGGTTTTAACATATCCTATTTCTATGGCTTTTTGGTTTTCTGGGCCTTAAAAAAAATCTTATTTCTTTTGAATGGATATTATTGAGATTGAAGATTTCTTGTTTTTGTTTTAGGGGCAGTTAAGGTAAAGAATGAACCAGCACAAGGAAGGAACCGGAGAGCTCTTGGAGACATTGGTAATTATGGGGTTCAAGCTTTGGATGGAAAGCCCAAAGCCCAGATTTCTCGTCCCATGACAAGGTTTACTATACTCTCTCTCTCTCTTTATGAAGTACCTATTGTCTGAAATGTTAAAGCTATTAGTAAATAGTGAATCTAATCATTTAACCATTATTCTAACATTGAGTGCTAATTGCTGACTGAATTTTGTCTTGCAGGAGCTTCCGTGCACAACTGTTAGCAAAAGAACAAGGGACAGTAGAGATAAACAAGGTAGAGAACTGTAGTAGTGTAGTGTTTAATAATTTTCTTTACCTCTTTGTCTATGAAATAATACTACTATTGGGAATTATACAAATGACCAATTCAATGTAATGAACTTTTCTGATATGACTAATTCACAATGCAATGAACTTTATTGATATGCAGAACCCAGTTGTGCCAGCTTTAGATAATAGAGTAGCCATTAACAGAAGGCGTGTTACTGTAAAGAAGGTTGCAGAAGCTCAAAAGAGGGTAGATGACAAGCCGAATTCTGATGAATCCAAGGCTGCAACCACGACAACTTCTGAAGGAGAAAAAATTGAAAGTGTTAGTGGAAGAAGGTCTAGAGAAGGGTCCTCAAGGAAGGAAGTGAAGACTCTCACATCGATCCTCACTGCTCGAAGCAAGGTGTGTGTTTTTTGAACATTCTTTAAAAGATTCTTCTTTGATTTCTTGGTTGTGCATTAAATTTGGCTTCTTTCTGCAGGCTGCTTGTGGTGTTACTGTCAAGCCAAAGCCACATATTGTGAACATTGATGCTGCAGATGTCAATGATGAATTAGCAGTAGTTGAATACATTGATGATATTTATCAGTTCTACAAGCTAGAAGAAGTACTTTTCACTCTAATCTCTGCGTCCCCGTCTTAATTATTTTTCTTTCTTTATCTTTCTTTAATGAATGGTAATTTGTGATGCAGGGAGAGAGTCGTGTTCACGATTATATGGACTCACAGCCTGAAATTAATGCAAGGATGAGATCAATTCTGATAGACTGGTTAACTGAAGTTCATAGAAAATTTGAATTGATGCCTGAAACCCTCTACCTTACCATAAATATAGTTGATAGACATCTTTCTCGGACATTTGTTTCAAGGAGAGAACTTCAGTTAGTTGGCATTTCCTCAATGCTTATAGCCTGCAAGTACGAAGAAATATGGGCTCCACAGGTAGTGTTCTCTCTCGCTTGTTATCACTGTCGAAAATTTGTTTATGTTATTTTCTTGTAGCTGATGCTGACCCAATTAATTGGGATGAAGGCTTCGTTCAATCTGATTTTGCTTTGCTTTAAATCTGATTTTGGACCTGATGTGGGGTATGGAATGTGCAGGTTAATGACTTTATCTGCCTGTCAGACTATGCTTATACAGGAGAGCAGATACTTGTCATGGAGAAAGCAATTTTGGGGAAGTTGGAGTGGTACTTAACAGTTCCTACGCCATATGTTTTTCTCGTTCGATTTATCAAAGCTTCTGTTTCACCAGATAAAGAGGTACTATGTTTATTGTATTTTACAAACAAAACCACTTTCCACTTCTTTTGAAAAGAGTAAGCATAAATTAATTGCCTTCTTTTCTGTTTTTTTTTTTTACCTGGCCTGGTTATGTAGATGGAGAATATGGTATTCTTTCTAGCTGAGATTGGTCTTATGCATTATCCAACGATAATTTTGTATTGTCCATCCATGATCGCGGCTGCAGCTGTCTATGCTGCCCGATGTACCCTTGCTAAGAGCCCCTTTTGGAGTGAAAACCTTAAAGCATCATACAGGCTACTCTGAAGAACAGTTAATGTAATGTCTTTTTGTTCCACAATATCCTCCTGATTTCTTGTTTGGTGAGCTTCACTTGATGTACTAATTTATTCTGCCAAAAAAAGGTACTAATTTGAGTCGGATTTCTTTGTCACAGGAATTGTGCTAAGCTACTGGTTGACTGTCACATGGCTGCTGCTGCAGAAAGCAAGCTGAGGGTGATTTACTGTAAATTCTCAAATCCCGACCGAGGTTCTGTTGCTCTTTTCACTCCAGCGAAATGCTTTCAGGCCACATGATCATGAAGAAATGATCAGAATCTTATTCTATACTCCATACATATAATAGTGCTGAACTGGATATCAGAATCTTCTGATTTGGTTGATATTTTTGAATATATAGACGAGCAATGTATTCAGTAACAAAAATCATTTTCATACATTTTTATACTTCAAAATGAGTAGAAACTTTGATTGGTAGATGATAATGTTGGTTGAATCTGTCCAAATTTGCTTTCCAATTCAAAACAGGAACCAAAATTTTCATTAAAATAGTGGGCTGCAAACAACTTGAAGATTTTTAGTCCATTTTCTCTTTACTAACAAGTTTCTCGAAAAAAAAAAAAAAAACGAGTTTCTTTCAGAGCAATATATATAATACAGGATTTTTAAATTTGCAATGAATATTGTGTCTTGTCTGCTCTCAATAGTATTGCTATTTGAGAAAGACAGATTGCCCAATTATGCTTCTTTTGAGGTTATTCCATTTTGCCATCATTGATTGAGTTTTTAACTTTTTATTAATTACAGATGGTTTGACCGGGGTGGCTCATTCAACCATTAGGCAATTTAGTGAATTCCATTTTATGTTTATTTTCTTTATTTGGACTTTGAATTTGCAGAGTTGGAATGAGTCCCTGACATGAAAACATCCCGGGTTTCTTGAGTATTCCTTTACTCATGAGAAGTCAAATTTTTTAGTATTCCTTTCCCATATCAAACCTCAGATCATGTTTCATGGTCCATAATCCATATGCAAAACATTTTTCTTAAGGGCAAAATTTGCAAAATAACATTTATTTTACTTATAATGATTTAAACTGACCCCTAGACTTTTTACTAAAATTGTGGTTAACACAATTTTAAAGAATATATTAATTCTAAAATAACTTCAAAACAACACCAATTAAAATAATTAAAATTAAATAGAGATTATTTTGTAATTTTTGCCATTTCTTAAGCGAGCATCGGAAGATGGTTTACTTTGTGGGATATGTGGGAGTTCCTGCCGGCAAGATGGTTTTACTTTGTGAACCTAAAAGAAATGATGAATTAGGATGGCTTGAGGATAGGATAATTGGCAAATTAATGCTTAAATAGCCAAATAATTTAAGTTTTTGGGTTGTAATGGAAAAAATTTTATTGTAATACTACATACACAAACTAATTTACAACATTTTTACAAACTGCTGATGTGACTTTAGTAATTTTCAAATAATTATTGGTAAACATAAATGTGATATCCGTGGTGGAGCCATATTAGAATTAATAAAAATTTGTCATAAAAATTTGTCACATCAATAGTTTGTAAAAATATTGTAAAATAGTTTGTAGTTGTATCATTATTCAAAATTTTATATATATAAGGAGGCTTGCCCTTCATGTTAGAGGTGAAAGCAATATTCCCAGAATATCTAATAAATTTCCATTGATGAGAGGGAACTCAACTTAAACTACCCCTAGTTGGATTCTAATGGTTTTTTATACCGACCCTACAATAGTTTGATGCTAATTTGAAGCAACCAAAATAGGCTTAGTGCATATAGGAAGAGAGAGTTTGGCAATATGATACGAGACATCAACCTTCTTTAACCCCCAAGGGCCAGCACAATCGTGATTCATGTACTTGTCAGAATCTTCCTTTCCCTATTCCTTTGGGCCAAAAGGCCCAAAACTTTAATTAAATAAATAAAATACTAACATTCCTTTTAGGGGAGTGTTTCTCAAAGTAACACTTTTTTTTTTTTTTTTTTTTAGGGTCCAAAGTAACACTTCTTAATTGACATTTTTTAGTATTTTCAATGAATACGTTTAGAGTTCAAAACTACCTCCTATATTGTAATCATTGAATTTCTTTTGTTTAAATAAAAGTGTTAAATAGAATATCAATTCCTTTGGAGATGCTTAAGTGATAGATTCAATGAACTTCAAAAACATGTTGTAAACCTAGAGGTTCTAAATTCTATCCACCATACTATTTGTCCATTTGTCTGTAATGTGAGATTTCTCACACACACACACATATATATATATATATACTCCCATTTGTTTTAACTATCTACTAGCATAAATTTAATAGTAGAATGCTCATATGAATCTTTATTTTTGCCTATGAAATGTTAATTTTTCTTTTTATTTATATATGTACTTTATTTTTATATATCACATACTTAATTCAATAATACTATATTTAACAAATTTTAGTTTTTTTTAATATTAACAAAATTAGTTAGGAATATAACAAACTGTCTTGTATAAATAAAAATAAAAATAAAAAAAAGAAAAGAAAAGAAAAACCAGCTGTCCAACAATTGCATTTTTTTTTCTAATTATCCAACAATTTATCTGATAATAGAATTAATGAACCATTAATCCGAACCTTGTCAAAGTTGATGCTTGGAACCATACTAATGCAATATAATATAAAATATACGTGGTAATGTGTGATATTTTTGTGTGTTTTATTTTATTTTTATTTTTTAATTAAAACATAAAAGACTTTCTTTTTTTAAGAAAAAGATAGAAAAAATGTTTTTTTAAATACTTTTTTGGATAGAAGTGTTACTTGAGGTTTTTTTTTTTTTTTTTTTAATGCGGTAATTAGTTCTTTATAATATACACACTCTCTTTTTCATCCGTACGATCAATGTCCATTAAAATCAAATGGTCATAATTCAAAATAAAGAAAAGAGAATATGACCGTTAGGGGTAAATTACATCGATTCGATAGCTTCCTTATATGCCCTTGAGGAAGCAAACCACACACATAAAGAGCAAGAGAGAGAGAGAGGTTAACGGGTCTGAAAGCAAAACCCAGAAAATAATTTCAGAGAAAATCACAAAGAATCGGCAATGGAAGCAAGAGCAGTTCTTCCACCACAACCCAGAGGTTTGTCACACTACTTTTTAAGTTTTAACTTGATCTGCGTTTTTTATTTTTTATTATTTTTTTGTTTCTATTTGATTGTGGATTTTATTGGTTGATGGTGTATGGATTCATATAGGCTTTGATTTCATTTTACTATCTTTATTGTAAATTTTGTGGATTTGCAAATGGGTTTAGTTCTTTTTAGTTTCTTTTATTAATTATTGCTATGATAATCTCATGTGGGTTTTCTTGATTGACTGTTTGTAAATTTATATTCATATAAATCTGGTTGCTTTTGTTACTTTTTATTGTATAGTTTGTGTTCTTTTGCAACTGGGTTTGTTCTGGTTATTGTATACAACATTACTTTTTTCAAGATTGGGCTTTGCATATTATAAAAAATAAAAAAAAAAAATAAAAAAAAATAAAAAAAATAAAAAAAAAAAGAAGAAGATTGAGTCTTGAAACAGGGTTTTTTTTTTTTTTTTTTTTTTTTTTTGTGGGTGTTATTTGTTTCTTCAAACAGATGGGTTAGGGTGCTTCATAGACATTTGGAGGCTTGGATCCATTGATTTTCATTTGGAGGCTTTGTGGTTTTCCTTAATTTTTAATTGATGGATTGTGGCTCCTTGTAATCCAACCCTTTCTATTGGTTTTGATCAAGTGGGCAGGGAAGTTCATGTAGATATGATTGTTACATTCTTTCTTCATATTATTGAAATCTGGATGTATTGGGTTTCTGTGATTGTTATGATTAGCCTATTATTTTTTTTCTATGATTTATGTGTGACAGCCTAGATTGATTGGTTGGGGTCTCTCTATACTGAAAATTTTCATGATTTTTGATCTCAGTGTCTTTATGACGTTTTAGTTTACTTATTGGCTCAGGCTGCCTTGGGGCCTTTTGTTTCTTCTAGTTTAATTTTCTTTCATTCCATGTTAATGAATCTCCAAAATTTCTTGTTTTATTTTTAGGGGAAGGTAAGGTAAAGAATGACCAAGGACAACGAAGGAATCGGCGAGTTCTAGGAGACATTGGCAATCAAGAGGTGGTTCGTATTGCAGAAGCAAAACACCGCCCCATTACGAGGTTAACTCCTCTCTCTCTCTCTCTCTCTCTCTCTCTCTCTCTCTCTCTGTGTGTGCGCGTGTGCATGTCTCATTGAATGAGTTTTTTGACCTTGCAGGAGCTATCATGCACAACTGTTGGCTAATGCACAAGCTGAAGCAGAGAAGAAGAAGGTAGTAAACTTTGTCAACTGCTTATATTCCTATTAAAAAAAAAAAAAAACTTAGAATTGAAACTATACCATACCAACTCAATCCATTAAATAATGTATTACTGCAGAACCCGATTGTAGCAGTTGTGGATGATAAAGTAGCAGTTAACAGAAAGCATGGTACTAAGAAGTTAGCAGAAGCTCAAAAGAAGGCAATTGATAAGCCTGAACCCGAGAGTATAGTCGTGATTAGTTCTGAAGGGGAAAAGGTTAAATCTGTCAGTGGAAGAAAGTCAAGGGAACGGTCCTCAAGGAAGGAAATCAAGACGCTTACTGCGATCCTCACTGCTCGAAGCAAGGTGATCGGTCGTCTTCTTCTGCCACATGTTTTGAGAGATTTTTACTCCTTTTTTGTTTTTCATTGTGTTTACTGAATTAGATTTCCCCCAGGTTGCTTGTGGAGTCACAGATAAGCAAGATCAGATTGTGAACATTGATATGGGAGATGAAAATGATGATTTGGCAGTAGCTGAATATGTTGATGACATCTACAAGTTTTACAAGCTCACAGAAGTACTTTCTAGTCTCATCAAATCATTATTTCTAATTTAAATTTCCTCTCTCTATTGCTATAATGGAAATTTTTGATGCAGGATGAGAGCCGAGTACACGATTACATGAATTCACAGCCAGACATCAATGTGAAGATGAGGTCTATTCTCATAGACTGGTTGATTGACGTTCATAGAAGATTCGAACTCACGCCTGAAACACTCTACCTTACCATTAATATAGTTGACCGGTACCTTTCCAAGAAGATTGTATCAAGGAGAGAACTTCAATTAGTGGGCATGAGCTCAATGCTCTTAGCCTGCAAATATGAAGAAAGTTACTGTCTACAGGTATCTAGCAATCTTATCTCACAATTATGTTAAGCTGAAATTTTTCATGCCTTCCTGCTCATTACATTTTAAAACTTATTCTGATATGGGGTTTTGGAAATTTACAGGTTGATGACCTGGTTTGCATATCAGACTATGCTTATCCTGATACTCAGATACTTGTCATGGAGAAAGCAATTTTGGAAAAGTTGGAGTGGTATTTGACAGTTCCCACACCTTATGTCTTTCTGGTTCGATATGTCAAAGCTTCTGTTGCACCTGATCTGGAGGTATTCTACTTTGCTTTTGATTTTCACAATATATATTTTTTTCACTGAGTAGCAGAGCCTTGACTGGTCTTTTTCTTTTTGTGGCTGATGTAGATGGAGAATATGGTGTATTTTCTAGCTGAACTGGGTCTTATGCATTATCCAACAACCATTTTGTACTGCCCTTCAATGATTGCTGCTGCAGCCGTTTTTGCCGCACACTGCACTCTCAACAAGACCCCTTTTTGGAGTGAAACTCTGAAGCACTACTCAGGCTACTCTGAAGAGCAGATACTGTAAGTTCTCTTTTCTTTGTAATTCTCACCTGCAGGCTGCAGGTGAGAATTATACACGCTTTTGGTATTTGCAGCTTATGGCATTATGTATGCCTGTATAACTTTGTTTTAGAGTGCCATTTTGGGCAAAAAAAAGAGGGGGGGGAGGAAAGAAAGAACAAATAAAGTACTAATTTCTTGTATGTGATTTTACAGAGACTGTGCCAAACTGTTGGTTGAGTTTCATTCAGCTGCTGCAGAAAGTAAGCTGAAGGTGGTATATGGGAAATACTCATGTTCAGACAGGGGTGCTGTTGCTCTTGTCCCTCCACCCAAAAGTCTTCTGGCCAGATCCACGTGAAGATATTATCTCATATCTTGGTTGGTTTTTGTAGCCTAATGGTGTAGTGTTGTAATTGGATTTCTACTAAATGATCTCAAATTCTTTTATTGTGTTGGATGCTTTTTGGAGTCTTTCTTGATTAATGTACATAGCTTCTGTCATTCTTTTGAATGTATTGATTGTGGTTCACTGATTCATAGCTGAAATCACCATTGATCACAAACAAGTTTCTTTGTCAACTATAAGTTGTTGCCATGAAAAAAAAAAATGGTTTCTGGTCAACTATTAGTTATTGTATCCGTTGGCTTCTGAGTTTTGATTGTAGTATAGTTTAGTGGTTGTTTTTAATCCCTCATCGTTGAAGGCAACGGTCAGTCTGTTCATCTTCGAAATCATCACCCAGGAAACAGGCATCAGAATTCAGAAGAAAAAACTCAAGATAGCTAAAGCTGATCTTCGATAGAGTTATAGTCAAATTCTTGTTCTTCAAGAACTTTGATCATTTTCTTTCCTCACGTTCACAAACGGAAGGAAATGTGAACAGTACAAACTAGAGGTCATTTGGGATTGAAGGTAGGGGGTGGGGGGGGGGGGGGGTACACATAGTTGTTACATGCTACAGGGTTTTGCTAAATCCTTTTTTTTTTTTTTTTTTTTTTTTTTTAAGCCACTACAAGCCTCACCATCAAAAAGTAAACACTTTGTTCCTTGATCAGCTTGTCTTGCCATGTCAAACGGCCTTTGTTCCAGGTAGAAGGGGTGTGGACAATGCAATCATTGCCATGAGATAGTCCATACTATGGGGAAAGCCAATGGAAAAGCAGGGTATATGGCGATCAAGATTGATTTAAAGAAAGCCTATGACAAACTTGAATGGAGCTTCATAAAGAGCATATGTTGATTAGATACAACTTCCTAGACAATATTATTGAGCTTGTGTTGAGTTGCATTTTTTCGGTCTCTACCTCGATCCTGCTCAACGGGGGAAGCCTTGAGCCTTTCTACCCTTCCAGAGGTATAAGGCAAGGAGACCCTTTTATCCCCATACATATTTATTCTTTGCATGGAATTTTTGGGCCAACTCATTCAGGAAAAATGTGAAGCCAAAGTTTGGTGCCCGATAAAAGCTTCTAGGAGTGGCCCTTCCTTCTCTCATTTATTCTTTTCGGATGACTTAATGCTTTTTGCAAAGGCCAATGCAGAAAATTGTATCGCCATAAGGGAGGTGCTTGATACCTTTTGTAGCCTATCCGGGCAAACTGTGAGTGAAGCTAAGTCTAGGGTCTATTTTTCTCCAAATATCAACCCAAGTGATAAGGAGGCTCTTAGTGATATCCTTGGCTTTCAACAAACGGATTGTTTAGGGAAGTACTTAGGCTTCCCCATCAAGCATAAAGGGGGCAACAACCAGGACTTTAATTTTGTGTTGGATAGAGTGAAGAGCAAGTTGGCGGGATGAAAGGCCAATCTTTTATCCATGGCGGGAAGGGTGGTTATGTGATGCAAAGCAACCAGCTGCCTGCAAAAGTCTTGGAAGGCATTGATAGGGTGAACAGAAACTTCCTATGGGGTTCAGATGAGAGCAAGGGAAAAATGCACTGAGTGGGGTGGTAGAAGGTAACCAGACCGAAGGAAGAAGGGGGGTTGGGTTTACACTGAAACTAAGGCCCCTTGGGCTAAAGTCCTTAGTCTGAAATATTGCAACCATCAAAGATTAAGTTCCAGAAATGCTAGCAGGCTACCCAAGTTCCAAAACTTGGAAAGGCTTAAAGCATGGTGAAGATATTTTTGAAAAGGGAATTAGATGGCTGCCTGGCTCTGAAAGCAAGCTTGATTTTTAGGAAGATAGTTGGTTTACTCTCGGCCCGCTTAGGAAGACTATTCATGGCCCTTTGTCTCGGGAAGCATCTGAGTTAAAGTTTAAGGATGTTGTAGATTGTGCAGGCACCTGGAATTGGAATATTCTGTAGATGACCCTTCCAAGTGAAATCATTAGTGAACTTAAAGCTACGCCCATCCCTTTAACCACTAGAACGAATGATAGACTAGCTTGGAAGTACTCTCCGAGAGGAGAGTTTGATCTTAAGAATGCTTATTTACTAACCACTGATTCTAGAGGGGATGCTCCTTTCATGGGTAATTGGATTTGGAAGTTGAAGACCATGCCGAGAATTCAAACATTTGTTTGGAAATGTATGCACTATAGCATAGGAGTTAATCAATGCCTAATGTCTAGAGGTGTTCATGTTGAGGCCAATTGTCCCTACTGCCATAGAGAAGTTGAGTCCGTTTTACATGCACTGCGTGATTGTCCTGTTAGTAAGAGAATCTGGCAACAGTTGGGTAGGCAAGTTACAGATGCATTCTTTTCCAACCAGAACCTACAGGAGTGGCTCAGATCGAATGCCAAATCTGGACAACATTTTTGGTCAAGCCAAGTTCCATGGTACCAGGTTTTTCTTTTCGCTATCTTGATGATTTGGAAGGACAGGAACCAGCTCGTGTTTAGGAATAAAAACCTGAACCCCAATCTAGCAAAAGAAATCTTGGACTGTGCCTCAGAGTACTTTTTCCGTGCTTGTAATCAATTAACTACTAAAAGGCTGATCTTGAAGAGTATAAGGTGGGAGAAGCCGAGGGATGGGTGGCTGACTCTAAACGCAGATGGCTCGGCAGCAGGAAGTTCTGGGATGGCCGGAGGAAGAGGTTTAATCAGAGATGGCAATGGAGATTGGGTAATAGGATTTGCAAGAAAGATCGGGACCACTACTAGTTTCATGGTGGAACTTTGGGCTCTCCGGGATGGTCTTCTTCTCTGCTTACAAATTCAAGCACAAGTTGTCCTTGTTGAGTTAGATGCTAAAGCCCTTGTTGATGCTTTTAACTTGCAAAGTTATTCCAATACTGTTGTATCCTCTATTATGGACGATTGCAAGTACTTGGCTACCCAAATCCCCCAAATGAGAGTTAGACATGTTTATTGAGAAGCCAACAGATGTGTGGACTTCTTAGCTAAATTAGGCACTTCCATTGATAGTGATTATGTTGTGTTTCCTAGTCCGCCTGTGGACCTTACTCATATTCTTGAGGCTGATGCCTGTGGTCTGGCTGTAAACAGGCTCTGTCTTGAATCTTTGTTTTCTGTTTAGTGTTTAATACATTCCTTTTCTACCAAAAAAAAAAAAAGTAAACACTTGCAAGCATATAGTATAGTATGCAACTCCCTCCCAAGACTTGGAGCATACCCCTTTTTTACAAAATTATAAGACATCTCATTAGTTATGAGTACATCACCCGTATATGCAAGGGTATGGTTTTTTATCTCGCAAGCTCCATTGTGTGCTGTTTACAAAATTATACGGGGCTTGTCCCCTTTACAAGGCCATGAGGCATTTCACTAGTTATGATTGTATCATAGTACATAACACAATCTATCCATATATGCGAGGATTTAGAATCTCATTCTATCTGCCCTCTTTGTAAGGAGGAAGAGGAATCTATTGTTCATTTCTTCTTACGCTACCCGATAACAAAAATAGTATGGTCTCTTTCTGAATGGCCCAATGAATATCAGTCAATAGGTTTCCCCTCTTTTGAATACCTCAAAAATGCTTGAACTCACTCCATTGGATGCTCACAATCTGCTCTTTATGTTGCAAGCAGCTTCGAATGCAAGCTTCTCCTCCATCGTGTTAGAAGAGGATGCTCTCAATGTTCTAAACTAGATAAGTTGCTCTATCATCCTACCCCATTGGTCTATAGCTCTGATCATAGATGATTTGTTTCTAACTTTTTACAATCTTTTTTTTTTCTTTTTGGAGTGCAGCTCATGTTTTGAGACCGGTAGACTCTTGCCTATGAGTTTGTTAGCTGGGATTTCTTGTAATCAGGTGGGAAGTATCCCCCATCTCCTCCAATCCCTTCTTCTATTTTGGAATTGGGTGAAGGAGATGGGGGAAGCATCCCTCTTTTTTGTTTGAATGAAATTGAGTACCTCTTTTACAAGTTGATGGGACTCAAATATGAGAGGTACAATGAATTTACCGCACTAGCAGGTAAACCGGTACAAAAACACAATGATTTTGTGCTGGTTAAAATACCGGCCATATTAGGACCATTTTGGTAGTACCGAAGTAGGGCTATGCCTTTGCAAGTTCGGATCCTTCTATCGACGCTTCTGCTATTTTTTGCTTTGCTTTGTTTGTGTGCAAATATAGTGCAATATTGGCATTAATTCTTTTCCTTTTTCTTTTTTTCTTTTTTTGGTAATTTGTAAAAATAAATAGACCGTCCCAGTACTTGATTTTTTGAAAGTAAAGTACCATACAAATAAAAAAAGAAAGGAAAAAAAAAAGATAAGGATAAATCACTACATAATCTACACTTTAAATACTAATTACTATCTCAAATATTTATAATCCATATAATAATATAAAATTTATAAAAGAAAAAAAAAAGTGGAAAAAAAATTTACCTTGTACTTGATTTCTTAAAAGTAAAGTATTATACAAAAATAAAATAAAATAAAAACTACTCTACAATCCACAATCTAACTACTAATTATTATCTTAAATATTTAGGGTCCGTTTGGATACAGCTGAAAACTGAAAACTGAAACTGAAAACTGAAAAACACTGTAGCGAAATAATTTTTAAATGTGTGAATAGTATCGTGGGACCCATTTTTAATGAAAAAGTTGCTGAAAAGTGAAATTTGTGGGTCCATGAACAGTACACGATGTGCTGTGATTGGTCCAAAAAAATTTGAAAAGTCAAAGTTTGCGGCTACTGTTCATTGAACAGTGCATGAACAGTAGCCGCAACACCCAAAACGCCCCAAAACGCGTGAAAAAAAAAAAAAAAAAAAAAAAAAAAAAAAAAAAAAAACGCAAACGCAGGATTGGGCAGAAAACGCCCAATCCAAACGCACTCTTATAATCCACTTAATAATATAAAATTTACAAAAAAAAAATGTGAAAAAAAAAAATTACCTAGTACTTGATTTCTAGAAAGTCAAGTACCATACAAGTCCTCTTCTTCCTACACAATTCCCACGAGTGCTATGGGGAGTTTAGGTACAGCAGTACAGAAAAGACCATATATATTTCTTTTTGCATAAAACTTGTTATACACATGCTATTACACTTTTTTTTTAAGGATTTTACTAATGTGTGCCCTAAGGGCACACATTAAGTCACCTATATTTGGAAATATTTTCTCGGGAATTGAAAAAGTATTGACAGCTTTTTCAATTTCCGATAAAATGTTTTTAAAATTGGATAGCTTAATGTGTGCCCTAAGGGCACACATTAACCGGACCCTTTTTTTAATACTGAAATTGTGAGTTGGAGACGTGATTTAATCATGTATCACGATTTCAGTTCAAAAAAAGGTGTATAACAATGTGTGTAACAAACACTGCCTTTCTTTTTTGGTGCCAAATTGTAGTCGTGAAAATTTTATTGATTCTCTCTTAAAAACTGATGGACTCATTCCAGAAAAGCAAACTGCTTGTAATTAGCTTGGGCTCCGCTTATTCTTGCTTATCAATCAGATGAGCCATTATGAGCCGTGAACGCCCAAAAAAGCCAAGGTTGAGTGCCAAATGGTGTTTATGTAACAAACGCTGCCCTTTCTTTTTTGGTGCCAAATTGCAGGCACGCAAATTTTATCAATTCTCTCTTAAAAATACATAATTTTCTATTAAAAAATTATATAAAGAAAATGTATCATTAATGAAAATCAACCCCAAATGGAAACAATTCTATTTTTGGACCATTAGAGAACCTTAAATATAGAAATAGACCCAGATTACAGATGAACAGCACACGGCAATCACTAGCAAGGACCATTGAATTAACAAAATATTAATGACCTGCTACACCTTACAATGCACTTGAGCTGAAGGGCTTAATTTACAAAAGATTCATGGACTGCCTTGAAAGACCATTTGATTGATCCGCAAGAGTCAGGATTCAATCCCCTTTTTGTATGTATTCTATTCTGTAAGATTTTGGAATTCCAATGTTAATGGCTTCAGCTGATGTTTCTTGCCGTGGACGTATTCACATGCTTGATTGAATAAGAGGATATAGAACATGTCTCCAGTCCAGCACAACTGCCTAGACAATAATCTAACTTAAAATGATTGTGGCTTCTGGGAAATCACGAGCAAAGATGAGTGCTGAAATCATTCATCAATCAAAAGTCAGGCTCCATTCATTAATGGGGAAGACAAAATCAGGGAAAAAAAATCATGTCAACTCTTGATAAAACATATACTTCTTTTTAGTATATTGTTCACTTGCTTTTACAACTCATTTACATCCATGATCAGATAAACACGTGTCATAAGTCAAACTTCTCTTTGGCATGGCTAAAATTAATGAAATTTCTTCAAGCCTATCCCAGTGGAGAGGGTTAACACTGTCTGCAATATGCTCACACTGTACAGTAACTCGGTAAGCCTTTAGGGAGTAGTACATTTATTTATAATTTTTTTATAATTGAATTGTTGGGATTTTGCTTATTTTTGTAAATTCATGAACAATTATTGAGTGTGCTTGCATGCATGTTTGGACTGGTAAAATATTCTTCCCACTTTCATGCTTGAGTAAATAATGATATATGCTGTGCTTTTCAAAGAGAAGCTAAGGAAGAAAGAGAGAGCCAGCAAGCAGTCTATGAGTTGAAGGACAGGAAGCTATGTTAAAGAGGATTCTTTTTTCTTTCTTTTTTTTCGTTTTTACCTTTAAAGAAGAGGCATACTTGTAATATTAATAACAGAAAGAATATTAAAGCAGTTCCTCTAGACTACTAACCTTTGTCCCAGCTATGATGGTACTATTGAGGGGGTGAGCAGCACATGCAGTAACACCTTCAGACAAAGGAACAAACCTGTTTTGCTTTTTTTGATGGTTTATCCCAGAAGAGCTCTCTATATTTTCACTACAACAAAAAATGATTAAGCAATATTTTAAAACAGAAAGAAAATGAAGGCATGCCTACACATTCGCACATGGACACACACAACAAACACGCAGATACATCTACTAGTCCCTTTAAAGAGCTTGATCATCCTTAGAAGACAGTATCTATTTCCAAATAAAGACAATAGAGCTAAATAGAAGTATATATTTGCAGAATCATTTGAGGAAAACACACAGCACACCCCCTTATTCAATCACTTGGGTTGAAATAAACTTATCATCTAAAGTGGATGATACATTACATTGAGATATGCAGATGCACCCACGCTAGCAAATTAGGTCATAAATCCCAATTTAGCCCCTTGAACACCAGGTAGTCACTTTACAAAGGTTAACATGGTGATGAGTTTCTTACCTGTGCTCTACATGGCTGGCAGAAGTTGGATCAGGATAGAAATCCAATAGATGAATGCCTTTGTCAGATGATGACCCGACTGCATAAATCTGCACCAGAAGACATCAGAATAATATTTTACCTCAAGATTCGGTCAAAGGGAGAAAAATTACTTATCAATAAATCCTAGAGAAACAGATATCACAATGTAACCACTGACTTAGTATGTAACAGCTCTTATTTGAGAAAATTGCTCCTATTTGAGGACTGCTTGGGATTATTGCCTGTAAACTCCATCCTATCTTTCTTAGCAGCAAAAAAAAAAAAAAAAAAAAAAAACAAAGCTTTGGGACCTGTGGACTTAGTTACACATTGCTAAAGAGAGAGAATGAGTGCAAGTTTATAAGTGCCCAACCTCAGGAGTTACAGTACTCCTTTTGAGGTTGCTTGGAATTATGCCTATAAACTCCATCCTCTCCTCCTTACTTAAGGGGGAAAAAAAAGTAAAAACTGATGGGCTCATTCCACATAAGCAAACTGCTTGCAATTAGCTTGGGCTCCACATATTCTAACTTATCAGTCAGATGAGCCATGCTGAAGCCATGAACGCCCAAAAAAGAAAAGGTTGAGTGCTTTGTCTAAAATAGGCCTGTCACTAAAGAATCATATAGTTGAATTAACCTAATACAGAAGATTTTTTTTCCAAGGTGCTCCAATAAACAAAACTTTATGCCTTGTACAAATCATTATCAATGGTTAAGATGTAGTATAGACCCAGGGAAGTTCTAGGACATAGGAAGACTCATTGCTTCTTAATGTAGTAGTCCATATGTAGGAGATTTATCACCGTTGTGTAGAATAAAACAAACTAAGTTTTACATTATAATTGCACTTTTATTATTATAAAAAAAAGTTTCTTCCCTTTTGCTCTTCTTTTACATAGCGTCACTACGTACTTGAACCAACACAGCCTCTAAACAAGACTGTATGGTGAATCATTTAGTGGCAAACCGACAGCAATCATTCCAGAAGCTGACAAGTACACAGCACAAACAATTTTGCTTTGTTCCAGTGATTCTTAAAACCATTGTATTCGAGTTTCATAATTTCTCTACCAGAGCTAAAAATTTCATTTTTCTTGTTGGCTAATTATGATTCCACTTTTGATTTCTTTCTTTCAATGTCAAATAAATTATGTATCCACTTTTTCACTGTCACAAAACGAAGGGCTATTGACCAATACACACACACACACACACACACACACACATTCTTTAAAGAAGCAAGTGGATTGACAATCTAATTACATGCTGTCTTCACTAGTTCTGTTTTTTAACAGCACTATTGATATGCAACACATTAAATTAAAACTCGTTTATTTCAAGTCAAAACAACATAAGAAGCTAGGTGGAATGAGGTTAAGCCAATGGTTGACGATCCTTACCGAAGATGTGGGTAGCCATGATGGTTTCCTCAGATGTAACAAATCAGATGAAGTGTTGGAATCATTTCTAACCCCTCCAAATCAAGAGAAAAAACATAGAGTTAATAGATGCAAGTTGCTGATGCCTGGGACATTAAAAGTATAACGCAATTGAACTTATTCAAATTCACTTACAACCAAGCTGGGGGAGGGCAATGAACATGTGATAATTTAAAGTTGTATATATCCAAAACACCAGACCTACAATTAGTAATATTGGTAATGAACTATTGTCAACTATTACCAACTCAATAACCTACCAACATGATAAGATAACATAATACACAAACAGAATGAAAAATAAGATTCAATTCCAGACCTACCAGCCATCATCAAGATGGAATGCCAGTTGATATGGGAAAGACGGATCAAGATCAATAGAGTGTATTTCCTTTGAAACGATATGGGACTGTGCCTGCATGATAACGGCAACGTGTTAGAAAGGGCAAACTATGAGTTTGCAAAAGGTGATATTTATCCAGTATTAAACTCACAAAGTAAGACCCTTATAATTAATATTCAATGAACCGCTCCATGGTTAATGAAACCAATATTTCCTAATACAAATGCATTTACAGTATCTTTAAAATTATCAGTTTGCAAATTAACCAAAATTTTTATTTTCATATATAAACACATATATAATAGACATTCATCAAATTTATTAGTAGTTTATAAGGTAACACAAATTCTTAGGAAAACCGATAAGCTAAATTCTGTTAAGTTTTCCGTCATCATTTCTTACTATATGTAATTTCTCTTACAGAACAACTAGAATATTAAACAAAGCAGACTTTGGTTTTGCTTATTGCTTTTGAAATTTAAAGAGGTTTGGAAAATTTTAAATTATTCATACAGGTGTTGTATTAATGTAGATCATGACACATTGGTGAATCAGAGAGGCTGAGCTTCCTAGTTTATTCAAATGATTAGGTAAAACAAGCTGTGAAATCTAAGCTTTCTCTATACACAAGCACGATACATGGTGACTGTAGTGCAAAAGGCATTGAGGCAAAAAATGATGAACAAATATTCAAATTATATATATAGACAATAAACTCTATGACATATATTTAACAGACATAATCAGTTAGAGAGGACTAATTTATTTGAAGACTCGTCATTTAGCATTTAGACAGCAAAAAGACTTACCACATTGTGTGTGTGTGTGTTGATTAAAATATGTAGGGGAGGGGGATTTGAACCCAAGTTCTTCATATTGAAAGAATCAGGTAATGTGATCAAGCTACAAGGCTCTTGGCTCACTGCATAGTGTAGGTAAGCATAAAATCCTCCAATTAATCAGAAACCTGCTTGTCCTATACATCTACTCATTGAGCAAACCAAAGCAACCTATATCACATGTAAATAGTAGAGTTCATAATTTGACTATCCTTGTGGCACATTAATCAACATCCATACACAAGATCCACCAAAGAAATGTCCAGTTCTGAAATTTTGTGCCATGTGGTTAATATTTACATATATAGTGCAAGTCAAATTACTTAGTTCTGATGGTTACAGATCATTAATTCTTGTTGTTAAGAAATGATAGAAGAAAGATACACCAAACTCTGACAATTATACACTAATCAATGCACTTGTCGATAAAGATTGAGCATATGTTTAAATGCATAGGTAGACAGAATGAAATAAGTATTATGAAATAATGAATATTTCATAATGAAGGTTTTAAGTATCTCATACAAATTGAAGACTGAAAGTAGACTTTCCTTTGTACATAAAGAAAAAATTATTAATTATTTACAATGGACCAGATATTACAAAAATAAGAATATTAAATTCAATTTCCTGGTAACAAATAATGAGCATTTCAAAGTCATCTTGAAATGAAAATCCATAGGAAAGCAAATGTGCATGCCCAAATATGTGGACAGAGAAGTATTGGGGTCTTATATTTATTGATAATATCACTGCAATCCGTAGTGGATAGTGAAATTAACACATAAAAGCATAAAAAATAGTTATGATACCTTCAGAGACTCAATTTTTTCTAGCATTGATGCTAGCTTCAATGATGTTAGTGGTGGATGACATACCTGAATGGCAAAAAAATCAGAAACTCATATACAAGGGAGTATTCACAACAATATTAAGAAGCTGTGTGATTTCACAAAGTAACAGATAAAAGAAAAAATTAATTATTATAAAAATTAACATATCTGGTGAAAAATGCAATCATAAACTCAAATAACAGATGGACAAAGTTTTTGAAAGTTTTGTCAGGTGTGCCCTACATGGCAACCCTCAAAACAAAATATTCCAAGCAAAGTGAATTGTTACAATGGAGTTGGAGACATAATTTCTGACTGGCCAACTCAAAGGAAATAAAATATCAATATTGTCCTTGTTAAAAATATGCTAACCACTTGCCAGTTGTTTCATGTGCTGATCCAATTTGTAATAAGCTTGTGTAAAGAAAATAACTTAACTATACCTCTTTGTGACTTTGAAAAGCAGCAGATCCCCTTCCTCCTCTAATATCCCACATATAAATAACTCCATGCTTACCAGCTCCAAAAATGACCTACAAATAAATAAAATTGTAATTGCAAAGGTGTATACAATTTAGCAACAAAATGCAATGCAACTTGAGGGGATGAAAGCATGAAAATACACATGCATATTCTTTTTATTGACAACTATACCAAGTTGATATAGAATAGCATGAGTACATTCACAACAATTTAATGGTAGGTAAGGACAACTCAAGGACCCACACAAGATTGAACTAGTGATCTTACCCCTTAAAACCTCCACGCTCCATCCCTTACTTATGGAACAAAGAGATGCCATCTAGTCCAAAAACTATCAGCTAATGAGTATAGACAGCACTAAGAGTAAGCAGACCTTTAACCAGATGATAATTTGTCACCCATTTCTACCATGCAAGTTTGTGAATTCTACATAGGCATAGAAATATAGATTTCGTTTGTTTTGGTTCACACTAGAAATCACAAAATACGAGGAAAGTTATGATGAATTAATGGTGGGTGAATTGGTAGAATTTGAAGAGGGTAGAAAATACATTGCCTCGAATTTGGAATCAAACAATTTTGGTGTTGTATTAATGGCTGACGGTTTGATGAGAAAAGAAAGAAGTTCTATAAAAGCAACATGAAAAACTGCTAAGATACCAGTAAGTGAGACTATGTAGGTCATGCTATAAATGCCCTAGCTACACCTATTGATGATTGAGGTGAAATTTCAACTTATAAACCTCAGATAATTGAATCTCCCACTCTTGGTATCATTTTGAGAAGTTTTATATGTGAGCCTCTTCAATTGGCCGACCATGACTTATCTTGTGGAGGATCCATAACCAACACAAATTAATTTGGGACTAAGGCTTTGTTGTTGTTGTTGTTCTTGTTCTTGTTATGGTCAAACCAATTGGGAGATAAAAAATGCTGTCTCGTTATAGACATATGACCAATAGATATGCAAATGACCTTTGGCTCTACTCGCACCTCCTCGAACCATAAGAATAGGGTGGAGAGTAAGATCATGGGTTTAAGACACCTTAGGTGCATGTGTAAATCATCAATCAAAAGAAATGCCCCGAAATATTATTTACTACACAACTATGGAAAGCATCCAAGTCAACTCTCATGACCACACTCTTCCTAGGCTAATCCTAGACCTAGAGCTCACTTCGAAGCACCTTAAACACAAGTTTGAAAAGATAAAATCCTCAACAATATGCATACTTAGTTCTATTTTCTAGCTTGCTGAACAATCTGATAAGAATTTATAGAATACAGAAAGCAGAAAATGTAGCTTAAAAATATAAGATAACATCGTAATGCTCCAAGTCCATTATATAAAAGTCACAATATACAATAAAGATGCACATGTGTAACATAAATTACTACAAAGAAGGTTGTGATAACTGATAACTAACCTGATTTTCCACATTTAATTCAATGCTATTGACAGTGCTATGGGAATTAGTTGTGAGTTCGAGACATGGAAGAATACTCATTCTTCTGTCCCATACACTGATAACACCAGATGTATCAGAAGCAAGTAACCTATTGAACATGGTCATAAAGAAGAGTAGTATATTATTAGAAAGGCCAACTAACATACAAACAAGAGTCACTGAAGAAGCCACATACAAGGTCAAGGAATAACATTAAATCTTACACTCAACTCTGAAATGTGAAAACATAAAAAACACAATTGACTACTATCTATCAAACTACAAATTTAGATCATGCTTTACGTTTTGAGGCCTTTAAAGCAATTGACATGTTAAGTTTACCAATATGGATCACACACCCCTTGCAACAACATTTATTACTCATAATGAGATTGATTAGTAGTTCAATCTCGATTTAACATCAAGGTCAATGAACACCACCAAAATATGAAGACCACGATCAGCCATCACATGATGGTAAAAGTGAAAATCTTGTAAACGATAATCCCCCACCCTACAATATGCATCCAAGTTAAATACATTAAAAGAATTGCTGCTCTTTCTGTTTTAATTGAGCTAGAAAATGATTTAGTATAAAGAGCTTAGTACATAGTTTCAATAATAGACAATAAAGCACACCAAAGTACAGGGGAGAAACATGCCTTAGAGCAAAGTCCTGCCAAACCAGAAAATTGTTTAACGTATTCTAACAAGTGATTCTGCATTAACATGTATTTGCAAAGAAAATTACATAATCATAAAAAATTAAATTTTTCCCTATTATTCACAAAAGCAGTCTTCAGATATCATAAGATCTACGTTTTGAACTTAAAGACAGAATCACATGACAAGAAAACACAGACCATTATCCATCTGACTTGTAAATTCCCTGCTCTAATTCTAACAGGAGAGTTACAATCTATGTAAACATTCAGATCGAAAGAGACATATGTTGAGTTGCATGTATGGACCTCATGATTAGAAAGATTCCCCTACAAATTTGTTATAAGTTTGTTCTCTCATAAGTCCATTATCCAAGTGTAGCAAGAAAACTGTCTTCTCTTAAGTCAACCTCTTTTACCAACCTTGAATCATCAATTGAAGTAAAAGCTATATCAGATAGACCTTTATGACTGTCAGATCCATGAACAGTGACAGCTTGTCTGGTTCTTAATACCTGTATCAACAAAGAACAATGAATAAACATTGTCATCATATACATTGAAAATAAGGATATTCTATAATGAATCTCCAGTAAAGAAGGCAGAAAGGTGACATCAAAAATTATTTTTTTCTATGGAGCCATCAAATACTTTCAAAGCACCAGACAAAGTTTTATGCCAACTAAAATTGCATGTCCTGGAATTGAGTCCCCTATGTTGTCTTCAGAAAAATTCACATGCATGTATGCAGTGTGGAGTGTGGGGTATATGTTACCTTCTAACAAAAAAAAGGTTGGATAATTTACATGCTATAAGTAATCAGCATATCAAGTAATCTACAGTGAAGGAGGTTTCAATGGTAATGCAATGGGAAAATAGAGACCACAAGAACTTAAATGTCTATTGAAGTTAGTTAGAATATATGCTTCCAGGGAGAGATTTGTGGTGAAAACACATAAGATAAAGATAATAAGAGAAGACTTACTTCCACTGGTTCAGAAGAGACATAACCAATGTCAAAAATAAGAACTTCATTACGTTTCATGGATGTGCAAGCAACCTAAAGAAGTGAACAAAGAAGATATATATTAAGGTTAAAATTCCATGAGAAACTTGACACAAAACAATTACAAGACAGTTAATCAACCAAAACAGCAGATACATTTAACAATATGATTGATATTTTCAAACTATAAGCATCATAGAGAGCATATATTCCTTTCAATTCCAAATAAGAAATATCATTCATAACACTAAGGAAATGATAAGCCTAACACTCATAACTACTAACTCAATACAAACAGCACATAATACTTGTAGGCCAAGCATGAAAGTAGAAGTTCAGATTCTATTTTTCATTTCTCGAAATATTGAATATAAAAAGGCCTTGATTGTACAAAATAACTGATAACACTTTTGAGTGTTGATGAATGACAAGGGAACTAAGAATAAGAAAGGAAGAGAATAACTAAGTTGAGGATGAAGATTTGACTTAAAATAAAAACTAAAATTGATCACAGTAGAAGTGCAACCACAACAGTGTTACAAACCTGATCCTTACAAGATAGAAAATATGAAGACTAGAAAGATAAATGTGAATGACAATTACAAAATTTGTAATAGCCTCTGAAATTCCAATCCTCTTAATGTTTAAATGCATGCAGGCCGAAGACTTACTTAATTAAGGTCTTGGAAACTAAGAAAGCTTCTAAAGACTAGAGAGACAAATGTGACAGGTCTGTACTTATGAAGCCAAACTTAATGCATCAACAAGGACACAGATACCAGCTCACAGACACGTAAAAAGAGGGGGTGGGAGGACTTAAAACAAATGGCAGAAAAAGATACAAGTGGCAATCTCCAATTAATTGGAAAAAGGATCCATAGAGATAACCCCAAATTAGTAGTGACTGAGGCGTAGTTGAGTTGAGCTGAAGTGTTGCGTACAGTTGAAGGTTAGAAATATAATAATCTAAGTAAAACAAGGCAAAGAAAAAGTTATGAAGTCCTCATTAAGGTCTCTTCTCAATAAGGTAACTAATTAGCCTACTTCAGAAAGAGTTAAAGAGATTCGCATAGCATTTATAGACTTAAAATAGAAGATTAATCAAATCACAGATATAACAAGCATGCATTGAAAGATTTAGTGATTTATTGAAAAGAAATTCCAAAATGATATTTTTTGTGAGATACAATTTCAAACGTCAGGTTGATATCATGGAAGCATTGTGAAAATTTCAAACATGTGATGTATTCATCTACTTCAATGAAATTTCCATCAACAAGCATATCACTTGCACAAAGGTTGAAAAGTGAACTCCAATACCACAAGCTCTCAGAGTTAATGCAAGAACAACAACATTCTAGAGCAGGCTCTGGAATGTAGCATCCATAATATATAAATTCCAAATGTAAATAAGTGAATAGAAGCACAGTTGAATCCATACCTCATCCTGGTTAGCACAATTCCAGCGGACAACATCAAGTTGTTTATTTAAAGAGAGGTGCATTAAATGTTTAGCTTCATCTTCCTTTGAGCCTACAAGGGATTTTTATAAAAATTAAAAAAGAAATAATTAATATAAGGTAAAATTAAGTTTATTGTTAAAGTACACTACAAAGAGATAGTAACCAAAACTTATATAATTTACAATATGTCAAAATACATATAAATATCTAAACGGAGAAAGACTGCAGTAACTATAAGAAACTCAAGACATGAAGAAAAGATTTTCCAAGATTTTGTGAATGCATGGGCCAAGGGACATTCTTGTTAACAGCACTTCCATTCAAGTTCATCTCATATTTTAGAAAAAACTTAGCAACAGAGGAAGATTTTAGGTGCTAACTGACAAACATGTTCAATATGCAAGGAAAGATAATGAACAAATTTTTTTTTTTTTTTTTTAATAAATGAGAAAATGGTCCTGGCAGGGCTTGAACACGCAACCTTCAAACATGTGACAATGCTGGAAAGTGATGTTGCTTCAAGAATGAATGATGCTGTCATTTTCAATTTCTAAAGGCAGCATATATGAGTATATTAGTTTCTAGCACTTACAAATTTTCACAAAAGGAAAAGAGCATTCACAGTGAAGGTACTGAATAAAAAATTAAACATGCACATTTACCACATGAGAAACAAAATGAAGAATCATGCATCTTACTGTAACAACTTACTCAATATTGCATATCATAACCATAAACACTAAGAATATTGAAGATTATATTTTCTTTTATTTTTCCTATATTAAAAGATAAAAAATAAATCAAGTGAATATTGCCAGTCTGTCATCTGAGCCACCACATGTAAAATCAAAGTATTGTAAATACTCTGATGTACACACTAGTTATATATTGTGTGTGCATGCCTATCTATTAGTGTTAGATTGCATTGCAAGTGTACTTCAATCATGTTATATATTTCACAACAAATCTGTCCATAGCCTAAGGGTCCGTTTGGATACAACTGAAAACTGAAAACTGAAAACTGAAAAACACTGTAGCAAAATAATTTTTAAATGTGTGAATAGTATTGTGGGACCCATTTTTAATGAAAAAGTTGCTGAAAAGTGAAATTTGTGGGTCCGTGAACAGTACACAATGTGCTGTGATTGGCTGAAACAAATTGGAAAAGTCAAAATTTGCGGTTACTGTTCATTGAACAGTACATGAACAGTAACCGCAGCACTCAAAAAGCTAAAAACGCGTGAAAAAAAAAAAAAAAAAAAAAAAAAAAAGCAAACAAAACGCAAATGCAGACTTATCAGCCGAATCCAAACGCTCTCTAAATCTATCAAACGACTCAAAACTCAAAACAGATACTTGCCAAGTGAGAGAAACAGTAAAGCAAGTTGTAGTGCGGGTACTTACTTAGCAATGATTTATTACTCTGGCAATAAAGAGCTTCAAAGTCATGTACTGTTAAACACCCTGATTTTGTCACTGATACCAAATATATCCCCTTCAATAAAGTGAATAACAGATAAAAAGGTGAAACCCCCAAGCTGAAAACAAGTAAATGAAAGCAAAAGTAAAGGTATGAATGCAACACTCAGCCTATATCTAGAAGAGAATGATGATTAGAAGGTGCATAACTGGGTATGACCTCTAAGTGTCATTTGCAAAACAATTCACAAGTTCCTTAAATGAATTATGAGAGAGAGAGAGAGAGAGAGAGAGATTAAACAAACAAAATACTGCTTCTTTTAATGGTATTTTAGCTATATTCTCATGACATGAGCTGACACATAGCACAACTAAGAGCAGATGTAGAGATTGATTTTTTTTAGAGCAGTATTAAAGTTTGCTCATAAGATAAAATAAAAAAGGCATGCACGAAACTTGATGACAGTCATCCAACAAAATTTAGAATATGAATTTTTCTGTGCGCAAAATTAAAATTGTGTATGTATATGTATAAATATGTGTAAAATAAAAATGAAAGAGAAATGGTGAAATTGTGTGTATGTATATATATATATATGTAAACTAAAATGAAACAGAAACAGTGAGAGGAAAAAAAATCTAGAATCCAGAAGTCATGAGTTAAAAAATTATGACTCGGTGGTAATCACCTTGTTGTCAAACTCCAATGCAGAGATGCCTTGCCTGAAAAAAGAACCACAACATGTAAACACAATAAACATGAAACCAGAGAATATAGGGAAAGTGGGGGAGCAAAAGACATGTCCTAGCATCAATGCACCATTATTACACAACGTAAAGGGTAAAAGCAGCAGGAGTTTGCTATACGGTGTTATATTAAACACAACTAAAAGAGGAGAGAGAGAAAGAGATATATTCACACAATACAACTTAAAATAATGTATAAGTTTTCTCAATGCCTCAATCAACAAAGTTAGTTTTGGGTTGGTAATTGATACCATTAGTCGGGTTCAAAAATTGACATTATCAATCAAACAATTAGAAAGCTGTAACTTGTGAAAATGATTACTTTATTTGATATTATTACTCGAGTTTACTTGAATTAAACGATTACAAATAACTATTCCATTATTTTAAGTTGTAATGTGTGAATTAAACAATTACTCTACCAAGTAATGGCATACATTAAAACGATTACTTTATTTTAGAATTAAAGTTACTATCAATTCACAACCGCTATAAGCTATACAAAAAACAACATGATGCATTGGCAGCAGCTATTAAAATTAAACTAACATCATCTCATGCTACACGGGAGCATGACTACTGTTGCATCCCTTAAAAGACTATAACTTGAATTCATAATATTTAATCGAGTTTTGACCTAATTCAAGATAGAACAGAAAAAACAAACCTTCCAATTGGCACTTGGCCGACAAAACTCGATCCATTACCAATCCGATTCATCTGTAAATTCCACATTCCAAAAAACCAAACAATTCTTAAGCACTATTTAACAAAACTAATCAATCAAAACATAAAATAAACAATTGTGCTCTTACATGCGTTTGACACGGAAAGCCGTCGATATGATACGAATGCGGAAATGCCCCAATCTTTTTCCCCAAAATAAATAAATAAATCAGCGATTTTAAAGACAACTGAATCACAAAAATTTGGAAGTCAATTGAAAAAATTAGAAGAACCTCGGAGTAAGATTGCATGAGCAAACCGGAGATCTCGTGGCGGTACTTCGGCTCGAACCGGCCGTTCAATTCGATCGCGGTTCGTTTCCATCGGCGCCTTTGAATTAACAAAAACAAAAACAAAACAAAAATGAGAATTTTGGTAAACAACAAAAATTGAAGAAGATGCGTTGAGAGTGATTGTACCTTGGAATGGGATTAGGGTTTTGAGGTGAGGGATTGATAGGTACCAAGTACTTGTCCATGGAAATGAGCTTAGAGCAATTTTTCGGTTTCGGAATTTTGGAAAAGAGTAAAAGCAAAGTGAAGAAAGCAACCACTCGTTCTTTTCCCGCCAATTAATTTTGTAGGGCGCGAAACTGTGGATGGGCTGGGCCTGGATGTCAATATCTAGTTGGATTGGGCCGAGTAAAGCCTGACCCGACTAGTGTAAAATTGTGTTTTTGTTTTTAAAATAAATTTTGGTAAATTACAGATTCCATTCTCGCGGTTTGTGACATTTATTATTTAAGACTTTTGAAGTTTTCTTTATAGGACTTTTTTTTTTCTTTTTAAATTCACGTGAGTTGTTTAAATAATACGTTTGGATAGTCTTATAAATTGTTACATAGTGGGTAGAAGGAGATATCTTCAAACTGATTTAGAGTTAAACTTTTTTCGATATAAAATATAACGTTTTAGGCTAGAAGATGGGCAAGGCCATGTACATGATTTTGCAATTGATTCTAGCATTCCAATAGACTTTTAGAGGACAAAGTTTGGTAGCAAACTTTGTTGTAGCTAATGGCTATCGAGTCTCTGGAACTCAATTTCCACTGGGATTTTTTTTTTTTTTTTTTTTTTTTTTTTTTTTTTTTGCAGCTACTTATATAGTAAACCAGATTTCCCTTCCCCTGCAGCAGTAAAGTAGATCCAGAACACATCACATGGGTAGCAGTAAACAACTAGATACAAGCATATGATAGCTCTACATCAGATGCAAACATCACATGGGATTTTTTTTTTTTTTTTTTTTTTTTTTTTTTTGCAGCTACTCCTGCAGCAATAAACCAGATTTCCCTTCCCCTGCAACAATAAAGTAGATCCAGAACATATCACATGGGTAGCAGTAAACAACTAGATACAAGCATATGATAGCTTTACATCAGATGCAAACATCACATGGGATTTTTTTTTTTTTTTTTTTTTGCAGCTACTCCTGCAGCAGTAAACCAGATTTCCCTTCCCCTGCAGCAGTAAAGTAGATACAAAACACATCACATGGGTAGCAGTAAACAACTAGATACAAGCATATGATAGTGGTTAAAGGGCTCTACATTAGATGCAAACAACCGAGTTAAAATAGTTACTATTCATGGGCATTATAGTTGCCCTCTTAGCACACAAAAACATTCAATACTAGCTATCATCACTTCAAAGGAGGGCCCTGTGGTTGGACTTGCCAAAGTAGCAACTACTAATGAGAAAGTAATATCATTGCTAGCATTATAGGAAAAAGCTACACAACGCAACTAAACGTGACGAGTACAATGGATAGCAAATAGTTCAATTACAACATTTAGCAATAAACAAAATAACAACATAGTCTACATAGTCGCCTAGCACTTGTCCATACTGATACAACATACTCTACATAGAATAGATGCACTTGTCCATACTGATACAACATAGTCTACATAGTCGCCTAGCACTTGTCCATACAAAAGATAACCACAAGTCCCACGTACAATGCCATTCCAAAATCGAGTCTCCGCTCACCTGACAAACGTTAAAATACGGTCATTAGTTTCCAAATGTGAAGAATAAAAACCAAATGAAATTATGAGTATATTATATAAAAACAGTGAGGGCACTTGCCTAGTTTGTAGCACTGCCACTTATCGAAGCCCCATGGGAATTGGGACAACATCTGCGGTTATGCCCATCTTGATGACACATTCCACATTGTTGCCTCGGTTGAATCTTCCTCAAGTCTGGATCTTCCCTCCGGCTTCCCCGTTCTCACTGTACCCCATCCATTTCATTCCTTATTCTTAATTTCACAGGACGACCTTTGGCCCACAACAGCAGTGGGCTAGGCACCCACCGTGGTCCGCGAACGTCCCTCCACAATGACTCTAAACTTGGCACCACAAAATGATATGAATATGTGTGAATTGCGTTGTTCAAACTCTAACATGGGTCAATATAGCTAGTCGCATCGAGGTGTGGACCTTGAAGAACTTTAATTGCATGTGAACAAGAGATCTTCAAGTTTTGCCACTTTCTGCAACCACATGTTCTAGCAAATACATGCACTTCATGACTGTAGTTTCCCTCTCCACCTTTATGGTCGTTATATGGGGAAACCACTTGATATACACCATCTTCATGATTAAAAGTCCTTAGAGTGTGTCCTATGGTTTTCTGCTCATTTTTGTTATAGATCTCCATTGCATAATCACTCCACACCTTACCTCGAGAAAGATCAGAAGTAATTTGTTTATGTCGATCGTGGAAATATGCAACAAGTTTGCATCAAATGAACTTAACCATTGCAACAATGGGCAAACTGCGGGCACATTTAAGTACCCCATTAAAGCACTCAAAGATATTGGTTGTCATTCCCGTACCGTCTTCCACCATCATGTGACTGGGTCCATTTGTCTAGATCCTCACTCACTAGATATGTGTATGGCATATAACGTCCAATCTAGTGATCAGTAGGGTCTACACCCCTCGGTAAATTAATCTCGACCTCCTTAATGGTTTGCATTATGGACTCAAATGTAGCTTTATGAGTTGTATATCCAGCTTTCAAAGCCAATGCCTTTAAAGTCGGGTCATCAAAGTGTGTGTTGAAGTTGCTAGTAACATGTTGAAGGGAATATCGGTGAAATACCCGTTCTCTTCCGTCCCGACCTCTAGGCCACTCTCAAATGGTATATTTGATACCTTTATGTCGATCAGAAATAATGCAAATGCAAAACCTTTTGGTTAGCATCGGTTGCCATTGCAATCATCTATACCCCTTTGTATTTACCATACAAATGAGTTCCATCAATACTGATCACTAGCCTGCAATATTGGAATGCAGTAATGCATGGAGCGAATGCCCAATATACATAGTGCAGTAACGCAGTACCTTCGTGTGGCCTAGGTATGGTGTGATAGCTATACTGGGTACCCAAATCTTGATCCAAGTATGCCAACAACAACTTTCGCAACCTTTGGTAAGACTTCTCCCAATCCCCAAATATCTTAGTAATTGCCTTTTGTTTTGCGTCCCATACTTTATAGTAAGAAAGCTTATGCTTATACTTAGTATGTATGATTTCCCAGAGCTCATCAATACGAGCAGTGTGATTTTGTCACAATTTTCCCACAATTTTTGATGCAACAAAATTAGAATCCATCATTTTACCATCTCTTCACATGCCAAAGTGTATACAAGTGTGTGGACCCAAATAAGACGTGACCATCCATAGACCATTAAGTTTAGACTTCATGAATGCCCTAATGTACCACTTGCAGTTGTCGTCAATGCATGCGGCGCACAATTTAGTTTTGGTTAACCTCTGGATTAAAAAATGTCTATTATCATTTGCAACGTATATTATCAATACATGTCTCACTGCCTGTTTATTTGCAAAAGTCAACCCTTTACAAAAATGCATCCCATCTTCCCAAGTAGAAACAAATGGCATCTGAAGACGTGAAGGATTAACCATCTTTTCCCAAGTATTTGCGTAGAATGAGTCGGAAGGAGGTCTATAGCCAGTGGTCGTTTTTGTATCATGTTGAATGCCAATATCATCGTCTGCATCACCTTCATCATGATACTCCATATTTTCCTCTTCAAAATTGAGAACGACTTCATGGTCATCCACATCATTCTCAAAGTCACCTTGCTCAATCCTCTCTTCATACTCATCCACATCATCAATATTTTCACCATCATTCGCAGCATGATCTTCGTCTTCGTCTTCGTCTTCCTCTTCCTCCTCTAAATGTGTCTCTTCAAGATAGAGGGTTTCACCAGTATTGGCAACATGATCTTGAGATGGAAGCATATAACCTCCCATTGTAGTGCATCCATCATTTAGGGTTGTAAATTGTAAAGATATAGTTGTTTGTTGCACCACCTTAGTATCAACTTCTGCAAGCAGCTCCAAACTTATGTATAACTCAGCAGCATTTACTTGGGGCATTTTCTGGATCCTATTAAACATCATCTTTACATGTTTGTCTTCTTTGATTGCCATATACCCGTAATTTATCTGTTCATGAACTTCTTGTGGGTAACGATAGATAATCTTGATGTCATACCAAGCAGGGTTCAAATTCAATTTGTCCATTATTTTCCTCTTCAAATCATTTAACGTCTTCAACTTACGACGTATCATCATGTAGTAGCATTCGATACCCGGCCCTTTAAATGGGAATCCGTCAATCTCTCTAGGATTGTCAAGGGGTCCACCGTAGTATACATTTAAATCAATATTCTTCAAAGATTGTGAACCTATTATAGAGTCAAGTATAATATGTTAGTGACATATTTTATTTCTTTCATTTAACATCAATTACAAAACCTTTTCTATCTACTCAAAATACAAAAATTACAACTTAAGGCCCCCACAATTGCATATACGCACCCCACATCACATACAAATACACTCAATCATTATCATTTCATACTCAAACAAATAAAGAAACTAAAGACAAAACTCACCCCTATTACAAAATTTCAACTCAGCTCTAACAAAAATATAAATAAAAATATCAAACCAAACAACAAAAGTCATGAGGATGTGCAAATGAATGAGTGCAATTATGTAACATCATTCCAGTGCAAGAAAATTCATGGCATACCCTATTACACTACTATTAATGAAATAACATAGAGCAGGGTTCATTAGACACAAAAAAAAAAAAAAAAAAAAAAAAAAAAAAAAAAACACTAATGTGAATATGATCATGAGCAATCAAAATTAGACATATCATCTAATTTCAACATCAAGGCATTAATATACAGTCAAATATACCAGATGTGATATACAAACTCAAATTTACTCCAAATTATGGAGAAAAGGAAGCAGATAACTTCACCAAAAGCTAGCAAAAAGACTTCCTGGATCATGAATAAAAATATAAATATCTTTCTCCTCACTTTCTAAATATATATATATATATATATATATATACACATACCCGTGATAAAAACCTAACAATATTAATGATTTTCATAGTCAAGCCAAAAAAAAAAAAAAAAACTAAAGAAAAATATCAAACCAAACAACAACAAAAATTCATGATACATAACCATGATAAATTTATAAACTACATTTTTTGTTATTTTATTTTATTCTCAACTAAATAAATGAGTTTTTAATCCATCTATATTTTTTCATCTTTTTAATATTTTTCATCCTTTAACCAAATAGAGCCTTAGAGAGAAAATTTGATATTTTTAGAAAGTCTTAATAATAACGAATTTTGTTACTCAACCATTAAAATAAAGATAAGCTTTCTAATTGAGTTGAATTGGCTAATAGGATTTTGAATATTATGATCATGTTCTCAAATTTTCATTGTGTAATGTCCTTATATTTATTTTGGCTTATTAGATGATTACACCTTTGGAAAAAATCACCTACCAAAAAACTTTCAATAATTAGACACTTGGCGTGAGTTTAGATAGTGGCAGATGAGCATTTTCAGCGTTTGTGTCTTTTACTGGGTGAACACAAGTTATTATACATAATTTTACACACATCTTATTTTTAAACTGAAACTGTGACTTAAAGTCATGATTATGGGAATTGTGACTTCAAGTCATGGTTTCAATTAAAATATGCAATGTGTAAAACTATGTAACAGTTTGTGTGTAATACACACAATCCTTTTATTATATAATATTTACAAATTGTGTGAATTTTTGAACAAAAGAAAAAAGAAAGTTAGAAACTTTATTTATTATACAATTGATGTAGTATTAACTACATTTTTAACCATATCAATTAATAGGCATTTTGTAATAAAACTAATAGAAATTTTAGCATTTTCAAAACATTAATATTTCACTAGCAGTACTAGTAGTTATGAGAAGTGGCAAAATCATCAGTAACACACACACAAAAGGAACACTTCCCCTTACTTCATGAATCAGTTGTAAGCAAACATAGAGACATAGTTTGATCATCAATAACAACTGGGATTGACTGTGTGATTTTAACTGCTAGAGACATAGAGAAAGGGCACAAAACAAAAACTAAAGAGAAATATCAAAACCAAACAAAAAATACATACCCATGATACAAATATATCTTAACACTAGCAAAATCCTACACTATATACACTAAACAATCAACAGACCCTTACCTGACATTTTGGATGTGCAAATGTGCTGAGATTGTATGAGTGAGAGGAGGAGTGAAAGAGGAGAAGATTACAAGGAGTTTCTGTTTGATTGTTGCTGAATGTGTGTATGAGACCCATGAGACCCAGACAAAAAATTAGATCTGATATAGGGACCCAGACATGATTGCCAAGTGGAGTAGTTTTTAACCACAATTCAAAAATCGAGTTTCTGAGACTCGTTTTCACTTTTAGCAAACCAAGTCTCTAAAACTCGATTTCGATGTGGCATCTTGTAGCACAGATATCGAGCAACTAAGAGTCGTCTATAAAAATTGAGTCTATAAGACTCGATTTCCACGTGTGCAGTCAGCCACGTCAGGAAGCCTAAAAGCATGAAAACCGAGCCTCTAAGGCTCGGTTTATAAGCTGAAAATCAAGCCTCTAAGGCTCGAGATGTTAGAAATTTATTTAGTTTCTAACGGCGGCCCACTAACTATATAGTTACAAAAACAAAATTAGTTACCTTGATTCCCCACATGAAACCATTCTGACAAATACCCTCTAACTATGTTCACCTAATCACACAATGTAAACGGTTAGAAGCATCCGGAGTTTGCTATACGGTGTGATACTAAAGACATCATAACAACTCAGAGAGGAGAGAGATAGAGTTGTTGTATTCACACATTACAGCTTAAATTAATGTGTAAGTTTGCGCAATGATCAATCAACTAAGTTAGTTTGGGTTGGCAATTGATACCGTTACTCGGGTTCAAAAAATTGACATTATCACTCAAACGAATAGCAACTCGTGTCCATTTTTAAGAAAAGTAAAGTTACAATCAATTCAAAAGAGTAAAAAGCCTATTGTTAAATTGTTTTTGTTTTCCCGACAGTTGTTTATGTAGGGCTGACATGTAACTCTTCTCTATCTTTTGTGACAATTACTTCCCTTGTGGTTTGTTTTCGAGGGCATTTACCTCCCTTTGTAGTAGTTTTCTTTACAGGGCATTTTCACTAATTTTAACAGAATTTGACGTGGCAAATGCTACATCATGTGACTTTTTTTTTAAAGATATGCATGACTTGTCTATATATATATATATATAAAGATAAATTTAAATTACACCAGGTGTAACTCTTATAAACTTACACATTTTTTACACTATAAATTTATAAGAGATCTAATGGTTAAAAAAACACCATTAGATGCTATTGTTTTCCACTTTATTATCTAATTAATAATAGCATTCTCTCTCTCTCTCTTTCTCTCTCTCCTTATTTATTGCTTTCCACCAAATAATATTTTTTTCAACACAATCTAACAAAAAAAAATTGAAAAATGAGGAAAATTATTAGGTACTCCCGGAGTACCTAATAATTCTTGTGAAATTATTACCCACCATTCATTTTGATTTATGCATTAAAAGAAATTGTTGTGAAATTTAGTACAAATTAATCATAGATGATTTCAGCATTCAAAAGAGTATCAAGTTCCATTTTGATATATCATAAATGATTGAGTTGAAATGTATTAAGAAAATTTTATACATACTTTTTTTTTTTTATTAATACTGAATAAGTGAACTATTTATTTTACTTAAAAATGTTATTATATATTCCTTCTTTTTTAATGATAAAAGATATTGTTCATGTTATGGCCTTCCAAATTCAAGTTCATGAATTTTTCCATGAATAAACCGGAATATCAGGTCGTCATTTGCAATAACCATAAGATCATTATTTCATACATACAATACAATTAATATAAATTTTTTAGAACTTGGATTATAAACTCACATCGCTTAATATAGTTTGATAAATTGAGTGCTTCATACACATGATTCACCAAAGATCTATACTAGAGACCTTCATTATTCTATAAGGATGCATATTTAAAAATACAAAGATAACAAATTTGCCACACTTGACTTCCAAAGAGAAGCATTTATTCTTATAAAATATTTAAACAGAGACAATGGTAGACCTTAAGCATAATAACCATTTAGAGGTAGCAGTACATAGGTGAAGCACAAAGTGATTGTGGTGGTGGCGGTGGAGATTTTGGCGGTGGTGGAGATTTTCAAGGTTGAGTTGATGCCAAGGATGTCCGGGGTGGAGGAGTTGAGGATGGCGGTGGAGGAGGTGGTGAGGGTGGCGGCGGTGGTGGAGGTGGTGAGGGCGGCGGCGGTGGTGGAGGTGGTGGTGAGGGTGGCGGCGGTGGTGGAGGAGATGGTGAGGGTGGCGGTGGTGGTGGTGGAGGAGATGGTGAGGGTGGTGGTGGTGGTGGAGGTGGTGGTGGAGGAGATGGTGAGGGTGGTGGTGGTGGAGATTTTGGAGGTGGAGGTGATGTCGAGCGTGGCAGTGGAGGGGGTGGAGATCTTGGCCGTGGGAATGGAAAATTTGGCGGCAAGAATGGTAAGGGTGGAATAAATGGAAATATAGAAGGAATTGTCTTTTGATCACTTGAGGGGTAGGATTCTTTGCCGTGAGGTGGTGGTGACAAATGTTTTGGGGGTTGATGGTCTTCATCATGAGTTTGTGATTGCAAACCAAAAAAGTAAAGCTTATCAGCTACCACATTATTGGCAATGAGGCAAAATGCTATAGCATAAATCATGTGAGGCCAATGCCTCGAGTTTCCAAGGGCACCCATTTCTAGCAATCCAACTTTAATCACTAGAAAGTTAGTCCTTAAGCTTGCATGGTAATAATGGGAGCTGATCCTTTATATACAAATTCATTGACAGTGATATCTTTATTTTAATCCTCTAAAATAGAAAATAAGAATGCTTTAAATTTCATTAAATTTTTGTTTTTAATTTCCTATGTGTCCTAGCTAGGTAGTCAAATTAATACAAAAGGTTATAGGGCATGCTCCTTTTAATAGGTTATGAGATGTCCCATTAGTTGTGTTTGTATCACATAAAGCAAGTGCATCACACAATCGACCCATACATGCAAAGGTATTGTATTTTATCTTAAAAGCTCTGTTGTGCCACATTTACTAGTCAAAAGGATATTCCATAGGTTATGATTGCATCACATACATTGCATGGCACCATGCAATTTATCCATATATGCAAGGGTAGAGTATCCTAGCTTGCAAGCCCCGCCGTTCCCTTTTTACAAGGTTGTTTGGTTTACCTCTTTTACAAGTTCATGGAGGGTATAATATTAAGTTGTACCTTTTATGGGTCATGAGGCTTGCCGCCTTTTACAAGGTCAAGGGTGTTCCATTAATTATGACTTCATCACATACAATTCATCACACAATCTACCTATATATACAAAGGTGTGGTATTTTGTCTTACAAGCTACATTGTGCCCCTTTTACAAGGTCATGGCTCATGGGGCATTCTAATAGTTATGGTTGTATCACAATATATTACGCAATCTATTTAGGTTACAGTGCAAACACGCCCCTAAAATTTAGGGGTCTTTAAATTTTTCTTCCTAATGTTTCAGAATTTGGATTTGTGTCTCCAACATTATATGCCGTTTTGATTGGTAGACCCTCTTTCTATTTCTTGCTTACATGTCTATGAAATGCCTCATATGACTATCTACGTGGCAATTGATCCAATAAAAACATAGCATATGGGTTTATCTATTATTTGTAATTAAATAACTTAAAAAATCTTTAAAAAACTTAGAATAAATCCCTAAAATTATTATTATTATTATTATCATAAAACTGAAACCTTTGATTTTTTGTTAGCCTCTCCAAAGCTTACCACATTATTATTATTATTTTAAAAAAACAAAATTATTTAACTTTTTTACACCTCATTATAATTTATTTTATTTTTTAATTTCTTCAACTAGATTTAAAAAAAAAAAAAAAAAAAAAAAAAAAAAAAAAAACCACCAACTAACCACGTATATATAAATACATTCTCAACTTAAAAAGAGTCCAAGTAAAAATCAAATACTTTAAAATTCTTGAACTCTACGTTAATACTGTGTATATATCAAACTTTTTTTTTTTTTTTTTTGGGGGGGGGGGGGTGTATACATACGGCTTTTTGGAATAGATTTACAATGCCATGATACTAATAAATTCTATTAGCTTGTAGTTCTAAGTTTATCATACTCCTTCGTAATATATATTATGTATATAATTTGATCTTAAGTCTCAACAACAAGTTATTATCCTAGGGTAAACTTGGCGCTAGGTTCAACCCACGAGTAGATTGGTTCATCTAAATAATTCCATTGTGTTTTAACTGCTAACTTTTTGGTTAATTTTTTATTACATTTGAAATTTTCTTGTAGATTTCATCAACAATTATAGCAATGGATTATTCTTTTAAGGGTAGAACATCTTTTTTTATATTTCTCTGTGTAGTTACTTTTTTTTTTGTTTATATTTTGTTTCAATAATTTGTAAGCACTGAATTTTCTAATTCTTTAACTTCATCTAAATTTTTGGGTTTATTTTTTGCATTATCTAAAACTGTCTGGCATATTTCAATGACATCTTTCTCTTATATTTCTCTTTTGTCATATATTTTTTCAATTGTTTCAATAATTCTAGGTTTAGAATCTTCTAAATTTTTAAAATTATTTTTTGGCATTATGGAAGCTTTAACATCTAACTTTTTGCATTAGTTTTGGCAGTATCTGAACATGTTTGGCAGATTTCAACAACTATACCATGGGTTATTCTTTTGAAGATAACTAATTTTTCTCTTATATTTCTCTATTGTGTAGCCTTATATATATTTTTTAGTTTCAACAATTCCTAGGCAATGAATCTTCCAATTCGCTAATATTTTAAGCTTTGACGTCTTCATCAAATTATAACACAAATTCAAGTCAGATATGAGCAATTTATGGAATGTTATAGTTTCATTATCAATTTAATATTTCATAAAATTATTTTAGTCAACCATGCAAACAAGTAAGTTTTCAGGCATTGCATGAGTTAGCGGTTAGTTATTATTATTTTGTTTCTACAAGCTATTATGTAATGGCATGAACCGGTTGATTATTTTGCCCACAAAACAAAATTTTTCTTCAGAAACAAACACAAATAAAAGAGTCAGATCAACAACAACAAAAAATTCCATATCAACTCCTTCATCAGCATGAAACCCAACCAAAAGCTAAAAGAATAGCCGCAAGAGTGAAATGAACAGCCACAACCCACAAGAATAAATCCCCACGGTGCCGATCTATGGAGAGAGAGAGAACGATTTAGTTTAAAGAGCTTAGTACATGGTTTCAATAATAGACAATAAAGCACCGAAGAACAGGGCAGAAACATACCTTAGAGTAAAGTCCTGCCAAACCAGATCTTATGGCATAACAAAAACTGTTTACTGTATTCTAACAAGTGATTCTGCACTAATATGTATTTGCAATGAAAATTACATAATCATAAAAAAATTAAAATTTCTCTATACACTTCATTCACAAAAGCAGTCTTCAGATATCATAGGATCTATGTTTTGAAATTAAAGACCAAATCACATGATAAGAAAACACATACCATTATCCATCTGACTTGTAAATTCCCTGCTCTAATTCTAACAGGAGAGTTAAAATCTATGTAAACATTAAGATCGAAAGAGACATATGTTGAGTTGCATGTTTGGACCTCATGATTAGAACTATTCCCCTACAAATTTGCTATAAGCTTTTTCTCTCATAAGTCCATCATCCAGGTGTAGCAAGAAAATTGTCTTCTCTTAAGTCACCCTCTTTTACCAACCTTGAATGATCAATTGAAGTAAAAGCTATATCAGATAGACCTTTATGACTATCAGACACATGAGCAGTGACAGTATGTCTTGTTCTTAATACCTGCATCAACAAAGGGCAATGAATAAACATTTTCATCATATATTTTGAAAATTAGGATGTTCTATAATGAAACTCAAGTAAAGAAGGAAGAAAGGTGACATAATTTTTTTTTTTTTTTTCTTTTCTTTAAGGGAGCCATCAAATACTTGCAAAGAACCACTACCAAAGGTTTAAGCCAACCTAAAATTGCAAGTCGAATTGAGTCCCCTATGTTGTCTTCAAAAAAAAATTACAATTATGCATGTAGCGTGGAGTGTGGGGTATATGTTACCTTCGAACAAAAAACGGGTTGGATAATTTACACACCATAAGTAATCAGCTTATTAAGTAATCTACAATGGATAAGGTTTCAATGATAGTGCAATGGGAAAATAGAGAACACAAGAAATTAAATGCCTATTGAAGTTAGTTAGAATTTATGATTCTGGAGAGAGTTTTGTGGTAAAAACACAGAAGATATAAGATAATAAGAGAAGACTTCAACTGGTTCAAAAGAGACATATCCAATGCCAAAATAAGAACTTCATTACGTTTCATGGATGTGCAAGCAACTTAAAGATGTGAACAAATTGGATATATATTAAAGTTAAAATTCCATGAGGAAATTAAGACATACAAACAATTACAAGACAGTTAATCAACCCAAACAGCAGATGCATTTTACAAAATGATTGATATTTTCAAACTATAAGCATCATAGAGAGCATATGTTCCTTTCAATTCCAAGTAAGAAATATCATTCATGGCACTAAGGAAATGATAAGCCCAACACTCATAACTAATTATTCACTACAAACAGTACATAATAATTGTTGGCTAAGCATGAAAGTAGAAGTTTAGATTCTATTTTCATTTCTCAAAATATTGAACATAAAAAGGCCTTGAAAGTACAAAATAATTCAAGGATAACGCTTTTGAGCGTTGATGAATGACAAGGGAACTAAGAATGAGAAAGGAAGAGAATAACCTAAATTGATGATGAAGATTTGAGTCATTTGACCACTAAAAAACTAAAATTGATATAGTAGAAGCGTAACCACGACACAACAGTGTTACAAACCTGATCCTTACAAGATAGAAAATGCAAAGAAATTTTAGCATCTTAGGAAAATGGAAATGGCAATTACAAAATTAGTAATAGCCTCTGAAATTCCAATCATCTTAATGTTAAATGCATGCTGGCCTAAAACTTATTTAATTAAGGTAGTGGAAACTGAAAAAAAGTCTAAAGACAAGGACAATTGTGATAAGTGTGTACTTATGAAGCCAAACTTAATGCATCAACTAGGACACAGATACCAACTCACGACACATATAAAAAGAGGTGGTGAGAGGATATTAATCAAATGACAGAAAGATACAAATGGCAGTCTCCAATTAATTGGAAAAAGGATCCATAGAGATAACCCCCAAATTAATAGTGACTGAGGTGTAGTTGAGTTGAGCTGAAATGTCGCGTACAGTTGAAGGTTAGAAATATAATAATCTAAGAAAAAGTAGGAAGAGAAAAAGTTATGAAGTCCTCATTAAGGTCTCTTCTCAATAAGGTAACTAATTAGCCTACTTCACAAAAGAGTAAAAGAGATCAACATTGCATTTATAGACTTAAAATATAAGATTATTCAAATCATAGAGATAACAACCATCCATTAAAAGATTTACCAACTCATTGAAAAGAAATTCCTAAATGATATTTTTTTATGGATAAAATTTCTAAAGTCAGGTTGATAGCAGGGAAGCATTGTGAAAATTTCAATCATCGGTAAAAACATGTGATGTATTCATATACTACAGTGAAATTTCCATCAACAAGCATATCACTAGCGCAAAGGTTGAAATGTGAACTCCAATGCCACAAGCTTTTAGCGTTAATGCAAGCACAGTGACATTCTAGTGCAAGATATCTGGCTCTGGAATGTAGCATCCATAATATATATATATATATATATATATATATATATATAACACTCCTAAATGTATATCAGTGAAAAGAAGCACAGTTGAATCCATACCTCATCTTGGTTAGCACAATTCCAGCGGACACCATCAAGTTGTTTATGTAAATAGAGGTGCATTAAATGTTTAGCTTCATCTTCCTTAAGCCTACCAGGGATTTTTGTTAAAAAGTAAAAAAGAAATAGCTAATATAACGAAAGATTATGTTTCTTCTTAAAGTACACCACAAAGAGATAGTAACCAAAATTTATATGAGTTATGATATGTCAAAATACATAAATAATACCTTCGGGGATAGATATACTGCCGTTCTATAAGAAACTAAAGACATGAAGAAAAAACTTTCCAAGATTTTGTGGACGCGTGGACTAAGTCAAAATTATTGGGTTATAACTATAGAATTCAAATCAGACGGCAGATTGAAATTCCATAACACTAGAGAGAGGAACGACAGGTCATAGTGCAAAAGTTTGATGTACTAAGCAATGCAACTGCTACAAGTTTTAAAATAATATCCAGTTGTATCGTCCAATTACAAAACATGATACATATGGGGTGATTGGTACCAGATATTAAACAACAATTTTCAGTTTTTAAGCAACTTACACGTATTTTCACACACTTTTTCACCCACACATATTTTTAAAAAATACAAATAATGTTACTAGAACAATATTACCAAATAGGCCCATAAAAATCTGGCCACCGAAGTGAGAGTATTAGCTGAATTGGAAAAGAATACGTTCACCATTTTAAAAACTAACATCTAAGAAGATTAATTACTGACTCTCCCACGCATAAGTCAACTACCAGTTGATCAAAGATTACTAGTTATCCTACACATAGGGTTTTACTATGACTTTTTATTGGGGAAAAAAATGACTTTATAGAAATGATAGCTAGCGGTATTCCATGGATATAACATTTGGCACACAAAAACACTGGTTGAAAAATTGATCTAATGGTGATCTCAGAGAAAATCAAGCATCGTAAAGAAGCACAATTTTGAGTTCTTATAATGGCTATGCTAATTTCTGACAATGATGATAAAGAAGAAGATTTCATTCTATGTTTGAAGTGAAAATCAAGCAATATTTCATTGAAGTTTAAGCAAACAAACTTAACAGGATTTCCATTCAAGCTCATCTCATATTTCAGGAAAAAAAAAAAAAAAAAAAAAAAACCTTGGCAATAGAGGAAGCTTTTAGATGCTAACTGACAAACATGTTCAATACACAAAGAAAAACTATGAACATAATTGTAAGTGGCGGCTTCAAGAATTTTTTTTCAGGGTGTTCCTTAATAAGCATAAATTACACAATCTAATAAAAAGAAAGATTTGTAAATTGACAACAATAACAATAAACAAACACGCAAATACATAAAGTTTAAAATTCTACGTGGTTTTTTCATCAAATATTTGTCCATAATTCTAGCAAAAGAATAAACAATAAACTATAAGTTCATTTGAAATATTAATAACATTATTAATTATTTTTGTTTAGTTGTTTCTTTAATTTGTTTGTCTTTTATAAACTATAATTTGTTATATTGCTGTTTCATTAATTATAAAATTATTAATTGTTGTTTAGCCTAAATAATTTAATTTGTTTGTCTTTTATAATGTATTGGTTAATTAAATTATTAATTATTATTTATTAGTTGCTTCTCCCAATTAATTATTGATTAATTAAATTATTGTTTATTAGTTGCACTAGCACACACCCCTTGTGTAGATAATCTTTTTTTGAGAAACAATAATGCAGATAATCTAATTTGACTCAAGCTATATATATATATATATATATATATATATATATATATATCAATCAATAAGTATCAGAAGAGAAAGTGACATGATGGGAAATTACTTGATAAAAGGAAATTATAAATCCCTTAATTACCCAAGCCCAATCCGATTTTTTTTTCCTTTTTTTACCCTTGTCTAGAATGGTTCTCATCCACACATTTAAACTTCTCTTACTTTCCCAATGCCTTGACTTATACCTTCCCAATTCCTAACTAATCAATCATCTACACGTTCAGAGGTTCTCTCTCTTTCCTATCTTTTTTTTTTTTCTCTCTCGCAAGTCTCTTCCTCTCTACCCTTCTCAGTCTCCTCATTCTCTTCCTAACAAATCTCTTCCTCGCCCTCCTTCTCAGCCTCAGTTACAAACAACAAAAATGCAAGATTTTTTCAATGTTTTGTCATAAAAATCTTGCAGAAACATTACGTCGTCATCCGATGTTGGGCTTGATGTTGGGCTTGCCGTCTGTTGTTTTTTTTTTTTTTTTTGAGAATCCGTGGGCTTGCCACTTGCTCTGTTACATTTTTTTTCTTCAGAATTTAGTTCAAATTTTTTTTTTTTAGGTTTTTTTTTTGAAAGTAGTTCAAATATATATATATATATATATATATATATATATAATTTGAGGGTGTTCCTAATTTTGATTGAGGGTGTTCTTAATTTTTTTTTTTAAGGGTAAACAAATAAAAAAAAATTAATTATTATATATAATTTTTTTTTTTCAATTCAAAATGTTCCTAGGAACATCCTGGGTTGAACGTGGCACCGCCACTTAAATTGTTGCCTTTTTTTTGTTGAATAAATGAGAAAATAGTCCCGGTGGGGCTTGAACATGCAACCTTCAAACATGTAACGATACTGGAATATAATATTGCTTCCAGAACAAATGGTGCTTTCATTTTCAATTTCTAAAGGCAGCATATATGTGTATGTAAGTTTCTAGCTTTTACAAATTTTCACAGAAGGAAAAGAGCATTCACATCGAAGTCACTAAATCGACAATTAAACATGCACATTTAGCACGTGAGAAGCAAAACAAAAAATCAATAATCTTACTCTAACCAGTTACCCAATATTGCATAACATAACCACAAACACTAATAATACTAAGAGTGCGTTTGGATTGGGCGTTTTCTGCCCAATCCTGCGTTTGCGTTTTTCCATTTTGCTTTTTTTTTTTTTTTTTTTTTTCACGCGTTTTGGGTGTTGCGGCTACTGTTCAATGAACAGTAGCCGCAAACTTTGACTTTTCAAATTTTTTTGGACCAATCACAGCACATCGTGTACTGTTCACGGACCCACAAATTTCACTTTTCAGCAACTTTTTCATTAAAAATGGGTCCCACGATACTATTCACACATTTAAAAATTATTTCGCTACAGTGTTTTTCAGTTTTCAGTTTCAGTTTTCAGTTTTCAGCTGTATCCAAACGGACCCTAAAGATTAAATATTATTTTCTTTTTCCTATATTAAAAGATAAAAATCAAATCAAGTCATGTAAAGCCGAAGTATTGTAGTAATACTTATATGTCGCCATTGGATTTTAGTTTAAGAGCAAGTGTGCTTCAATCATGTTAAATAATTCACAGTAAATCTGTCCATAGCCTAAATAAGCCTCCATTTGCCTTAGTCAAAACTCAAAACAAGATACTTGCCAAGTGAGGGAAACAGTATAGCAAGTAGCAGTGCAGGAAGTCACTTTGGCAACGACTCATTACCATGGCAATAAAGAGCTTCAAAATCATGTACTGTTAAACACCCTGATTTTGTCACTGATACCAAATATATCCCCTTAAATAAAGTGAATAAGAGATAAAAAGGTGAAATCCCCAAGCTAAAAACAAGTAAATTAAATATAAATAAAAGTACCAATGCAAGACTCAGCCTATGGCTATAGCTTTCACCTATAGTTGTCAACAAGGATCCTATGGTCGCACTTTTCAAACGTGGCCCAAGACTAGGACCTATCGCCACGGTTGAAACGTGGCCTAAGGTGAAAGCTATAGCCATGTTTAAAACGCGGCCTAAGGTTCTGGTCTTAGGCCGCGTTTTAAATGCGGCTACAGCTTTCACCTTAGGCCACGTTTTAAACGGGGCTATAGGCCTGGTCTTAGGCCGCATTTGAAAAAGTGCGGCCACAGGCCCATCAGTCCTATAGTCACAGGTTTTAGGTCACATGAGAAAAAGCGGCCTAAAAAAACCGGCTATAGGCTATAGCCACGTTTTCTTGACATATAGCCGTGTTTTAAAAACGTGGCCATAGAACCTTTTTTTTGTAGTGATATCTAGAAGAGAATAATGATTAGAAGGGGCTTCACTGACCATGACCTCAAAGTGTCATTTACATAAGTATTCTTAAGTTCATTATATGAGAGAGAGAGAGAGAGAGAGAGAGAGAGAGAGAGAGAGAGAGAGAGAGAGAGAGAGAGAGGGATATATTAAAACAAACAAACAAAAAAACTGCTCCATTTAATAGTAGTTTAGCTATATTCTCATGACATGAGCTGAGACATAGCATAACTAAGAGCACTTAAAACTTTTAGAGTTTAATTTTGTTAGAGCAATATTAAATTTTCTTGATAAAAATTTTAAAAAGGCATGCATGAAACTTGATGACAATCATCCAACAGAATTCAGAATATGAATTTATTTGTGCACAAAATTAAAGCCCTAGAGTGCGTGAATTGGAAGCCACAAGTTTTGTTCAATCTAACAAGTTATTCACTTGAATGGTTTGGGAGCCTCATAAACTCTCAGTTTTCTATGGGAAAAAAAATCATTTAATCGAATCATTCAATTCTTCAAGTCTACAATGAGTAACAAAGTTTTCACCCATTCACAGGGGCAACCTCATACCAGGAATCATATCCTTGATTAAGGGTTTAGACTTGATTTCAAAATAGTTTCCTTTTGTCGGAATCATGCAGGACTAATCTTTTGTAATATCAATTTGTGTTTTTTTTTTTTTTTTAGCAATATAGCTATGCACATACACACGCGCCTATTTTTCCACATGTGTGAATACACATTGTTTGTGACATTTGTGGGATGGGGGGCAAAAAAAAATCTAGAATCTAGAAATCATGAGTTGAAAAATTATGACTAGGCATTCACCTTGTTGTCAAACTCCAATGCAGAGATGCCTTACCTGAAAAAAGGACCACAATATGTAAACACAATAAACATGAAACCAGAGCATATAGGGAAAGTGGGGGAGCAAAAGACATGTCCTAGCATCAATGCACCACTCTGACAAATACATTGTAACACCATTCATCTAATCATACATTGTTTACAGTAGAACTGTAAAAGGAGCAAGAGTTTGCTTTAAGATGTGATATTAAGTAAAGCGATACAGTTTAGGCTTTTGGAAGATTTGGTAATCTATATCTATATATATAATAATAGGTAAAGCAGAGAGAAAATCTAATTAATTTTCAAATTGAAATTCAATTAGAATCTAATTTTGCGCTACGTGTCTCGTCTAATCTAAATTTAGAATTTTGTGCCAAATGAGTTAATTTAGTATAAAAATTGAATTTTAATTAGAGTTTAATTTTGCGTCACGTGTTTTATCTAATCTAAATTTTTGTGCTAAATTAGTTAATTTAGTGTAGAAAATGAGGAGTCCAATATAATAAACCCTGAAAAACATAATCATATGACTAAAAAAAATTCAAATTTATAAGTCATATATATATATATATATATATATATATATATTAATAGGTAAAACTTAAAGAAAGTTGAATTAGAATTTGAAATTATAATCCAATTTTGCACATGTCTAAATTTATGTGGGGACTACACCATAATTATCCACTTAAGCATGTGCCATGTGTCTACTTAAGTTTTTTAATCTTTATGTCAAGTGAGTTAATGAGTGGAAAATACTAAGGATCTAATATTAATGAATTATAAAATTTAAAAAAAAAAATTACATATACTCAATAAAAATCACCGCATGTTTCTTAATAAATAAATAAAATAAAAATCACCACACGTTCTATCTTATTAAAAATTAGAAAAGAAAATGATCATTCTTAAAAAATAAATAAAATAAAAATCACCACACGTTCTATCTTATTAAAAATTAGAAAAAAAAAATGATCATTAGTAGTATTAAATTTAGATAGAGTTGTTGTATTCACACATTACAGCTTAAAATAAGGTGTAAGTTTGCTCAATGATTTTGGTGGTGGAGGTGATGGAGATGGTGGTGGTGGTGGTGGTGGTGGTGGAGATGATTTTGGTGGTGGAGGTGATGGAGATGGTGATGGTGGTGGTGCTGGTGGTGGAGATTTTGGTTGTGGTGGTGGAGGTGATGGAGATGGAGGTGGTGGAGGGAATAGTGAGGGAGTTGGTGGCGGTGGTGATGATTTTGGTGGTGGAGGTGATGGCGATTTTGGTGGTGGTGGTGGTGGAGATGGTGGTGGTGGTGGTAGATATTTTGGTGGTGGTGGTGGTGGAGATTTTCATGGTGGAGGTGATGGAGATGGTGGCGGTGGTGATGATTTTGGTAGTGTAGGAGATGGAGATGGTTGTGGTGGTGGTGGAGGGGATAGTGAGGGAGTTGGTGGCGGTGGTGATGATTTTGGTGGTGGAGGTGATGGAGATTTTGGTGTTGGTGGTGGTGGATATTTTGGGGGTGGTGGAGATTTTGGTGGTGGTGATGGTGGCAAAGATTTTGGTTGTGGTGGTTGTGGAGATTTAGGCGGTGGTGGTGGAGATTTTAGCAGTGGAGGTGAAGGAGATAGTGGTGGTGGTGGTGGAGATTTTGGTGGAGGTAGTGGAAATTTTGGCAATGGAGGTAGTGGAAATTTTAGTGGTCGTAGTGTTTTAAAAACTTCAGGCAGAGGTGATGTGTGATAGCTTGGGGGGTGGGGTTCTTGGTCGTGAGATGGAGGTGGCAAATGATTGTGGGGTTGGTGGTCTTCATGTTGGGCCAATGGTTGCAAACCAAAGAAGTAAAGCTTATCAGCTACCACATTAGTGGCTATGAGGCAAAACACTATAGCATAAATCACTTGAGGCCAATGCCTCAAGCATCCAAGAGTACCCATTTCCAATAATTCAACTCTAATTACTAAAAAATTACTCTTTAAGCTTGCATTGTAACGAAGGGAGCTAGTCTTTTATATCCTGATACCCTTACAATGATATCTTTATTTTAAACCTTTAAAATAGGTTGTATTAATGCTTTAAATTCTATTAAAAATCTCTTACTAATTTTGTACCTTCCTATATATCATAGTTAGGTAGTTAAATTTATACAAAAGGTTATAGGGAGAAAATGGGCATTTTTCCCTTTCGCTAAAAAATTTCAGCAGAATGCCCCATATCTAAAACTATTTATGGAAATGCCCCTATTTTGAAACTTGATTTTCTAAAAATCGAGTTTCAATTTAAAACTCGATTTTTGGACAATCGAGTTATAGCAAACTGAAATTTTTTTTTTTTAAAAAAAAAATATATATATATATATATATATATATATATATATGGAACTCAAGTTCCTTTAAAAAATTCAAGTGGAACTCGAGTTCCATGAACTTGAGTACTTTACATGGAATTTGAGTCTCAAAAAAAAAAATTTCTAAGTCCACGTTCGGTATAACTCAATGTTCCAAAAATTGAGTTTTACATTTGAAACTAGATTTTTAGAAAATCGTGTTTCAAAACAGGGGCATTTCCCTACTTAGTTTCTGACATGGGGCATTTTTTTGGAAATCTTGTGAGAAAGGGGTAAAAGCCCATTTTGGCCAAGGTTATAGACATTCTGCATTAGGCATATCCCTTTTACAATGTTATGGGGTGTCCCATTAGTTATGTTTGTATCACATACAACAAGTCATCATGCAAATGTTTGAAATTTTTTGTTACAAGCTCTGTTGTGCCACTTTTACAAGATCAAAGGCTGTCCACCAAGTCATGATTGCATCACATACATTACATGGCATCACATAAAGTATCCATCTATGCAAGGTTATGATATTGTAGCTCGTAAGCACTGCCATTCCCTTTGTTGAAGGTTACCCATTTCACTACTTCATGGAGTTAGGTAGAACATTAAGTACAATTGCATCATATCTAGTACATTACACAATATATCCATATACCATTTACAGAAGGGTGTCAAATTCTCTTGATGACATGTAGCATTTGTTGTGCCCTTTTGACAAGGTCATGGGGTGTACCCTTTTAACAAGGTCATGGGGTGTTACATTAATTATGATTTCATTGCAATACAATACATCACGCAATCTACCAATATTAGAGCACTCACAACAATGAAGTTAAATGGCTATATGGCTATTTTAGCTTCACCAAAATACAAAAATGGCTCTACAGCAGTGGAGGTATAGCTAAAAATTTTAGCTTTAGAGCTACTGGACGCAGCTATTTTTAGCTACATACTGTAGCTTGAAGCTAAAAAAATAAAAAAAAAATATTACACTTCTCTCTCTTCTCTCATTAAACAAATATTTCCTATTTTTACTCTCTCTCTCTCTCCAGCTTCTCTTCTTTCTTCTTTCTTCCTTAATTTTTTTTTATACTCTAGCTCACCGGCCAACTCCCTCATCTCTCTCATCCCTCAACTCGCCGACCAGCTCCCTCATCGCCGATCTGTTCCGCCGACCAACCCTAAGCCCCATCGCCGATCTCCCCAAGCCCCATCGCTGATATTTCTCTCCGTCATTTTGTCTCTCTAGATCGAGTCCAAGCTCAAATGATCTAATGATTTTCGGTTTTAGTTATCTGGTGGGTTTGGTTGTGACAACACAACAGCGGGGGGTTAGCCATGGCGGGTTAACCCTCTCTTTCTCTCTATCTCTCTCTCTCTCTCTCTCTCTCTCTCTCTAGCCCTCTCTCTAGATTGAATCCAAGCTTTATTGATTTGATGATTTTCGATTTTTGCTGGGTTTTGATTGATATGGTGGGTTCAGGTCGTGATTATGTTTTGGGTTTGTGATTGGGTTTTGATTTGGGTTGGTGGTTTTTTCTTTCCTGTTGTGGACTGGAGGTGGTGGTGGATGATGTTTGTGCTGTGCTGGTATTTTTTTTTTTTTTTTTTCTGTGGATGTTATTATTATTATTTTAATGAGTTATTTGTATTTTTTTAATCAAATAGCTAAAAGTATAGCTCCATTGTTGTGGGGTGTGAAGAGGTAAAATAGATAAAGTGACTTTTGTAGGTGTCAAATAGCTATATTTTTTGCTCCACTGCTGTGGATGCTCCTATGGGTCATTCTAACAAACTAATAGTTATAATTGTATATTTGTATAAATGCCTAGATAAGATACCAATACCATATGTGGATTCCAGTTAGCTCAACTGATAAAGTTTCTGATGGTTGAATAAGAGATCTAGAGTTATAACTAAAGACATGAAGAAAAAACTTTCCAAGATTTTGTGGACGCATGGACTAAGTCAAAATTATTGGGTTATAACTATAGAATTCAAATCAGATGGCAGATTGAAATTCCATAACACTAGAGAGAGGAATGACAGGTCATAATGCAAAAGTTTGATGTACTAAGCAATGCAACTGCTACAAGTTTTAAAATAATATCCAGTTGTTTCGTCAAATTAAAAGACAAGATACATATGGGGGTGATTGGTACCTCAAATTAAACAACAGTTTTCAGTTTTTAAACAACTTACACGTATTTTCACACACTTTTTCACCCACATATATTTTCAAAAAATACATACAACGTTACTTGAACAACATTACCAAACATGCCCATAAAAATCTAGACACCAAAGTGAGAGTATTAGCTGAATTGGAAAAGAATACGTGCACCCTTATAAAAACTAACATCTAAGAAGATTAATTACTGATTCTCCCATGCTTAATTCAACTACTAGTTGATCAAAAATTACTAGCTATCCTACACATAGGGTTTTACTATGACTTCTTATTGGGGAAAAAAATGACTTTATAGAAATGATAGCTAGTTGTATTCCGTGGATATGACATTTGGCACACGAAAAACACTGGTTGGAAAATTGATCTAATGGTGATCTCAGAGAAAATCAAGCATTGTAAAGAAGGCCAATTTTGAGTTCTTATAAAGGCTATGCTATTTTCTGACAATGATGATAAAGAAGAAGATTTCATTCTAAGTTTGAAGCGAAAATCAAGCAATATTTCATTGAAGTTTAAGCAACCAAACTTAACAGGATTTCCATTCAAGTTCATCTCATATTTCAGGAAAACAAAAAACAAAAACAAAAACCTTGGCAATAGAGGAATCTTTTAGATGCTAACTAATAAACATGTTCAATACGCAAAGAAAAACTATGAACATAATTGTAAGCGGTGCCTCCAAGAATTTTTTTTAGGGTGTTCCTCAACAAGCATAAATTACACAATCTAATAAAATGAAAGATTTGTATATTGACAACAACAACAATAAAAAAACACGCAAATATATAAAGTTTACAATTGCCTTCCACGTGGTTTTCTCATCAAATATTTGTCCATAATTCTAAAAAAAAAAAAAAACAATAAACTATAAGTTCATTTGAAATATTAATAAAATTATTAATTATTTTTTTTTAGTTGTTTCTTTAATTTGTTTGTCTTTTATAAACTATAATTTGTTATATTGTTGTTTCATTAATTATAAAATTATTAATTGTTGTTAAGCCTAAATAATTTAATTTTTTTGTCTTTTATAATGTATTACTTAATTAAATTATTATTTATTATTTATTAGTTGCTTCTCCCAATTAATTATTGATTAATTAAATTATTATTTATTAGTTGCACTAGCACACACCCCCTTGCAGATAATCTTTTTTTAAGAAACAATAATGCAAATAATCTAATTTGACTCAAGCTATATATATATATATATATATATCAATCAATGAGTATCAGAAGAGAAAGTGACATCATGGGAAATTACTTGATAAAATGAAATTACAAATTCCTAAATTGCCCAAGCCCAATCCGGTTTTTCCATGATTTTTTTCCTTTCCACCATTTTTTAATTCTCTCATCCTTATCTTCTCTTTTTTTCTTTCCTTTTTCCTTTTTCACTCTTGTCTAGAATGGTTCTCATCCACACATTTAAACTTCTATTACTTTCCCAATGCCTTGACTTATACCTTTCCAGTTCCTAACTAATCATCTCTCATCTACACGTTTAGAGCTCCTCTCTCTTTCCTATCTCTTTTTTTTCTCTCGCAAGTCTCTTCCTCTCCACCATTCTCAGTCTCTTCATTCTCTTCCTGACAAATCTCTTCCTCTCCCTCCTTCTCAACCTCAGTTAGAAACAACAAAAATGCAAGATTTTTTCAATTTTTTGTCATAAAAATCTTGCAAAAATATTGCGTCGTCATCCGATGTTGGGCTTGCCAGCTATAGTTTTTTTTTTTTGAGAATCTGTGGGCTTGCTGCTTGCTTTGATACAATTTTTTTTTTTTTTTTTTTCAGATCTTAGTTCAAATTTTTTTTGGGCTTTTTTTTTTTTTTTTTTTTGCTTGAATGTAGAACAAATATATATTATATATATATATTATTTTTTAATTTGAGGGTGTTCCTAA